>NC_042620.1:280044559-280386434 GCF_901001135.1 Rhinatrema bivittatum
ACATTTCCGTAGCGCAGCTAGGCATGCGCAGAAGAGAGAGTCCCCGCTCATGGAGATTCCCATCTATTTGAGACACACAGGCAAGACAAATCATTTCTGGTAATTGCTAATGGGTAAATTTTCAAAGAAATTTCCGTGGGTAACATTGGAAGTTCCACACGTAAGTAGCATGTATACGTGTAGATGGTATTTAGCAAGTGTCTGACGTACACGCATACTAGCAGTGTTGCCCGTAAATGTGAAAAAGGGGCGGATTAGGGGTGTTTGGGGATGGAGTCAGAAGTTCATGCACAAGTTGCTATTTTGTAAGTGGTCAATGCACATTCATTACCAAACTTCTCTGGATGCTGTTACATCTGCAGAAGTGAAATTGCACTTGTCTTTTGTCTGCAGTTTCTGGATGGGAGGTCTGGATTAAGTGGTTGGGGGTTAAGGCAAACTGGTGATTGCAAGTGCAAGCACAACTATTTTCACAAGGGGAGTCCGTGCATTCTATATAAAATACCTAACTCCGCATATAAGAGTTATTGCATGCACGTGTTACAATTATTTTGTGCATTAAATACGCATGCATCGATTTATAAAATGGGTAGAGAAAGTAAGCATTTTCCTGCATTAAAATATACGAGTGTACTTTAAGGGCAGAAATGCGCAGCGCCAACCACACAGTTTGTAAAATTGTGCTTTAACGTTAGATGCACTGACTTACACAGAGGGGCGGATTTTAAGAGCCCTGCTCACGTAAATCCGCCCGGATTTACGCGAGCAGGGCCTTGCGCGCCGGTGCGCCTATGTTCCATAGGCCTACTGGTGCGCGCAGAGCCCCAGGACTTGCGTAAGTCCCGGGGTTTTTCGAGGGGGGCGGGTCGGGGGCATGTCGGGGGCGTGTCAAATCGGCGCGGCGTTTTGGGGGCAGGACGCGGCATTTCGGGGGCGGGCCCGGGGGCATGGTTTCGGCCCGGGGTGGTCCGGGGGCGTGGCCGCGCCCTCCGGAACCACCCCCAGGTCGCGTCTCGGCACGCTAGCGGCCCGCTGGCGCGCGGGGATTTACTTCTCCCTCCGGGAGGCGTAAATCCCCCAACAAAGGTAGGGGGGGTCTAGATAGGGCCGGGGGGGTGGGTTAGATAGAGGAAGGGAGGGGAAGGTGAGGGGAGGGCGAAAGCGAGTTCCCTCCGAGGCCGCTCCGATTTCGGAGCGGCCTCGGAGGGAACGGCGGCAGGCTGCGCGGCTCGGCGTGCGCCGGCTACACGAAATCGGCAGCCTTGCGCGCGCCGATCCAGGATTTTAGCAGATACGCGTGGCTATGCGCGTATCTACTAAAATCCAGCATACTTTGGTTTGCGCCTGATGCGCCAACAAAAGTACGCGAAGGCGCGCTGTTTGAAAATCTACCCCAGACTGTTGAAGATTACCCTCCAAGTAAGAGTATGTCCCAATTACAGAGGTATTAGAGTTCTTAAATAGTCGTGGCTGAGCAGATGTGGTGCATCTTGGGGTGAAACCCCACTGTGGAAACGTTTGACCAGATCTCTCTGGGGATGGAAAGACCTCTATTTATTTTTTTTGATTTAGCTCAAGGCAGATACGGAGGACTGTGCTGGGAAAAGGCTTGAAAGGAAAGGTAAAAGACATGGGGGAGAGAGGAATTGGTGTTGGGTTGCCTAAATTGGATATATCTCTACTGGGCAGACTGGATGAACCATTTTGGTCTTTAACTGCTGCTATTTACTAATGATAGTATGCTACTATGAATGCAGAAAGAGATGGGAGTGGCAAAAGGGTCTTTATGGCACTGGAGAAAGGTTAGTCTTACAGCTGTAGTGGAGAAAGACAGATCAGCAGGAGACCTGCGAAAAGCAGGTTGCAGTAGTCCAAGTGGGAAATGACAAAAGAGTGGAGTAGGGTATTGGTGGTTTGTTCAGAATGGAAAATGCAGATTTTGGTGGTATTATAAAGAAAGAAATAACAGGCTTTAATAATATTTTGGATGTGTGTGCAGAAGGAAAGACAGAGGAGTCAAAGACAACCCTATGGTTGCGGGCTGAGGAGATAGGAAGGATGACAGTGTTATCCACGGAGCTAGAAAATTGTGGCAGGGCTGAAGTGGGTTTGGGAGGAAAGACAAGAAGCTCAATGTTGGCCATGTTACGCTTATACAGTTATAAACAAGCCACGATCTGAGATTGGACACAGGATGAAAGTTCTGGTGTAGAGATGGAGATTTGGGATCATCGATAGAAAGATGTATTGAAAGCCAAGGGAAGAGATCAGATCAGAGCACAAAAGGAGCAAGTGAGTCTTGGGCACCCAACCAGTTGTTGTCGTTGGATAGCAGTGGCAGAGGATCTACCAAGAAATGAAAAGTGGACATTTTCAAACTGTGCCCACTGGGACAAAGTCTGTGGATGCTTTTTATCCACAGACTTTCTACCAATTCTCTGACTCTAAGTATGCATGGACCTTCACTGATATTTGCAGCTAGGTACTCTTTTCATGGAAAATTTTATCTATGCACACTGTCTCCTGCCCCTGGGAATGTCTCCTTTAAATGTGGCTAAAAGTCCACAGGCGGTGTGGCAGAGCATTGCAGGAGGGTCATTTGCTGCTTTAATACTTGTCCTGGACAGTAGACAGAACAGAGTCCTGGAAACCAAGCAAGGGCAGAGTGTGAGAAACAGTGACAAAAGCAGCTGATGCATCAAGGAGGATGAGGACTGAGTCGTGACCTCTGGTCTTAGCCATGAAGAGGTCAGCTTAGAGCTTGATAGTCAAAAGATTTATATGGATAAAATTAACTTTTGCCCCTATGAATCTTCCCCTTTAAAAATACCCCCCTCCCCACACACAAACACACACACACACACACATACTTTTGTCTTGGTCAGTTTGTGTGGACAAAGTTACTTACCAGGACAAAAAGGAGTTGGTCTGGAGGAGTGGCAAGGATGGACTAACATATTTAGCCAGTCAAAGCCATATCACATACTATCTGGCTAAATTTGTGTAGATGTGAGTCTGCACGGATAGCAGACCTAAAGTTATCTGAGTATTCAGCGGAGCACTTATCCAAATAAGTTCTGCTGAATATCCAGACAAAATTATCTGGATAACTTACTTAAGAACATAAGAACATGCCATACTGGGTCAGACCAAGGGTCCATCAAGCCCAGCATCCTGTTTCCAACAATGGCCAATCCAGGCCATAAGAACCTGGCAAGAACCCAAAAACTAAGTCTATCCCATGTTACTGTTGCTAGTAATAGCAGTGGCTATTTTCTAAGTCAACTTAATTAATAGCAGGTAATGGACTTCTCCTCCAAGAACTTATCCAATCCTTTCTTAAACCCAGCTGCACTAACTGCACTAACCACATCCTCTGGCGATAAATTCCAGAGTTTAATTGTGCATTGAGTAAAAAAGAACTTTCTCCGATTAGTTTTAAATGTGCTACATGCTAACTTCATGGAGTGCCCCCTAGTCCTTCTATTATCTCGGTGGGTTTCCAAATATGAACTTCCATGTGGAACAAAGAAAGTGGAACAGCTTGAAATGTAAGAAAGTCAAGGCAACAGAGGCAGACGGCACATTCACAAAGTCTGGATGTAAACAGAAGGGAAGCGCTAGGAAGGTAGCTATCAGGGCAGGTAGGATTCATTGTGGGTTTTTGGAGAGGTGCTGTGATTATCATATGCTTGACGGCAGCAGGAATTTAAAGTCATGTTTCCAGAGTGCAGGAAGATATGACTAGGAGCACAACGCAGGAAGAGACCTCTTGAGCAGAAAGCATGGCTTGCCATCAGAGTACATGAAGAAGGCATTCTGCTGGGTTAGAAGTCGTTAGGCTGTAAGGAGAAAAAGTTCCACACATCATGTGATTCCAGATTACAGCTGGTCACCTAAGAAAGCACTCACCGTCTCTCAATAGATTCCTGGGGCTTGGAGCAGATTTTAAAGTTCACATTAGAAGATGAGGCAGGAGTAGGTGGGTAAAGATCATGACAGGAGTGCCGTAAAAGCCAATTACTATACTGTCTAACCCTAGAGCCTGCTATAGATTCTGAGAGTCAACCCAGCTCATCCAGTGCACAAGGAATTCTAACCCTACTCTTAGCATGAAGCCCCATTTCCACAAATGCAGACTGAGATGATAGACCCAATGTGGCAAAAACAGAAGTCACATGACAGGGTCCAGACTTTCAGCATCAGACTGCCCCTGGATACATGGAGAGCACTTAAAGGGTGCTCTCCATGTATCCAGGCAATGTATCCAGGCAATGTAATCCAGGCAATCTAATGCCTCACCCACTTTGGTGGGTGAGGCATTAGATTGCCATTCTGCTATGTTGTATGGCTCCACCAGTATACTGGAGGCAGAGCTTAGTTAGTACCATTCAGAAGGAAGAATATTAGGGTTATATGGGGGGTTAGAGTAACTGGTACCTGTGGGTATTGCAAGAAGAATTCATACACATCATCCATGTTCTTAACTCTGTAATGTAATCCAGTCATACCACTGAGATACATGGAAGCAACATTACCCAGAGGCACCAGGACCAGGCAACCTACTCCCACTCAGCAACGTCTGGACACAGGTTGGTCCTTAGTCAAGGTAAAGGCTACCTAGAGTGCATCTAGGTCGAGAGTGGCCCCTAAACAGCTGTTCAGTATAATGAGGGCAGTTTTTATAAACTGTTTCAAAGTGAAAACGTACAAGAAAGTTCACTTTGTAAACTGCTGCAAAGTCCATGTGTTGCGGCCAGTTTCAAAATGACCTGCAACTAAGCACACCACAGCGCTGAAAGCCTTCCAAAAGGTGCAGGATCCTAAGTCCTTTAAGGAAGAAAGCTTCTTCTGTAGGATGGCTGACAGGCAGGACGATGACAGCACTGGCAGTCTGCGATGCTGCTGGGAAGTGTGCCCGGGGTGTAAAAGGCATAATGGCGACACGCTGATTGCTAAACACCATGCTGCCTCACCCTCACCCATATGCTTCCCTCTAAGAGATAATGGTGCTACTCATTAAAAGACAATGAATACTCAATGAGTGCAATCACTACTCAAAATTTAATTAAGCGTCATACTTTATGAGGCAATAATCTTGTCCCCAAGTGCATGTACAACAAGGCCAAATGGAAAGAGGAGGGACAGATGGATACTGCAGAAAGGTATTGTGCAATGGCTGGTGACCAGGATGTATTAGATGGGCATCTACTCTAAATCCACTGATACAACACACCTGCCTATGTGCCTGGGGATACTGTAGGTAACTTTGGATGCCCCCCAGAGGCCCAATTCACCCAAGTCACTGTTTTGGGTTTCAGTCATAGAAAGATTTCTGAAACCACTTGGATTGAAAAGAGATTTGGGGATTTTCTCTGTTTTTTCTCTTTCCTCAGCAGGACGACAGCGCTGGCCTTTCCAGTTCTCACATAAGGCTAAGAGTGTTGCCTCTGGGCTCAATATCAAGCCAGTCCATAAGTTTCCCAGAGGACCGCATCCTCCTCGTCCATTTTGGTAGCAATTTTCAGTAGCCCTCATGGTTGCAAAGTATGCGGGTGCGCTTGTAGCGCGCTGTTGTGCGGGTGGCTGAGGGAGCAGGAGGTAAGGTCATGCGTGCACTTCCGCAGCACGGGTTGTTGTACTGTGCCGGCCCGAGCACACCCCTGGCAATGCCACTCTCTAACCCACCTGCCCACATGCTCTTAGCTGGTTAGAAGATGGCAACTTTCAGCCAGGCCACTTCACTTGGGTAAACGGCTTTGAAAATTGCCACCTCGGGCCTGGAGGTTTCACTCTGGAAGGGAAGGGGCATTAGGGGCTCTATGCACACTCGGGATGTCTGTTTAAAAATAAAACTCTGTGTTCTCTAGGTGACAAGTAATTGCATCCACCTAGTATGAATGAAGCGTGTTATAAAATGCGTCCGTTTTTAAGCTGCTGACCATGAATTCCTGGAGGGAAGCAGTGCAGGAAGTTTGCAAGCCACACACATTGCACCCCAACTCACGGAGCCTGCTTCGTCCACACCGCTTGGATTTCATAACGAGCCCTCAGATCTGCTCTCGGGGGGTTAGGGGACTTGGGAACGGAACCGGCCGCTGAAAGGATTTAGCAGACATTGAGTGGCCATTGCCGCATACCCTTCACCACTGCGCAGTACAAAACGAGTACAGCAGCTCAGATAGCCTGAATTCTGCGCCCGTACCAAAGGACATGGAAGCAGCAGGTAAGTATGTGAGACAAGAAAGATGTCCAGAAACGGCAAACCGGAGCTAAAAAGAGGCAAGTAAAATCGCTTCAACCGGTTTTCTTTTTTTTATTGTTAACCCGGGGCCACCCTTGCTTTCATTCCTTTGCAAAGCACGGTGTGACAGAGTAAAGAAGACATAAACCAGGCCAGAAACACTTATTACAGCACCGCAAGCAATGGGGGACATGTGCTGGTATCAGGAAATATACGGGATGATTAGAACTTAACCCAAAAAACAGTGTGTATGGAGGTGCAACGTGAAAGATCTGGGCACTCAAAATGCACTGGAAACTCCACTGAGAGATCCTGCAAAGAGTCCCAAATATTTGAATTAGATTCAGAGGAGGAGGTTGCCTCTTGTGCTGCGAGATCCTGCAGGGAATACCACAGATCTGCATTAGATTCAGAGGAGGACATTATCTTCTGCGTTATGAGACCCTGCAGGAGTCCCCAGAAATCAGCATTAGATTCAGAGGAGGACATTGGCCCCTGGGCTGTGAGATCCTGCAGGAGTCCCCAGAAATCAGCATTAGATTCAGAGGAGGACATTGGCCCCTGGGCTGTGAGATCCTGCAGGAGTCCCCAGAAATCAGCATTAGATACAGTGGAGGACATTAGACAGTGAGATCCTGCGAGGACCTCATGTCTAATGCGCTCTGAGATCCTGCAGCAATCCTTAGAAATGTGGAGGAGTAGCCTAGTGGTTAGAGCAGTGGGTTATAAACCAGGGTTCAAGTCCCACTGTCACTCCTCATGACCCTGGGCAAGTCACATTACCCTCCATTGCCTCAGGTACAAACTTAGGGGTAGATTTTAAAAGAAGCGCGCGCAGCCTACATGTGCGCGCACACATGTACGCCCGATTTTATAACATGCGCGTGCACACATGTACGCCTGATTTTATAACATGCGCGCGCACACATGTACACCTGATTTTATAACATGTGCGCGCACACATGTACGCCTGATTTTATAACGTGCGCGCATACATGTACGCCTGATTTTATAACATGTGCGCGCATACATGTACACCTGATTTTATAACATGTGCGCGCACACATGTACGCCTGATTTTATAACATGCGCGCACATGTTATAAAATCGGGGGTCGGCGCGCGCAAGGGGGTGCACAATTATGCACCTTGTGTGCGCCGAGCCGCACTTCCTTCCCCTGTTCCCTCCCCCCTAATCTGACATTCCCACCCCTTCCCCTAACCTTTCCTCCCCCTAGCCCTACTCTAATCCCCCCCCCCAAAATTTTTTATGTACCTTTTGCCCCTGCCTCTGGGCAGGCACAAGTTGTGCACGCCGGCCGACTGCTGGCAGGCGATCCCAAGCTGTGCCTGGAGCCTCTGACCCCGCCCGTGGACTGCCCCGCCCCCTTCCCGCCCCTTTAGTAAAGCCCCAGGACTTACACATGTCCCGTGACTTTACGCGCGTCAAAGGGCCTTTTGAAAATAGGCCCGGCACGAGTAACCTTTTTAAAATCTGGCCCTTAGATTGTAAGCCTTCTGGAGATAGGGAAACACCAACAGTACCTGAATGTAATCTGCTTTGAAATGCTGGAAAAAGTGTGAAAAGCAGAATATAAAAATCTAAAAAAAAAAATCTAAATAAAATACATTAGATACAGGGGAGGACATTGTCTCCTGCACTGTGAGATCCTGCAGGGAGTACCTCAGATCTGTACTAGATAGAGTGTCTCTTGTCTCTCAGATCCTACAGAGACTTCATGTCTCCTACGTTGTGAGATCCTGCAGGGACTTCCATAAATCTGTATTATGTACAATGAAGGACATTATCTCCTGCACCATGAGATCCTGCAGGGACTCCCATAAATCTGTATTATGTACAATGAAGGACATTATCTCCTGCACCGTGAGATCCTGTAATAAGTGTAATCATACTGATTGACCAGGATGGTTATACACATAAACGCATAAGTCCCTGATGCAGCCTATAATATAGGCGAAACTCAACCAGAATCAGGCACTGTGGATTACCCGTGTTGGTTATTTTGGTATTGAAATTATTGTTTCATCCATGATCTCCCTAATAAATTTTTAATACTAATTAAAACTGGTCTAAATCTTGTACTTGCTTCTTAGATACAATGAAGGACATTATTTCCTGCACTGTGAGAGCCTGCAGGGCCTCTCATAAATCTGTATTAGATACAGTGAAGGACATTACCTCCTGTGCTGTGAGATCTTGCAGGGACTCCCATAAATCTGTATTAGATACTATGAAGGACATTATTTCCTGCACTGTGAGAGCCTGCAGGGACTCCCATAAATCTGTATTAGATACTATGAAGGACATTATCTCCTGTGCTGTGAGATCCCGCAGGGACACCCAGAAATCTATACTAGATACTATGAAGGACATTATCTCTTGTGCTGTGAGATCCCGCAGGGACACCCAGAAATCTATACTAGATACAATGAAGGACTTTATCTCCTGCGCTGTGAGATCCCGCAGGGACACCCAGAAATCTATACTAGATACAATGAAGGACATTATCTCCTGCGCTGTGAGATCCCGCAGGGACACCCAGAAATCTATACTAGATACAATGAAGGACATTATCTCCTGCGCTGTGAGATCCTGCAGGGACTCCCATAAATTTGTATTAGATACAATGAAGGATATTATCTCCTTTGCTGTGAGATCCTGCAGGGACTCCAAGAAATCTGGAATAGATACAATGAAGGACATTATTTCCTGTGCTGTGAGATCCTGCAGGGACTCCTATAAATCTGTATTAGATACAATGAAGGCTATTATTTCCTGTGCTGTGATATCCTGCAGGGACTCCAAGAAATCTGGAATAGATACAATGAAGGATATTATTTCCTGCGCTGTGAGATCCTGCAGGGACTCCTATATATCTGTATTAGATACAATGAAGGATATTATTTCCTGTGCTGTGATATCCTGCAGGAACACCCAGAAATCTGCATTAGAGATGTACATTTATTTTGAAATAATCATGAAAAATGCAACAAAGCAAGCTATTTCATTTTGTGTCATTTCATAATGCAACCAAAAAAATATTGTACACTGCCCGGCAGATAGCCGGATAAGTAGGACTTATTCAGCTATCTAGCAGTAATATCCGCTTAAGTTCACCAGCTGCTGGTTAGCCGGATAAAAGGCCACATAGCCTTGTGGCTGAATATTCCACTTAAATTAGCTGGATTGCTTTTCAATATTAACCCCATAATTTGTTTTTCTTTCATTTTCCATCTTAGCGTGCACCATTCTCGAATCACATGCGTTAAAATGAAAAAGGAGGTGAAATAGACGGAAACATTTAAACAAAAGAATAAAAACCAGAACCACTCCCACCCTCGGAAATGCAAAGCATAAGCATGCACTCTCCTGATATGCACTAAACACAGTCCACGACAGCGTCTCCTGCAACTGGAATTCTGCCCCACTGAATTATGATGAAAGAAAACGGGACTTGATTAACAATCAAGTAATTCCCTACAATAGTGGATTGAAAGGTTTGTGATGCATTGGCTTCTAATGAAAGTGCTCCTGGAATGATGCCCCTCCAGCCCTCGGACCAGAGAGACTATCCCGTGAGCTGCTTGAGCACGCCGTCTGTGGAGGTGGTGAGATTAACTGGGGAAACTTAAGAAAAGCCCACTCACAACAATCCCTACTACTACAACTTAACAGATCTACAGCACTACTCAACGTACGCAGCACTGTACAAACCCCCCCGAGTGCTTAATACCGTAGGAGGTGGTGGAAGCTTCCTACCATGAAGGTGGTGGAAGCTTCTGGCCAGACTGACAGATCCTGTACAGGGATCTGCAAAAAAAAAAAAAAAAAGCCAGCAGTGAAAGGGTTAATCTTCCTGCTGCTCATTAAAGTATGATTTGCATAATTTATTGAGAGTTTCAGTCTAAAGTAGTTATTTGATCTAAGTAATAGGACTTGTAATTTGAGGGCTCTTCTATAAAACAAATCTCAAGTGAGACATATTCTTAATTAATGAGCAGCATAAAAATGTTTAAATTATCTCCAGGTCTCCTCAGGTGCAGCGGGATTAGTGGTTGTGCTTCAGCTCCTACAGGGTAAGGAAGGTGAAAAGGAGGTGATGGCTAAAGGCCTGAGGCTTGCAATCAACAAAAACGTGGGCAAAGAGATTCCGATACCCAGCTCATTGTACCAAATTCCAGCCCCGCAGCACCTCCTGCTATAGTAGTACTGAGACCCTCATACACAGCTCTGTCAATGCACCTCACTCCTGCTCCACAGCACCTCATTCGGTCCCAGTACTGAGACCCTCATACACAGCTCTGTCAATGCACCTCACTCCTGCTCCACAGCACCTCATTCGGTTCCAGTACTGAGACCCTCATACACAGCTCTGTCAATGCACCTCACTCCTGCTCCACAGCACCTCATTCGGTTCCAGCACTGAGACCCTCATACACAGCTCTGTCAATGCACCTCACTCCTGCTCCATAGCACCTCATTCGGTTCCAGTACTGAGACCCTCATACACAGCTCTGTCAATGCACCTCACTCCTGTCATGCCCTGCAGCACCCCCAGCGTTTGTAATAATGGGTCTCAGGTTTAGACTCAAAGTTCGATCTCCAAGTTTGCACTAGTCTGATTGACTCTGTTCTGTGCCTCTGTATGAGTCCCCGCTGGGCATCGAGGTTTGATGAAGCCAAGCCAAAGCATGCCATCCCATCCAGAAATGAGTCTCCATTGTAGTCACCATCGCCTACGAGAGATCACAATTCCAGCAAATCTGACTCAGTTACCGCTCCCTTGCAGATCTCCCTTGTGACCATAGGCATAGTCTGGAGAGGAACAGGGGAGGACAGCGCTCCCCCAAACATTTGGACTAGTGCCGAGCAAGCCCCACTTCTCTCCATATGATCTCCCCAGTAAGGAGACAAACTATGCCCAGGACTCAGTTACAGTCTCCCTGCAGAACAACCCCCTTCATGATCCAGTTACAGCCCCCCCATAACTCAGTTACGACCTTCCTGTGAGCCCCACCCCCATGACAGCTGCTGACCCCTGCAGCTCCCTTCTGTGAAACATCCTTATGCCTCCAAGGTAGCACTGAGGTGAAAGGGGCACCATGGCTCAGCCTGAACAGTAGCGTCCCATGGCAGTCACCCTCTAAAAGATCCAGGGTTGGGCCGGCAGCCATTCTACAGTGCTGTGGATGCCACCAGCCCACCTCTGTCCCTTTAAGGGGTAGGGTTCTGGTGAGACACTGATGCCTATCTTGAGTCGTGCTTAGGAGAAACTGCCACCAGGACAGAGGGACGGGACAGCATCTTTTCCAGTCCGGTGCACTGAGGCAGCTGCCCATACAGCCTAGTAGGAAATTTAGGCCTGTGCTTTGAATAACAAATGTCTCATACTACAGGACATTGTGTTTTTTCAGAATTAGAAACTTCCCCTCACATTTTTCCACTTGCAACTGATTTTTTTTGGGGAGGAATTTACAGTGCTCCTGTGTAAACAGGATAAGAGCAGAAGTTCACTACAGTGAAGCTTCTCAGGGCTGGGCCTGAAGGGCCATATGCAATGTATACATCCCATTGTGAAAATAAACACAGTGTCCCAGCATTGTGTGCCTTGCCAGCCGGCAGCAGCTCCCAGGACCATAGGATTCCCAGCTGCACACAGCAGGTCCATGCGAGGGATGGTCTCCCTTAACCTTTCCAGTGCCGGTTAGAATTCAGGGACAGTTCCTCTATCGTTATCCATGGACTGCAATTCCGTAGACACTCGGGGAGGTCAGTCCAGCCACGGGAAGCATTTCACCTTCTTACTGACCAGACTACACCAGGTGCTTCTTGTGATGTCATTCTTGTGTCTGTGGCTCTCTCTGGGAGTTCAGGGATTAGCAGGAATTTACAGTCCTCTGGGGTGATTCTATGGTGCCATGATATAGCCAAGGTAAGCCTTGAGAAACTGAGAGAGTGATCTAGAGCAGCAGGTTGTACGCTCTGATAGGAGCACTATCAAAATGGATGCTGCTCACATTATCCCCACTTCCTGCTAGTGGAAGTAGGGAAGGGAGATCACATTCTTCTGGCAGCCCTCCATGCTGGGGCTGTCTCTGTTACACAGTCAGGCTAGGACATTTAACTTTCTACTGTGGTAGAAAGAGACAATGGCTAGACCTGAACTGCAAGAAGAGAGACCGATGAGTGTCATCCTTTTGTGAATTTCACATCTGCACAGGCCAAGTAATCACCCCTACACTTCCCTGGAAAGCTGGTCAACCGGTATACTTCTGTTCTGTGCTGTGAGAAATTAAATCAGCTGCTTGGGAGCATCACTTCAGGACTGGACTCCTCTTTTGAGTCACTTCAGGGTCAGACAGTGGGAAAGTGATCCTCCACAAGGTAGGTCCCACTCCCACCATTTCCACATCTGCAAGACCAAGTCAGTGCTAAGAACCTGTAGCTTGCTGGGTGTGCACCCAAAAAATTCAAAGGTGTACAGGTGCAGTGATATTGGTAAGTTTAACTCTTGCCCCTTTGCATGCTGGGATTTGTAGTCTTGTCTTCTATAAAAACAAAGCAAAATTCAGGACATTATGATTGGAAGAATAAATAACTTCTATTGTTGTTTCCTCAAACCAGAGACGGATTTAAGATTTTGGCACCCAAAGACATAGTGCTATAGTGGTGCCCCTTTGAAGCTCTGCCGGCACATGACCCCCAAAAGCAAGCAGAAGCAGGCTCCTCTTTGGCCTGGATATTTGGGGCCTTCAAAATCTGGCACCCTCTGTCTAAATCTGGGCTTGTCAGACACCACAACACTGTAGCCATGGCATGTGCATGGCCAGAGAGGTTCAACAGTATGTCACAGAGACCAATTCAGCTGCTTTCTACATAAAAAAAAACACAGAGAAAGCTTCTAGGCTCCCGACACATCCAGGAAAACTCCAATAAACAGAATAATCTGACAAATTTCCACTTAGCCATCTTATAGTCTTGAGATTCCCAAGGCCTTCAGGGCTGCAGTGCTTACTGAAGATCTCTGCCAGAGTCTGCTTCTCCCTGTCACCTTCCTTCAGTGATGTCAAGAACATGTTGTCTGTGACCTTGGGAACTGGAATGTAATGCAGTGGTGGTGGTGCTGATTCTGGTGGGAATGGCATTTCCATGCCCATGTGATAAGAGGAACGGTTTGACTTTCTCTGCACATGCATGGAGGCCACAGGCCGCATGCTACCTGATGCAGTGCATTTCAGAGGCATTCCTGGGCCTGAGAGCTGCGGCCCAGGACTCTGTTACTCCCACATCCAGTCTGGAGCTCATAGCAGATCCTACCTTAGTTTCTTCCTCCACCATGCCTAATTTGCAAGGTCCCCTCAGATCTCTTTTTCCCAACATCATTCCCCTTCACAATGACTCATGTGTGAAACATCAGGAAAGAGTAGTAGTAGATGCATAGAATGGCCTCCCAGTGGAGGCACAAAACAGTAATAGAGAGCCTGGGAGAAGCACAGAGGATCTCTGGTTGTGAAGGGAAAAGCCAGAGATCAGTAAATCAGGAAATAAATTGGACAGACTAGATGGGTCTTAAGGTCCTTTTCTGTCCTCAGATTTTGCTTCTGTATTTCAGTGCCATCATCCCCTTCATTAATACTGGACTCACCAAAGGCATCTCAGTGGTGATATAGCGGGTTGTGTGAAACAATTCCTAGAATTCCAGCATATCTGTGTAAGCTAGAGGCAGGGAGATTCCTTCTGCATCCAACAGTGGGAATTACGTACCACCAACAGGGGCTCTCCATTTCCATTCATCTCAAGGGTTGTATTCTACAACAGGATCATCCCAGCCTGACAGGCACTGAACTGTAATACCAAAAAGGCTAATAATATAGATCAGAGAGGAGAAGTTTGGGAGCAGAGATGGAATCTCATGTTTACTCTTAAGGGCAGAGGGTGAGAAGATTGCTGCCACGAGTTTTGCTAGGAAAAAAAACAAACCTCAGAACCTTGCAAGGATGGAGAGGGAAAAGCTGATTTTATTATTCGTTTTACTTTCTCCGAATGGGACTGTAAAGTTAATAAATACATAATTATTACACCTATGGGCCATTTGTACTAAAAGGTGCAATTTATTTATTTTAATTATTTGTTTGTTTTTGCGCTGTTCACAATTGCAGCTGTGCACAGGGAACATTTTTGGACAAGGCAAGGCAGCAATGTGGGGTAAAATGGACAGGAAAAAAGGAGTGTGCAGACTTGTCCATCATCTTCACTTGTCCATGCAGAGCATTCTGATAAGTACAGAGTGGACCAGGTGGTCCATTCATTGCCTTGGGCAAATGGAATGACTGTCATATTAGTCCAATGGGACCTCCTTTGGTGATGTGCATGTTTCAACATGCAGACCATGGTAGGAGGAACATAAAGGGAATGTAGTGAATCAAGTTAATGTAGAGGGTACTTCGTTCCATTACATAGAAACATAGAAATGACAGCAGAAAAGGACCTAACGGTCCATCCAGTCTGCCCAGCAAGCTTATGGTAGCATCTGCCGTGCCATACAAGACACCCCTTTACTTAGTTTCCCAGACCATCAGTCAGGGCCCTTGTTGGTTGCTGTCTGAGTCCAATTCCCCATCACCTCTTGCCGTTGAAGCAGAAAGCAATGTTGTCGCTGCATCAAAAGTATCAGGCTTATTGGTTAAGGGTAGTAACAGCCGCATTAGCAAGTTACCCCCATGCTTATTTGTTTTCCCAGACAGTAAAAGTCAATGTCCTTGTTGGTTGCCGTCTTAATCTAATTCCCCTTTTCCTCTTTTCTCCCTGCCGTTGAATCAGAGAGCAATGGTGGAATTGCATCAACAGTATGAAGGCTTATTGGTTAAGGGTAGTAACCACCATACCAGCAAGTTACCCCCATGCACTCTTTACTTCATTTCCATCCTTTAGCCTTTAGGAATCCACAGTGTTTATCCCATGCCCCTTTGAATTCTTTCACTGTTTTTGTCTTCACCATCTCTTCTGGAAAGACATTCCAGGCATCCATCACCCTCTCCATGAAGAAATATTTCCTGAAGTTGGTTCTGAGTTGTCCTCCCTGGAGTTTCATCTCGTGATCCCTAGTTCTACTGATTTCTTTCCAATGCACCTCCTCTCCTCCAGGGTATACATGTTTAGGTCCTTCAGCCTCTCCTCATAAGTCATTTGATGGAGACCCCACACCATTTTGGTTGCCCTTCTCTGAACTGTCCCCATCCTGTCTCTATCCTTTTTGAGATACGGGCTCCAGAACTGAACACGGTACTCCGGGTAAGGCCTCACCAAGGACCTGTTCAAGGGCATCACCACCTCCTTTTTCTTACTGATTATTCCTCTCTCTATGCAGCCCACTTTTCTTCTGGCTTTAGCTATCAACTTGTCACATTGCTTCGCCGTCTTCAGATCACTAGACACTATCACCCAAGGTCCTTCGCTTAGTCTGTGCACAACAGCCCTTCACCCCCCCACCCCCCACCCCCATCACATACAGCAGTTTTGGATTACAGCACCCTAGATGCTTGACTCTACACTTATTTTTTCCCTGGTTAACTCTAGGAAGAACTTTGGCAACTTTTCGACCAACCCTAAGGCCTTTTCCCTTGCTCAGGGTACTGGGATTGGTCAAGCTTGACTTGGCTGAGCATGTGTAGAGTGTGGTGGAGGTTTTGGTTTTGGAGAGTAATAAGGAGTAGATATTTTGTGGTCCCCAACAGCTTATTCCAGAGGGGGCCCCACAGCTTATTCCAGAGGGGATAGGACTTTGCCAGTGCCCCCATAGACCTGCAAGAGGGACTGTCCTGGAAGATAAGAGAGTGGTTTTTAACCTTTTGAGAGAGCTGTGCTTTTTGTTCGACCTGCTCCCAGCTCAGGAGGGAAGCCACCTCTGCCTGAGGGGAATAGGAAAGGTTGCTTTTCGGCCCTGCTACCAGTCAAGATGGAGTTTGCAGTTGCCAAGAAGAGAGAATTGATGTGGAAGAGTTGGGTTTTTTTCTCTATCCCTTCCAATTCCTTCCCTCCTAAAGGAGGAGAGAGTGTTTTTCTGCCTTTCCTGTCACCAGGAAGGGACTTTGACTCAGTGTTTGGACAGTGAGAAGACTAAGGAACACTGATTCTGATCAAGTTTTCCCCAAGTACAGTAACATTTTATTTGAATACCACTTCAAGTATCCAGCCTGATACTTTCAAGTTGAAGGATGTGGCAGCTGAGATAACAAGGAGTGAGCACATCTGAGATCCTGATTGTGGAGTGTGTGGCAGACTGTTCCAGGGTTCCCACCCACGTGAGCCTAGAGCCCCAGAGGCTTGTCCTTCTTCCCGCCCGAAGCACCCTGGCACCCCAGTGGCCAGCGGTTTTGGTGCATGGAGAGAAGAGCTAGAGGTCTGGGAAGATAAGACTGGTCCTGGGGCTATTGTGTGCGCTCCTGCATGCTGGGAGTCGCACAAAGAGGGGGGTTACATTAAGAACATAAGATTTGCCATGCTGAATCAGATCAAAGGCCACCTCATGTTTTCCACTCCTTCCTGCCTGTCCACTCTGTTGCAGATTTGGTATCATTGGCAAAAAGACAAACCTTTCGCGTCAAGCCTTCTGTAATATCATTCATGAAAATGTTGAAAAGAGATGATCCAAGGACCGATCCCTAAGGTGCACCACTAGTAATGTCCCTCTCTTCAGAGTGAAATCATTTGCTAAGATACTCAGCCAGTTTCTAACTCGGTCAGTCACTTTAGGATCCATACCAAGGGTGCACAATTTATTTATGTTGCTATGCAGAACCGCATCAATTAAAGAAATTGATCAGATTCATCTGACAAGATTTACCTCTGCTAAAACCATGCTGCCTTGAATCTTGCAATCCATTGGATTCCAGAAACTGCACTGTCCTCTGTTTTAGCAGCGATTCCATTAGTTTTCTCACCACAGAGCTCAGACTGACCAGCCTGTAGTTCCCAGCCTCCTCCTTACTCCCACTTTGATGAACAGGAACCACATCCACCCCTCCCCAGTCCTCTGGAGCTACTCCCGACTCTAAGGAAGCACTGAAAAGGTCACCAGCGGAGCTGCCAGGACTTCTCTAGGTTCCCTAAATACCCTCGGATGTATCCCATCACCTAATCTACTTTAAGTTTAGTTAGCTCCTCACAAACGAACTGTTCTGAAAATTGATTGAGTTTTACCTCACTTCCAATCTTTTTTGTGTTTGCTTTATGTGGTCCTGTTCCAGGCCCTACCACAGTGAATACCGAACAGAAATATCTGTTAACCAATTTTGCTTTTTCCTCATCAGTCTCTACGTATTCCTCCCCTTCACCTCTGAGTCTCACTATGCCTCTTTTGCACTTCCTTCTATCACTAACATATTTAAAACAAAACCTTGTCCTCCCGTTTTACCGTATTTGCTGTTTTTTTCTTCCATTTACATCTTTGCATTCCTGACTACTTTCCCAGCTTCTCTTAGCTTTTCCAGATATTGTCCCTGTCTTACTCTTTCTGCAATCTCTTGGAGTTTATGAATGCTAACTTTTTCTCCCTCACCTTTTCAGCTACTTCTTTAGAAAACTATAGTGGTGTTGCACTTATATCTCCTTTTAGTTTTGCCCAATGCTCTTCTGCTTCCCCTAGATTTTCCCATCCAGATAATGACTCCTTGAGTTACCCCTCCATTTTAACAAAGTTAATTTTCTTGAAGTTTAGGACGCTTGTGTTTCAATGAATTTTCATCTCCTGTGATCTAAGGGGTGAATTTTAAAAGCCAGGCACGCGCCAAAGCTGGGAAATATGTGCAGAAATTGGGCCAGAGTGTGCTGTGTGGATTTTAAAAGGCGCCTGCGTACGTACGCACATATTTCCCAGTATGCACACAAAATGTTTTTCCCAAAAAAGGGGTGGGGCAGGGCATGGTCTGGACAGGGCATGGGTGTTCCAGGATTTATGAATGAAACCTGTGCATAAATACTTACGTGCACAAGCGAGCGCTGAAGTCCCCTACCGGGTAACTTTATTTCTGCTATGGATGGCGTGTAAGTCCTTAAACAAAAAAACCTAGGCTAGTCAGCGGGGTTTTAAGAGTAGGGCTAACAAGGTAAAAGGGAGGCTAATTAACTGGGGGGGGGGAGGTTAGGAAGTCCTATCCTTTACTTGGGTGAACTGGGAACGAACTGGGGAAACTGGTAGTTGCATCGGTGTGCATGTCTACTAAAATCCCCCCACTTAGTCGATAGAGGTGGCATTTGCATACACATGCACGTGTCCATATAAAATTGTGTGCAATGTACACATGTACAGCCTATTTTATACCATGCATGCATTTACGCGTGTATGTTATAAAATATCCACGTCCTTTGGTGCAAGCCAGCCTATGTACGTACATGTGCACCTGCGCGGCAGTTTAAAAATGACCATCCCTTAACGAACTAGACTATCCCATGATCATTGGATCCCAGATGACTGTCTACTTCGATATCAGAAATGCTGTCCCCATTGGTAAGCACCAGGTCCAGTATCCATGTGTGTTCCATTACCTACTCACTCCTTGCTGGTATACCTCAGTCATGGTTTTCCTTGTATATATTTCTATGACAGCCACTACATCCAAGTCAGCTTCTTCCATGACTGCTTCTAGATCCAGGACTTTATTTCCCATATTATCAGCATTAGTGTATGCAGGCCTGATGCGACCGGGTGTGCATGGCGTGCATTTGTACGGGGCGGCACATCCAGAGGGGCGTGCAGGCCGGCGGTAGTAGGAGGGACTGCAGGGCCGCCGATGGAGCTTAGCCTGCCGGCAGCTGAAGGAGGAGGAGAGAGACCTAGCAGTATCATTTGTGCCAACATGGATTAGCAGCATCACCATCAGCTAGTAATTAGTAAGCTTGAGTATTTTTGGCAATCTCTCTGTAATGTCTTGGATTTTGGCACCCGGCAGACAGCACATTTTCCAGGACATGTCTGATCAGCAGATGGATGCCTCCATGCCCCTTAGAGGTAAATCACCAACCACCATTATCCTCCACCTCCTGGGGGCAACGGTGGTTGAGCCCACAGCTTCGAGGTTTGCATGTTTCAGTTCCTCCTCATCCTGGGATGTATTTTGCTTCTCTGCTTCCAGGCCTGCATACTGATTCTTCAGCTCAAGGGAAATTTGAGTCAGGATATAGGGCCTAGTGGCTGTAGTAATGTGGGTTCAGCTGTCTTCTTATGGTTCAAGTTCACCTTCCCTCTGCTTGATTGATACCTTGATAAGCATTTTATCATTGTAGTCCTCATTCTCCCAGATGCTTCTCAGTCTTGCTACCTCCTCTCTGAGTCCTGCCACCTGTTTCCTGAGGGAGTCCATCTACAGACATCTTTCACACTGAACCAGTTCCTCACTATAAATCAGGATCTCTGTCTAGACAGCAGTAGAAGTAGTAACAGTGGCAACAGGTTTGGCGATATGATGTTTCCCAGCCATCCCTCAACTGTTGAGAGCTTCTGGTACCTGCTGAAAGAAATGAGAAAGGCCTAACAAAGTCCCTACCTTTTCCTCAAGGCTAGCCTGTGGAATCTAATTTCCACTTCCACATTCAGAATGCCTGTTTGTAGTCCTGCTTACTTGCCTGCTGGCTTTTCTCTTGGAAATATGAAGTGTCTTATCTAATTCTTTCAGATTTTAATATGTATTTAGAAATCTATGAGGTGTATAGTTTGGTATAGTTTCCTTTGTAGACTCTTGTTGCTTAGGGGAAACACATAAACCAGAGCAACTAGAAATAATTACCACAAAGATCAAATAAGATGCCACCTTTCAAGCTCCCCTATAAATGTACTTCATTTTAAAATTGGTTCTATTTGCAGGTAATAAAATATTTGATCTAAATCACTTGCTATCCTTCCCCTTCCTGATACAAATCAGTACCTATGATCTATGATCTTAATCTGGTTACTTAATCTAATAGACCCATTCTAATTTTAGTCACACTTAATTTTGCACATATTTGTCCAAGGTCACTAACAGATACTATTAGTTTATTTATTTAGTTTATAAAATGTGTTTTTGTATCCAGTTGGTGTGTACTCTATAAAGAATCATGTTTACTTGGCTACTAAAGATCAGACCAACTAAAAGTAATTACCTGAAGGATTTACTATGGTACAACTCTTATAGAATTGCACTAGTTACCGATCAAGCAAAGAATTGAGTATAAGTCGCTATGCATCTTATTCAAATCTATAAATAACAAACAAACTGAATGGTTAAATGCCTTATTACATCTTCACACTCCACAAAGGAATTTGCGCTCTGCAAATAAATGTTTGTTATCAATACCATCAATTAAAACTTCACATTTAGCAGAGGTCAGAGAACGGGCAATCTCAATTGCAGGACCCAAATTGTGGAACTCACTACCCAAACAATTAAGACTACAAAAGAACTTTAATACTTTTAAAAAACAACTGAAAACTTTACTATTTAAAAATGCATATGAACTGACGGCAGAGTAATAATCAAACCTTTTTCTGGCTGTTTCTGTGCTTAAACTATAATATCTGGCTTATGTGTTTTATTAAGTTTGATTTTTATTTTATTTTATTTTATTTATTTTTATTTCATTTTATTTTTTTTTGTTTGTATCTTTTATTTTATCTTTTAAGTTGTTTACAAATTTCTTTATATTATTTAAATTGTTGTACTTTATTGAAGTATCTTATGTAGCAAATAATTTTGTGTTTTAATGTGATTATTTTTTAGAAACTTGTTTCATTGTATTATTATATAGGTTTTCTGTATAATTGAGTGTACACCATCGAGATTGTTTCAGATTGCCGGTATAAAAAACAAATAAACAAATAAATATTACTAATTACGTTCCCCCAAAAGGTAGATCCATTTCTTGTTGCTTACTTCCAGAGGTAAATGGTGGCTTTCCCAAATCTATATGGTTAATAATGATTTTTGGACTTTTATCCAGGAATTTGTGCACATCTCTTTCAAATCCTGCTATGCTAAACGTCTGGACCATGACATCGATCTACTTTTTGGGATCTGTCAAGTATTTGTGACCCAAATTGGCAATTGTCAGAGACATGATGCTGGGCTTCATGGACCTTAGTCTGGACCAGCAAGGCATAGCTAATGTTTTCATGTTTTTAAACCAAGACATCCAAGCTTGGCAGAATTGGAACTGGAACCAGAGGATAGATGACCAACCCAGTTGGGTTAACTGTAAAGCTAGGACAACTCCAATCAACTTTACCAGTAGAAAACAAGAACCTAAAGAAAAATATACCGGTTAAAGTGAGATTACAGAATGCTTCAGAGTTCCTAGCTGTATCTGGTTAGCATGGAGACTCTTCTTGGTCAACTTAGTTTTGTTTTGCGTTTTTCACTTTTTCTGATTACGCACTTGTTCGAATTGGCATTTTTTAACTAGTTTACTTTATCAGTGAGAGCTGAAGTCAGTTGTTTTATTATTTTGTTTATTTTTCTATGTTATTTTATGCTTGCCTTTGATCATGATTTATTTATTATTCGTTTTACTATGTATGTCGTCATTTGTTGAGATAACTATCATATTGTAAGTTGTAATCATTATGTATGTTTTATTGTGAGCTGCTCAGAGTTTTAGATAATGCGGCATAAACATTTTATAAATAAATATAAAAGTTTCCCGCTTTCCCCCCTGAATCTGTCTAATTCAAATAATGCTATATGCAGAAATCAAGCAACTGCGACAAGGTATGAAATAAAATACAACCACTTTGGCTGAGCCAGCCTTTATGCAGTACAACAATGGAAAAACAGAAACATCACCATTCAAAAACAGCAAACAATAAAATCAATAAGTATAAAACATCAATCATAATAGTACAACCATACTAATAAAAAATAAAATTGTAAAACAGCTGAATAGAATAATATCCAATAATTAAAAACTGATCATTTAAAACAATTTTCTAAATATCAATAAAATATTAAAAAATAGCAGACACATCAAAAAAGACCCAATAATTAAAATGAATAAGGATAAAAAAAATCTCCCGCTTTCCATACTTTGGAACACTAAGATTTGTGTGCTTTAGTGGGAGAAGGGAGGACGCACAAGCTTTCCCCTTTCTCTCTAACATATATACACACATGTTCTCTTACACACATGCTTACCCTCTCCTGCTTGCTCTCTCCCACTCTCTCACACACACACATGCTCACTCTCTCCCACTCTCTCCTACTCTATTTTCTATTTCTATTTCAATTCACACTTAATATCCCATCATTTTTGGCTAGTGAACCTGTGCAACGTGGCTTACAATCAGAAAATTTCAAAATGGAATAGATAACAAAAAGCATAAAAGTCATATACATAGAAAATCAGCATAGAGCATACAAGGCTTAAGGTTTGTTTATTTTTATACCGTCATCTTGGTAAAACCATCATAATGATGAATAATAAATTAAAGCAAGAAAATACAATAATGTAATGATCAATTCATAAACAGGCTGAGGTAAATTTTAAAAACATACGCGCGCGCGTACTTTTGTTCGCGCTACCAAGTACACCAGATTTTATAAGATACGCGCGTAGCCGCGCGTATCTTATAAAATCCGGGGTCGGCGCGCGCAAGGCTGCGCAAAATCGGCAGCCTGCGCGTGCCGAGCCGTGCAGCCTGCCTCCGTTCCTTCAGAGGCCGCTCCGAAATTGGAGCGGCCTCGGAGGGAACTTTCCTTCCGCGTCCCCCACCTTCCCCTCCCTTCCCCTATCTACCCCACCCCCCAGCCCTACCTAAATCCCCCCCCCTTACCATTGTTGGGCAAGTTACGCCTGCTTGAAGCAGGCGTAACTTGCGCGCACCGCCCCAGCATAGGCCACAGTGCCGGGGGACTCGGGACCGCCCTCCCGGCCCGCCCCGAACCGTCGCCATGCCCCCGGACCCGCCCCAGACCACCCCCTGCTCCGGACACGCCCCGGACACGCCCCCTCCCGCCCCTTTTACGAAGCCCCGGGACTTACGCGCGTCCCGGGGCTTTGCACGCGCCGGCAGCCTATGCAAAATAGGTGCGCTAGCGCGCGAGTGCCCTGCGCGCGTAAATCTGGGAGGATTTACGCCCGCAGGGGTTTTAAAATCTACCCCATAATATAGAATACTTAATAATCAATGAAGCATCAATAATCATAAATACTAAAATAAACATTAAAATTAGTTAAAGTGCAGGAGGATAAAACAATAAGGGGCGGATTTTAAAAGCCCTGCGCGCCGGCGCGCCTATTTTGCATAGGCCGCCGGCGTGCGTAAAGCCCCGGGACGCGCGTAAGTCCCGGGGCTTTCGAAAAGGGGTGGGAGGGGGCGTGTCCGGGGGCGTTCCCGAAACGACGCGGTGTTTCGGGGGCATGCCGCGGCGTTTTGGGGGCGGGCCCGCGGGCGTGGTCGAGGCCTCCGGACCAGCCCCCGGGACCGGAGGACGGAGCGGGGCTGCCGGCCGATGCACGCAAAGTTACGCCTGCTTTCAGCAGGCGTAACTTTGCCAACAAAGGTAGGGGGGGTTTAGATAGGGCCGGGGAGGTGGGTTAGGTAGGGGAAGGGAGGGGAAGGTGGGGGGAGGGTGAAGGAAAGTTCCCTCCGAGGCCGCTCCGAAATCGGAGCGGGCTCGGAGGGAACAGGCAGCGCGCGCTGTGCTCGGCGCGCGCAGGTTGCACAAATGTGCACCCCCTTGCGCGCGCCGACCCTGGATTTTATAAGATACGCGCGTATCTTATAAAATCCAGCGTACTTTTGTTCGTGCCTGGTGCGTGAACAAAAGTACGCGATCGCGCAAGTATTTAAAATCTACCCCACAGAATACAAAATAACAATGTGCTGTGTTAAAACCAGATTCTGCTCTCACTGTGTTTCTGTATAGGTGCATTTAATCAGCGATGTTTTGAGTTCTACCTTAAATTTTTTAATATCAGCTTACAATCTGATTTCTTCAGGCAAAGTGTTCCATAGTTTTGGACCTGCTATAGATATTGCTCTTTCATGAACTTGACAGAGTTTAGCCGATTTGATTGTAGGTACTGTTAACAACCCTTTGTTGGCTGACCGTAGATTCCTCTGCAGGACGTGCAAGCGTATTGTTGTGTTCAACCATTCAATATTTGAGCTGTAGACTATATTATGAATTATGCATGCGGTTTTGTACTGTATGCGATACGTTAATGGCAGCCAATGTAGAGATACAAGTATAGGAGTTATATGATCACTCTTTTTTGTGCCTGTTAAGACACGAGCCGCAGCATTCTGTAGAATCTGTAAAGGTCGAATAGCATTGAGTGGTAACCCTAATAAAAGGGTGTTTCAATAATAAATATAAGATAATCATCATCATAACAATTATCTTCACTGATCTAAACTTGCACAACCAATCCCCTTCTCTCAATGAGGGTTTGGGTAGGACAAGTTTCTCAAGCTCAAGCCAACCCAATTAAATAAATAACTCTTTCTGTCACTCCCTAAAGAGCACCTCAAAAGCAATTGATCCACTTTGGATTATATCTTTTGAGGTGACCGTCGGTAGCCTCCCACCTCAGTGTCAGCTGCCTCATTTTCAAGCCCCTGATCTGGGCTGACAATAATGGGGGTCAGAATCAGGCAGGCCAATCCAACCCTAGTTTCAGCATAGCAGTACCGATCATCATGGAAAGGGCTTCAAGCAGAGTAGCCTCAGTGATAATTTCTGCCTTGCTCCTCTCTGTGGAGGTTCAGGTCTTTCTTCCTTCTGGCAGCCTCATTTTCAAGATGTGGTAAAAGCCCCTGCAAAAGAGAGAAGAAATGTCAAATGGACAGAAGACCCATTGGAAAATTTCATATAGTAAATGCACTCATAAACACTTTGTCACACACACACACACACACACACACTCACACATACACACACACATACACACACACACATATGTTTACTCTCTGTCTCTCATGCACAATACTCTCTGTCTCCCAGTCTCTCTCTTTCACACACACGTTCGCTTTCTCCCACTCTCTCTCTCAAACCACACAAACGCACATGCTGTCTCTCTCACACACATACACACACATTCTCTGTCTCACTCAGGCCAGGCTAGGGCTATGCTCTTTGTTCCTCAGGCCACCAGCAAGTTGGTTTCCACCAATGACCCTACTGGGCCTCTGTTGTTCTTTGGGTTGCCAGAAAGCACCCCCCTTCTTACAGGCAGCCCATGTCTCTTTGTCAGGCTTGCTGTATTGTAACAACATTACTGATGATAGACGTTTCTATAACTTTCCAATACAAGTGCTGAAGAAAATCAAGAGACTGAGGGCTGCCATTAGGCCCCTGCCAGAGTTCCTCTCTTGCACTATTCTGAATTAATTTTCACCAATATTTCATACTAGAGATGCATACGACCAAACAAATCTGTTATGTTTTTGTTTTCATTTGCAATTTTTTTAATTTTGTATGTTTTAATTTTTATATTTTTTCACTTTATACCAGAACAAAAATGTTTTAGTTTTGGGGGTTAAATTCATTTCATTTGATATGAAATGAAAAGGATCTCATTTGCCCAGTTTTCCATTTTCGTTTCAAACAAATACACATCCCTACTTCATGCACTGACATTGAGTATTCACAGTTTCTGGCATCTCTGCCTGCTTTTACCCATGTGTCACTACTCTTTCACTTGCAAAAGTTCTTTACTTCACAAGGAATATAGCCTTTGTGTCTGTGCCATCTGCAGAGTAGCATTTCATTTTCTCTGAGTTCTGTTACTTCTTTCCAAATGCCAGTTAAGGTTGAATTGACGTCTAACCTTTAGACTATTACTTTTTTGACATTGCTGGTGTGTCTCCATTTGTTACCAGCTCTTGATTAGCTGTTGCCACAGCAGCCATATTCACCAGGCCTGCTCACACCCACCATCTTGTTGCTATGCAGAACTTCTCAGCTAAATTTTGCTGGTGTGTGGCCACCTAGTCCTGTTTTTGTTTCTAGTACTGGCATTGCTGCTGGGTCTAGCACAGGTACTTCTTAATTCTTTGCATATATTTTTTGCTCACTTTCCCACATATGTATGGAGGAGCTCTTCAAAGTCTGGCCACCTTCTTTTATGGCTCATTAGCACTCTGTTTCCCCTGTGCCTGCATTTAAGAAAACTGAAGCTACTTGAAATCTATTCTTCTGAAACTCAGGGTCCATGGGGAGTACCTTTTGTTAATTCTTTTGATTGTATTTGTTATTAATTGATGTTTTATTGTTGTTGATAGTTTTGCATTGTATGCTTTATTATGTTATGCAACTCTGCTCCAAGCCTAGTGAGAGTGGGAGATTTTGATTATTTATTAAGCTTTTGTATATTGTATTTTTATAAATTTGCTGTCCACCTCTTTAGTTCACATTTTTTTTGTAAATAAGGTTATCCTTTCATCTAAAATGAAATGAGATGCTTGTTTCCATGCACAGTATGTCTGGATCATGATGCCTGTTCCCTTGACGGCGCAACACACAACTCAATCTTACTTTTTTGGGGGTAATTTTGTAACAGTCCATATAAATTAAACAACAAACGCTTGCATAAGTTACACCAATATTCAAAGGGAAAATACATGCATACTTTCCCTTTTTAAAATGAGCTCCAGGCCGCCAAAGTAGGAGCAGCCTGGGAGGGAACTTCCCTACCCCTTATTCTAACCTTCCTACCCCTTTCCCTAACCTTCCCGCCCCCTAGCCCTATCCTAAACCCCCTCCCCCCAAATCCTTATTCTATCTGTTGCGCCTGTTTCGAGCAAATGGCCGCTGTGCCGGGCGCCTCTAGCCTCGCCCCGCCCCCCCCGGACCGATCCTCCCCGCCCCTTTCCCGAAGCCCCAGGACTTACACGCGTCCCGGGGCGTTATGCGATTGGCTGGGCCTTTGAAAATAGGCCCAGCGCACGTAAGGCCACCTACGCAGGTAAATCCCCAGGATTTACGCGCGTAGGTCTTTTAAAATTTACCCCTAAGTGTGTACATAAGTGTAAAATCCTCCTCCAGGAATGCCTCTGCTCAGTCCAGGTAAATTTATGTGCAAATATGACATGCACATGCCAGTTTACCACTGTTTTATCTGAAAGCTACTTGCCTTCTGGTCAAGCAGGAGTTTAATAGCTCCTACTAACATGAAAAGCAATTAGGCAAGACAATACTTACACTGTGACTGGGCCGCAACAAACATAATAACCAGAATGAAAACTAAACATTGCTTCCCGAGTCTCCATGAATGGATGCATCTGAAAATCCATCTCACTCTTTAGCAGCTGCTCTCATACGGGACCTCACTCCATTCATGCCCCGATGAGCCACTCTTTCTCCATAGGACTGAAGGATCCAAAAACATCACCCTAGGGGCATCCTTCGAAGACCACCCAGTACTTCCAGTATCTTCCTGGAAGAGAAAAGATTTGTTTAGAAAAGACACTCATGCTTCTCCCAGGTGGCTGCTCAGACAGAAGAAATTCTGTTCTTTGGGCCAATGCAAGTCTTTTTTTTTTTTTTTTTTGTTTTTGGATAGTGTTGTGTCAGATTTCCTGTAGATCTGTCTCTGCCGACTGTGGGGAATAAGACTCAAAGAAGGAAACATCACCAATGAATTAAAAGGCAGTGCAGAATGTGATTCTAGGTTTTTTATTGTAAAACTGTGGCTGGACTGAAGATGTTATTCATGAAGACAGGTTAAAGAGATGAAAGACTTCAAGCACACACATCCATAACGAGCAGGAGAGAGAACTGCTACGAAAATATACGAGAATGTCTTGTGAAGGAAGCTTTGCGCTGGGAGGGTAAGAGTAGAAGGAGAGTGTAATTGAGTTATCTGTGACCTGCTTCCAGTTTCAGTCAGTTGGATATCACCCCATTCTTATCTCTTGACATGGCTGAATTTGCTTGACTGTGACCAAGCTGTACGCCATTTATCTGCAATCATTTTAGTATGTTACTACTATAAACAAAAACCAAACTATGTGTCTTCTATACAATGTAATCAATAACCATCAGTCGTGGCCATCATATTAGACACTTCTGGCAGTAGGGTAACTTCGTTTGCCTTTTAATTATTCACAGGCCAAATGTTTGGTTTTTTTATATTTTACTTTTTATGCAATTTAAAATGCACTCAGCTTATCCATGTTCGAAGAACAGACTCCCCATCACAGGACCATGTTTCGACGTCTGCATCAGGGGGATTATTTTTTGTCTTGTCGATTGTAGATACTGTTTTACTAAAAATAAAATATAAAAATAAGAAGGAGAAATTTCTACCCGCTCCAAATTACAAACTTTGAAAGAGTGCCCAAATTATACCTTTACCATTTCAGCATTATAAATGCACAAGCCATATAAATTAATATGCAGACTTAGAAAATTTTCATTGCAAGATAAACAGCCAACTACTCTTTTCTTAGCAGTAAAAGCATTATCCACTTTCGCCGTCTTGTACTTTTGGTGCCAAAGTTTATACCGGAAGCCAAGAGAGGTATATCTGGGAATGGTATTTTTATGATGTATGCTCGTACACTCAGGACGTTTGTTGTAAGTATTTTAAATTACTGCATACCATTCAATTTCTAGATTTAATGTACGAGGAGTTACAGGGTCCCAATAATTGTTCTCTGAAATTGAATTGGGTTAACCGGTTCCCTCCTCTCAATGTTTCCATGACTTGTTCCAAAATGCCCTACCTGAGTTCATGAAACTGATGGGTAGGTTCTAAACATTGAGCTACTATCGGAGCTTGAATCTTGGCAGTGTTGATGCAGCTTTTATATTCAGTAAGCCGGGTCTGGATATTACGTTTAGTGCGCCCGATGTAAACCTTCTCACAGGGGCACTGTAAAAAATACACCGCATGAGTTGAAAGGCAATTTGTGCCTCTTCGAAAATGTATAACTTTGCCTGAGTTCAGGCAGATCCATGGTGTACTTAAAATTGCGTGAGCATGTGCGTGCATATGTTATAAAATAGCCGCATCCATGGGCACGAGCCGGCGAGCGAGCGCACACGTACACCTGCACACCTGTTTAAAAGTTACCATCTAAAGATGCAGTCTCTGTATTTTCTTTGTCCAAAACTTCACTCTCCCCGCCTGTAAGGCTCTCTTGTATGCTCTTTTAATGATATGAAACGGATAATCCTCGATCTAGCAAACGTGCACTTAGATCCTGAGCATGGATTAGAAAATCAGCCTTGTTGGAGCAAATCCAGCAGATATGCAAAAATTGACCCACCGGGAGATTATTTCTAAGACTTGCAGGGTGAAAGCTTGAAAACTGCAAGAGTGTTTTTTTTTCTGCTGGCTTGCGATATGATGTACTCACTCTATTGCCTTCTTTGAAAATCCAAATGTCCAAAAATGGAATTCTTTGTTCTTCACATTCCTTAACAAATTGAAGATTTTGATTCCTTGTATTTAACCTTGCAATGAAGTCCAGCAAATGATGTTTTGTTGATGTCCGCTGAAACAATATGTCATCTATATATCTGCACCATGCTGTAATATGTTTGAAGAAATCAGAGGTGTACAGAAAGTGCTCCTGAAACTGTGCCACATAGAGGTTGGCAATACTTGGAGCTACTGTGGAGCCCATAAAGGGGCCATGCTGTTGTAAATCAAAATCGTCCAAAGCAAAAAAGTTATTCTGGCATAAAGCGAACCGGGTTAGACGAACTATAAACATGGAGTGCACAATCTTCTACTGTCTATAATGCAGCAGTTTGTGGAATATTTGTGTAAAGTGATTTTGTGTCTAGGGATACCAATAGAGTAGAAACAAATTGTATCGCAATCCCGTCCAGTATGTTGAGCATATGTCTGGTATCTTTGACATATGAGCGAGCTTTGACAAATACTGTTCCTGGATGTACCGCTCTTGGCTTCCGGTATACACTTTGGCGCCGAAAGTACAACACGGGGAAAATGGGTACTGTTTTTACTGCTAAGAAAAGAGTAGTTGGCTGTTTATCTTGCAACGAAAATGTTCTAAATCTTCCTAATAATCTATATTGTTTATGCATTCATAATGTTGAATTAGTAAAGGTATAATATGGGCACTCTTTCAAAGTTTGTAATTTGGAGAAGGTAGAAATTTCTCTGGTCTTATTTTTATTTTTAGTAAAACAATAATATCTACAAAATATACAAAAAACAATCAACAAGATAAGAAATAATCCCCCTGACGCAGACGTCAAAACAGGGTCCCATGTTGGGGAATCTGTTCTTCGATCATGCATAGGCTAAGACGGTAACTTTCAAACTGATGCGTGTATGTAAATCTGTGCGTGTTTACTGGTGCGTGCACATGGACGTGCCGATTTTATAACATGTGCACGTTTATGTTTGCATGTTATAAAATCAGGTACCCGCACGCTCATGTGCACACGATTTTATATCAACGCACACATGTGCGCACAAATCCCGTCTTGAGCACGTAAGGGGGGAATTTTAGTAGGTACGCGTCGCGAAGCAATAGGCCTATTTCCCAGTTCCCTCCCAGTTCATCCCAGTAAAGGAGAGGACTTCCTAAACCCCCCAGACTAACTTGCCTCCCTTTTACCCTATTAGCCCGGGCCCCTAAAACCCCGCTGATTACCCCCTTTTTTTTAAATTTAACTACTTACACGCCGTCCATAGCAGAAGCAAGTTACATGGTTCTGGGATCCCGGCGCACGCTGGTGCTCGTAACGGGCTTCATGGGTGCAGTCCCAGCCCACCCGTGCCCCACCCAGAACCTGCCCCGTCCCATCCCTTTTTCGCCAAACCTTTTTTATCCACTAACCGTGAGATACGCGCGTGGCTGCAGGCCTCTTAAAATCCACGCAGCGTGCACTTGTCACAGTCACACGCGTATCTTCCGGCTTTGGTGCGCGTAGGGCTTTTAAAATTCACCTTTAAGTGCAGTTGATTTGTTTTAAGATACATTTGTGTCTATATCACGACTATAAACCAGTCAACAATATTATGAATTGGGAAACCATGCTAAGTTTGGGGCGCTCCCTACCCTCACCCGCCCCTTCTCCCCTAATGCAAGCCTGTCACTCCTCCCTCCCTTCCTCTTAGAGGTGTTTGGCAGATAAATGCAGCCCTGTCTCATAGAGGATGGCGAGAGGAAGCCTGAGTTAGGTGAATAAAGTACTAATATAAAAAAAAAGTGGCCCGCTAGAAGGGAAGTGTGCATGAGTGTGGCACGGGTGGTGGCATGTTTAGTGAGAATAATTTAAAACAGCGCCCCTGCTGTGCGGAGGTCATCGGAGCAGCTTCACTGGTTGCCTGCAGCTGTCCCCCTGGGATTTCAAGTCTCAGGCCGGTGCTGTAGGTGTGCCTGTGTACATGACCCGTCGTCGGAGAAAAAGATGCCCCGTCATCAGCCTGAGCCTTCCTCTGGAATGGCTCCAGCTCTCTGCCATTCCCTCCCTTTGCTCTTACAAGAGGACTTTCAGGACAAAGCTTAAAGCGTTCTTATTCTCTCGCGCTTTTCCTTGGTCCCCTGTGTGCAGCTTTATTTATTTCAGGATGCGGCGTTTTTCAGTGTGGGATACCTTGCCAGTTTGCTATTATTTTTGGTTGCTTGCTTTTACTGTAATCACCCCTGAACAATGTTGCACCAGGCGGAATCTAAATCTTGTAAGTAAATAAATAAATGGCAGGTCTGGTGTACATTTCTTTACATTCCACATCTGTCCAGTGAACAAGAGAAGGTAATGGCTGAACTGTGCACAGTGAGCAATCACACGTACAGTCCACACTTCCAAAAAGAAATGTGTGCTGAAAATGTAAGCATGGCTGAGTGAGCAGTTCCTTAAAATTAAGATTTGATGAACCGGGGGTGGGGGACAGAGGGCACTTGGGAGATCCTTAGATGGGCTTAGGAGGGAACTGGAGACGGACAATGTACAAACGTTGAGCGGTCAGGCGAGGGGGACAATGAGCACAGGAGGAAAGGGACAGGGCTGGTGGGCCACAGATCTCGGAACTAAAGGGGGCTGAGTCCTTTAAGTTTTGGATTCTAGCAATAGGGTGAATTTTCCTTTAGCCACTCAGTGGCCAGGTAATGCTGGACACTTCCAAACTCTAGCGGACTATGACATAGCTGGATAGATGAAAGCTGGCTACCACTGAGTACTAATTGGCTATGTTTCCGCCCTTCCCTAGCCCAATCTCTGGGAATGCTACTATTCAAGGGGTTAATTGCAGCCGCCTGGGGAACATTGGTGGTTATTGCTCAACTACTTTTCCAGAGGAAAATGTTGAAAACTCAGATCTAGCTGTTTAACTCCGTAATTAGGGAGCACTAGCTTTATGGATCCCTACTCCAGTTATGACATATTTGGAAAACATGGATTGACTTCTCTCCTGACCTACAAATAATAGAGCTCAGACAGAGATGCTGATACCTAAAGGTGGCAGGCTCTGTATCCCTGCACCCCTCCCCTGATCCCTCCAGTCCTAAAGGTGACAGCTCTGTATCCCTGCACCAATCCCCTGAGCACTCCAGTCCTAGAGGTGACAGCTCTGTATCCCTGTAACCCTCCCCTGAGCCCTCCAGTCCTAGAGGTGACAGCTCTGTATCCCTGTAACCCTCCCCTGAGCCCTCCAGTCCTAGAGGTGACAGGCTCTGTATCCCTGCACCCATCTCCTGTGTCCTCTAGTCCTAGAGGTGACAGCTCTGTATCCCTGCACCCATCCCCTGTGTCCTCCAGTTCTAGAAGTGACCGCTCTGTATTTCTGTACCCATATCCTGAGCCCTACAGTCCTAGATGTGACAGGCAGGCTCTGTATCTTCTGTTCCTGTTTTGAGCGTTTTAATGTGTATATAGCACAACCTCTCAGATTTCCCATGTATGTGCTGGGGTACTGTATGTCTGATATTGTTGTTCTGTGATGTCGGGCAGCTCATTTCAAGGGAATTCTGGTGAAAATGGGGAATGGCAGAGTTATCAGAAGGAGGTAGATAGCTGGAGAGCTCTGCATCTGCTCAGGGTTGCCTCCTTTCCTTGCAGCCGTTCTCAGAGCTGTCTGACAGGCTCGGTGCACCAGATGAAGGCTGTCTCCAGCTTGGAGCAGCTCTGAAATGTTTTCCTAGCAAATTCCCTTCCCATATAAACAGTGCAGAAGTACTCTTACAGGACACAGATGGCAGCTATTCACACTGCAGAGTTTTTATGATGTTTCCTATACATTTAAGATAACACATTCAGAAAATTTATTTCTGAAGCTCTTGCCTCTCCTTGGCCTACCCTGTCAAGCTCTTAGTGACTGGAGTTCAAAGGTCACCTGGCGAGTGCCAACACTCGGGCCTTTTAATGCTGTGTTTGGAGATTTGGTGGGAGCCTGACGAATAAAGACATTGGAAGAGACAAGAGGCTGCCCTGTGATGTATGGTCTGGGTGGTGTGGGGTTTATTGTAATTGAAACAACCCCTGGGGCCATGGGAAGGTTTGTGAGTCTCCTAGGTAGAGATGATAAAGAAGAGGTTAGTAAATCAGAAACACAAGGTACATGGAACTGATTTAATGTCAGGCTGCAGAAAACCTCCCAAGCTGATGGTGCATCTGCTGATGCTTCTTCCAAAGAACAGGTCACGACAGCCACAGGCCAGGGCTCTGCCCAGAGAGCTCATCTAGTGTGGTACCTAAATCACAATGAGCTGGTTACAAAATGACCTCTTGGGACACCCGTTCACGTCCCTTCTCACCCTCTGGCTCCGCCTGAATGATGGCAACAAGCTTCCTCTTTTTTTCAGGCATTCCAGGTGGCAGACGTATGCTAAGGACCAGAGCCATAGCCAGGCAATGTGGCACCTATGGCCAAATGAACAACTGCGCCCTCACCCATTACACAGCGCATGACACCAAGCGTTGGGAGACTCTGTTCTATGCTTGTACAGCAATGCCCATGGCCAGTGCAAGGGGATTAGGTGCCCTAGGAAAACCTTACAGCCTTGCACCCCTCACCCCATCACCCCGTCCTCTCACACACTTAAAAAGTATGCATTTGTAATATAAATAATAATAATATAACAGAATGTACTTGAAAAAGGACATTCAAAGCACAGTCTTCTGAAGTAAGACTATCACTTACAATATGTATATTATATTTACATGCACTGCTGTGGTGACAACCAGAAAATCCTGCAAAAAAGCAAGAGATACTTGGAACCTATATGGTATTAGGACTACTGTAATGCGTCTTGGGCATGGGCATAACCCTCAGAGAGCCACGAGAAAACAGAATTGCAATGCATTAAACTTTCTATATCAAAACAACACTAACTGCCAGCACTCAAACAGCAACAACTCTACCTATGAAAGTTAATACTGCAAATATTACACCAGGCCTAAAACAGTAATACATCCCTTATTAGGAAAACAGAACTGCTATAGATTCCTACATAGAAACTATACACTATGGGGCAGATTTTAGAAAAGTATGCGCACGCGTACTTTTGTTCGCGCACCCGGCGCAAACAAGGGTATGCCGGATTTTAATAGATACGCGCGTAGCCGTGCGTATCTTTTAAAATCCGGGATCAGTGCGCACAAGGCTGCGCAAAATTAGCAGCCTGTGCGCGCCGAGCCGTGCAGCCTGCCTCTGTTCCCTCCACCTCCCCCCCACCTTCCCCTCCCTTCCCCTACCTAACTCACCCCCGGCCATAACTAATTCCCCCCCACCTTTATTCCAAAAGTTACACCTGCCTGAGGCAGGCGCAATTTGCACGCGCCGGGCCAGCTGCCGGCGCGCCATGTTCCGGTCCGGAGGCTGGTCTGGAGGATGTGGCCACGCCGACGGCTGGAACCACGTCCATGGCCCTGCCCCTGGAATACACCCGATGACACGCCGGCTGCGACATGCCCCCTTTCATGCCCCCCCAGGAAAGCCCCGGGACTTACGCGCATCCTGGGGCTTTGCGCGCGCTGGCAGTCTATGCAACATAGGCTCGGCGTGTGCAGGGGGAGCTTGGGGCAGGTTTTCGGGGGGAACGCGCATATTTTACGCGCGTATCCCTTTGAAAATCTGCCCCTATTGGAATACCACACTTTAGTCACACATGCAAAACACAGATACCCCCTCAAAACACAGATACCCCCTCAAACTTAGATTGTAAGCCCTCTGGGGATAGAGATATACCTACAGTACCTGAATGTAAACCAGTGTGATATCTCAATTGAGATCGAATGTCGGTATAGAAAAATAACCCAGTATAGACAAAAATAACCCAGTATAGACAAAAAATAACCCAGTATAGACAAAAACTGAACTGGAAACCGCAACAAGCCAAATTCTGTATTCACTGCAACAATGGAAAAACAGAATCATTACCATTCCTCATAAAACAATAAAATTACTAAAACCATACAAAAAATGTATTTATTTTATTTAGTTATATAAATAATTTATTTACTTTATTTATATAAGAATTTATATAAATTAAATAAATAAAATAGATAATTTATTTATTTTATTTATTTATTTAAATGAATAAATAAATAAAATATCATACCAATAAAAAGAATAATTCAAAACTAATGAATAGAATAACATTCAATAATTAAAAACACATAAAAATTTTACAAACACCAATACAATATTTCAAAACACACATCAAATAAACCCAACAATTAAAACTAATAAGGATTTCAAAAAATCCCCGTTATCCATACCTGAGAATTTTTGATTTCCAGATGCCCTGAAATTGTCATGGATTAGCAGGCAAAGAGGAAGTGGGGTTGTTTTGCACTCACATGTTTTCTCTTTCTCTCACACTTTCACATACACACATGCTCTTACTCACTCTCACTCTCACGTATACATATACACATGCTCTCATTCTCACATGCACACATGCCCTCTCTCACTCTCCCCTTGAAGGAGCAGGCAGCAGCAGTCTCCTTCTTCGGCTCCCATGGCCAGGGGAATGACTTCCTGCCATGGGGGCCAACCCAGCTTTGGCCATGGATTCCTTCCGGCAGGTCAGGGCAGTACGCGCTGCTGCTCCTTCTCCTCTTCCGAAGCAGTGCAGCCCCGCCAAAATAGACAGCTTGGTTGGTGGGGCCTTAGTAAGTGGAAAAGCAGCGCGGCCTCGCCAGAACCAGCAGCTGTCGATTTTGGCAAGGCCGCACTGTTTCTCTTACTGAGGCCCTGCCGGCCCACACTGCTCTCGCTGGCATATGGCGCCCTTCAGTAGCAGCACCTATGGCCATGGCCATATTGGTCATAAGCACGCTACGGCTCTGCTGCTGAATCATGTACCCCAGAGGTGGCTTCATATTTACTTCTGCAAAGAAAGTGGACCCTGTTTGGTATAAACGTTCTATAGCAGGGGCAGACAACTCTAGTCTTCAAGTGCTGCAAGCCGGTCGGCTTTTCATGATATCCACAATGAATATGCATGAGATGCATTTGCATGTACTGTCTCCACTGCATGCAGATGCAGCTCATGCATATTCATTGTGGGCATCCTGAAAACCCAACTGGCTTCCAGCGCTCGAGGAACAGAGTTGCCTACCCCTGTGCCTATAGATTGAATGCACAGTATTATTAATTGTATTACAAAGCCACAATTCCATAGAGTTCCCACTGTGAATCAGCACCAGTCACTAGCACTAAGACCATGATTTAGTGAGCAATTTCCTTCAGCAGCGTGAGGTGGGGCCTCATGCTCTGTGGAAGAAGAGTTGTTTGTAATTACAGATAATCCTTCTGTCCTCCATTCAGGAATCATGGTAACAACGCCAGATGTAATGGACAAATCAATAGGCCTGGAAGAGTGGAACTGGTGCAATGCTGGCCCTTTATAACTGCCAGCAACCACTGGTCCTGGTGTAGATATTCATAATGGCAAAATGATAGCTTGCTGCAGCTGTGTGTGGGTGGCAGCTTATAATGGTCCGTGGCGTGGGGTCGGTTTAAACACTTAGAGAAACTAGGCAGACACCTATGGCACTTTGACTTCCTTCTTTCCCCTGCACATCAAGTATTGCTTTTCACCATGGCTTTATTTTCATGTTTTATGTTGTTTGTTTTTAAGTGGTTTGACACACTTTGTGCCTGTACCTCAGAAAGGATCTCTGTTGGTGGCTTTTTGCTTTCTTCCCAGGGCTTAGCCTTTGGTACAGGGGAGCAGGAGAGGAGGGGATGAGACTGAAGAAGCAAACTCACAGAGCAAATTGCAGGTACAACTGTCTCTGTCTCTTAAGTTTGGTTTACCCTTGCTGACTGTTAATTATGTAAAGTGTTTGATTGTTTACACACTTATGTATAGTTTTTTTGTAAATCACCATGATCTTTGGAGTGGTGGTAGCTAAATAATTTAAAATAAATAAATAAAGAGAGAGAGAGAGAGAGAGAGAGAGAGAGAGAGAGAGAGAGAGAGAGTAGAGCAACTCTACTCCCAATTCCAGCCCTTCTCCTCCTGCTATTTCCCCCTCCTCTCCCAGGCAGCTGCAGGGAACAGGAGAGGAGGGGGTGAAGCTGTAGCAGATAGAGCAATGCACAGAAAAGCTACCCTGCTTCCTATTCCATCCCCTCCCCTCCTGTTTTGCAGAGAACAAAGGAGAAGAGGCTGTGGCTGCAGTGAGCAGAGAAGAGCAATTGGCTTCCAACTACAATCTCTCCCCCACATTACTACTACAAAGCTGAACTGATGGGCTGGAGCGGACATAGCAGCAGTCCTGCCTCTCTCTCTGCTCCTAGGACCCAGCTGCTGGCAGAGGGTGGGAGGGGGAAGAGGAAGAGGCGAAGGCTGAAAAGGGATGAGGTGAGAAGGGATGAATACCTGGGGGATGTGAGAGGAAGTGAATGTTGGGGGAGCTGAGGAGGGGCTGAATTTTGTGACCAGTGCTTCACTAGCTGGAAAAGAAGTGGCGAGGGCCCACTTTAAGAAACTGGCAGCACATGAGTGATCATGTGAGAATCCATCGCTATGGGGCCGCTGTTGGCTCTTCCAGTGTGTTTGCCCGAGTGGTTGGTGCACATATAAGGCCAGCAGGATCTCAGTTACACTCCTGTCTGATAGCAAGGAGCTGAAAACATAAACCATGGTGGTTGAGAACAGTGATTCAAGTTACTTTCATGGTTGCAAATGCTACCAGAAGTTATTGAAAAAAAAGACTCAAATATAAGCCAAAGGTTGCTTAAAAAGAAATGTTTTTAAAGGTTTTTTTTTTTAAAAGATTGAGTGCAAGTCATGGTGCGGAGCCGTTCAGGAAATGGGCCAGCCGCCAAGGAGGCTGTGTCCTGGGAGTCTGCCAAACGCACAGACCAAGGCCACGATGGGCAGATCTTAAAGCGAGCACAGAATCAATCCCTGGGGATGAGTTGTTTCCTAACAGTTTATGTGGGAATATGGCAGTCTTACGTGTGATCCTCCGCTGGATCGGGAGCCAATGAAATGAACAGAGTACTGGAGTTGTGTGCTCCTGCCAGGATGCTGGCTCCTGTCAGGAGCCTTGCTGCAGAATTTTGAACCCTCTGGCGTGATCCTGGGAGCATTAGCAAGAGTTGTAACAAAGAGGGAATTACAGTAATCCATTCCGGCAAAGATAAGGACCTGGAGTGCCCAGCGAAAATCGCTAGCCTCCGCTCTATGGCTAGCAGCTGGGGCATATGCTTAGTTATGTGGACAGGAATTACCTGGAGGACTGCCCCCCCATCTACTGTGTTCCCCTTCTTCATGTAAAATAAATCGATTATTATAAATGCAGAATTTTTTATCTATACTAATATACAATATTAGCTTTGAAAAGTTAGCTGGGGAGGGGGGGGGGGGTTATTGTAGGGGAGGGGTGAAAGCCTGAATGTTGCGATGTGGTGCCTAATTCCCTTGCCCTGGCCCTGGCAGTCGGCATGTCAGCTTTGCTGGGCTGGAACCGCAGCTGCTGATGGCTAAAATGAAACTGGACAGTGCGGAGCACCTACAGGTTTCCCGGGCACGGCAGCCAACTCCAGTGCGCAATGAGAGATTGCCTGCACACTGTACGCCCCTCGGCGCCGCTGGCAGAATGTGCCCACCCAGGTGACGGCCGGCTTCCTGGCCGCGTGAGATGACGTAACATCGGATCCCTGAGAGTCTGCTCTAGGACCAACTGGAAGGGGGACCCTAGCTCCCTGGGCTCCCTCAGCTGGCCGCCACAATCCCTCTCTTTATCTTCTGCTTTCCATCCTGTGCAGTGCTCTAAGGCTTTTCTTCGGAGTTGAGTGGGGGGTGGGGGCCGGAGGGGAAGGAATGTTGTATGGGCCTGGGTGTTTGTGCTTTTGAATGTAAGTGGTTTATCGCTGGCGAGGCCACAGCTCTGCCAAGGGTGTTTTATCAGTGGGGTTTTTGGTTTTTTTTTGTATGCTGTTTTATATCATAAGCTCGGTCCCTGGGGGGGTTCTGCCATCCAGCCCCCATTAAAACTTAAAACCACTTTCCAGACAGCTTGGCAAGATTAAGCATCTCAGAAAGGTTCCGCTCTTATGTGTACAAATATAACCTCAGCAATTTAAAAAAAAAAAAAAAAGATATAACAATTTCAGAAGAAGTCAGCAGCCTTCAGTCACCACTAGGAGCAGGAGTTGAGTGTTCTCAGGGCTTTTGGAAGCCAAACCTGTAATAGCAATAATAATACGTCTTGTTTAGGAAAATGCAATGGTAAGTCAGCTGCTTCTACCTTCTTCATCTGGAGGCTTTGGGAAGCAGAAGCCCTCTAGGCAGGAGTAGCCTTAAGCCCTGGCTAACAGAAACCTGTGTTTTAATTGCCCACGAGGTATATGATGTCTAGGAGGAGCTCATTCACAGGCAACATGAACCAAAAGCCACAGAGGTTAGTGCTTTTCCACCAAAATATGACATTTTAAATGGAAAACAAATCTAAAAGAATGGAATGATTTTGCAGACCTGCCTGGAGCAGGTCCTGTTTGGGCGGTATACAAGTTGAAATAATAATTAGCCTGTCTGCTGAGCAACCTCCTAACATGTCATGCAACAGCTGAGAATGACTGGCCAAGGTGTAACAATACTTGGCCGTGGTGTGAAATACGGCGACCGTGATATGACTGCACTGGGGTGAGCTGCATGGAGCAGTGGTTACACACCCCCAAACAGCAGTGGTATGACTGCATCAGGCTTCAAAGAAGGCATTGGGGTAATGTGCAATGGGTAAAGCTCATTCTTCAGTGACTATGGGGAGGCTGGATTTTATCTGACAACAGCCACACTAATTTTGGAGGCTGGTGAGGGGGGATTCTATAAAACCTTGGTAATAAGACATGGAAAGGGAATTGGGTGTTAGAGTACATATTGGTCTTGTAAGAATCAAAGTTAAACATGACCAGGCCTGAAATGGCTCACTAGCAGAGATGATGGATTTTGGGCATTCTTGGGACAGATATGAAGAGTAGAGGTGGATAAAGGGTTGAGAGGTCAGGTATAAGGCAAATGGTGAGGAGGGTGTGGAACTGGTTTTGAGTTGTATATGGGAATTTCTAAGATCATCTTCCCAGCGTGGATGACTCTGGGTTGGGCAGTCTGGATGGGCCAGTTTGGTCTTTATTTTCCAGCATCTGTTCCGTTACTATGATCATGCTGACCAGGGCTGGGAACAGCTGACCATAGTGTGACTGTACGGTGACTCTGGCAATATATTGTCTGCGGTTCTGGCCGTAGTGGTAACTGTGATTAGTCAGACCATGAACAATTTTAGAAACTAACCCCCATGATACCATGATAGCAAGCAGGAATGCTTCAGGAAACAGAATTCCCAGAATACACTGATGATTTTTACCATTAATTTGCACTGTTACATGGGTGATCATTGTGTCAAGCTGCATTTGCTTATTTCTTTAAATTATCCCTAAAGCACTTGATAATTAAGGTAAAAGATATGCAAAAGCCTCTTTCTGTATTCATGACTCACTTCTCCTGGGCAATAAAAGGTTTAGGTAATGAATAAAACTGCTCAAGCCCCCTTTCTGTTTCTGCTTTTGAATATTCATGTTTCCGGAGAGAGTTTGTCAGGATGAGACGTAGGATATAACCCACCTAAAATGTGCTGTTGCACTGAGAATTATAATGACATTAATAAAAGTACCTAATCAACGGCTGAAAATGTGAAGCGTGCCCAAGGCTGCCATGCGAGAGCAGGAGCATTACGGGAGCGCATGTACTATTAGGATTGTACAGGCTTTAGAACAAGGGGCAGGCACTGACTCTGCCTTTCCCCCAAGATCTCTCATTCTGCCCCTACCTGTGCGGGAACAGATTATCTACCGAGGTCACTGACCTCAAAGCCTAATGAAGCCTGCTTCCCTGGTGAATTATAAAGTGCATTCCTGCAAAACAGCGGCAGGGGAAAGGAGGTGGTAATGTTGCTGGGGCCCCACCTGGAGCAGTGTGTCCAATTCTGGAAGGGTACGCCTGAAAAAATAGAGCTGGAGTAAAGGCAGTCCAGAGAAGGGTTACCATAACAGTGCAGAGTGTGCAGCAGAAGCTCTAGGAAACGAGACTTAAAGTTGGAAATATATATGCACCAGAGGAAGGGAGAGACATTCACATACTGGACCTCACAGGTATAAATCTTAATGCACAACATGCAAACCTTATTTGGCAAACATGAAGATGTAGAGAAAAGGGGCCCTGATATAAGGCTGAAAGTGGGTTGAGTCCGAAATAGCATAACATAGTATTTCTTCTCGTAGGGTAGCAGATGCACAGAAAACCACCCAGGGGACATGGCATTGGAAGTCGAAGGGACCTGGGAGAAGAAGAGCAGATCATTAACAATGGCAAAGAAAGCGGTAAAAGCACAGTGCAGGTGGGGCCCGTCACGTTGCACTGCAGCAGGTAGAGGAAATGGGCCAGACCAGACAGGTCTGGTAGTGGTCATTGAAGGGGGGGAGGGGGATGGTTCCTGCCATGCATCTCTGTATTCCTATAAATATGTTGCTGCTACCTTCGTTCCATAATCTTTGATATGGTTGGATAGTTGTTGACTAGGATCCCTGTACAAGATGAGCTCTGGCTACTAGTGTTAACCATGCTACCGATTATATTATCATTGCAGAACAAGGGATGAGCGTGTGAGGCCTATTCTGGCATTTCCCCTCTTGATGTGCTTGCTCATCTTACGCTCTGCCGCATCTCAGACTGAGTTTTAGAGTCCAGTAAATTCGAGTTGGCTTACACAAGGCCGGTGGGACCTATTAGGTGAACTAGGCAGTTGCCGAAGGTGCCGACCATTAGGGGGCACCGAAGAGCAGCCACGTCGAGCCGTGAGCGGAGCCTATCCCGCTCGCGGCAAAGAGGTGTAGAGATTCGGCGGGTCGCGAATGAGGTAGGACTGGGAGTTGGGGCCGAGCGCAAGGCAGAAGGTGCCTAGGACGCCTAATACCCTTGCACTGGCCCCGCGGGGGCTTACAGCATGTGGTACCAGGCCAGCCTCATCACAAAACACCGGGTTACGCTGGTGGCTAAAGCAGTGACCACAGTAAAACAGAGTAGGGAGGGGGAAGGCGGAGCCACACCAGTTTTCTGGAACCATTTCTGACTGACTGACCATTTCCTGCTGTCTGTCCTTCGTTCCAGCACAGGCCAGCTTCTGCTTCGCCACCGCACAGAGCGCCAGGACCGGCGGAAGCATTATGGGCGGTAGGCAGTGGCCTGGGGCACCAGAAGTGGGCGGAGCAGCAGAGTAGCTGGTAAGGGCAGCAGCTTTGAAAGCACGGATGAGATGAGAAGTGGCGCGAGTGGGACACAGAGCTGGAGGGCATGTTCCGTTTTTGGGGATGTATTTCTCTGAGGAGCTGGGGTCGTTTGTCGGGTGCGATTTGAGAGAAAGCAAGAGATCACATGATGACATCACTGCCTAGGGCGGCCGGACCCCCTTCCACTGGCACTAGCGCACAGCGCCCAAGAGCTGATGTCCTGTAAAAACTGGCAATGGAGAGGGGACCTGGGCAGTGTGAAAAGCTCATGGGCTGCAGCCTTCTGAGATTCTTCCAGTGTTGCACCAGTAAAAGGTACGACAACCAACTGAGAATCTGGAAGGCTGCAGGTTGGTGGCACACATTCTCATTTTAATTACCAAGGAAGCTTCACAACGTCCCACAATGAAACAATTAGAATGACTTTTACAGCACAAAAAAAAATAAATTGGAAGGTTTCCTAGCATTTTGGCATGTGACTGTACCCAAACACAGATGAAAACTTGCAGCTATCCCTGTGCCAAACCCCTAAATAAAAAAAGCCTCCGTCTGCATATTCCTTGTCCAGAGCTATGCAAATATTTACAGTTCCCGGAGCTGACAGGGCTACAGCTGCCCCAGAGAGGATCCAGTGTCCGAGCCGATGCCTCTTCAAGCTCGCAGGCATGCAGGGGAAAGAGAGACCTCGGCTTCAGTTTTACACACCCTGACTGAACCTGCCTGTCATAATTAACTTGTCATAAAAAGGCAGCGGACAGGGGGCACGGGGCTGAGAATTATGCAGCTTTAACTTTGGAGACCATGGCGCTCTCTGATTAGCACTGCTGTCAGCAGGACTTTCAGTCGGCAGCATCTCTAGGGCGGAGGCCCTCTGTCCCAAAGACTGCTTTCTCCAAAGGAGAGAGAGAGATGGCGATGACATGACCTGAGGGCAGACACCTCGCATTAATTCTCTGCTCAATCAGTCTTCCCTCTAAGCTGTGCCAATGCGCGACTGCGCACAGCTTCCGTATAACAGCAGAAATCGCGACTTGCGTGCCGTCCGGCTTCTCTTCCTGATTGCCTGTGGGAGTCCTCTGCCCTGCTTCCTGTTTTGGAGGGGGCGCAGGGCTGGCTCTCCCCTCCCACCTCTTCCTCCTGCGTGCAGCCAGTCAGCCGAGAGCTCCCTGGTGAAGGGAGCAGAGCAGAGTCCCTTGCCTTTGGCATGGGGGAGAGGAGGGAGGGAACTGCGCAGGCCCGAGTCTTCCGTTAGGTAGACTGGGCAATCACCTTGGGTACCAACATTTTTTTTTGGGGGGGGGGGGGGGGCAGCAAAACCCCCAGAAATTTCTAGGTGCTATCTACCCATTTGTAAGGCACAGTACCAGAAAAGATAAAGGAATGGTTGTTGGGAAGTTTTGTGTGTAGGGGGGGGGGGGGGGGGGGCAGGTGAAGGTGAGGTAGAGAAAGCGAGAGAGGAGTCAGGGCAGGTAGGGAGTAGAAAGAAGATGTTGGGCAAAGAAATGAAGGTTACCCTGGGGTGCTGACCAGGGAGTGAAGGGGAGGATGCCTGGGAGAGAAGAGCGGTGCTACACAAGGGATGTCGGCACGGTGGACAGCAGGCAAAGGGAGAGGGGGGGATGCAGGAGTTGGCAGAGGGTGAGAAGAGAGTGACAGGTGGATGCTGAGAGGGCCAAAGAAAGGGTGAGGCTGTGCCACAGCAGTCAGTGATAGGCAGGTGCGTAAGGCTTGGGAAGGATCTCCTGGGGCACTTAATGCCCTTGCACCAGCCCTGGAATTGTGGTGGCCTGTGTGCTATGAAGAAAGGGGAATGGATGCAGTGGGCTAGATATTGGAGAAGGGGAAAGGCTGAAGAAGGGGTGAAAAGAAGCAGGGGGGCAGATGAGGCAGAAAGGGAGAGGCAAGGTGTCAGAAATGTGGAGGGATGTGAAAGGGGAGAAGGAATGATGTGAAGAAAGAGAGGAGGGATGGGAAACAAAAAAAAGAATGGAGGGGAGGAAAGGGCTAGGTGAAGGAGGTGAAAGTTGTGAGAAAAGCTAAGGATGAGTGTGAGAAGGAACAAAATGGAAGCTAAAAATGAAAAAGAAAAGAGAACAAAAGAGCTCGGGTCCCTGGTGATGGCACTGGTGGAAAGAGCACATGGAGAAGAGGGGATGAAAACAGCACCAAATGGGCTCCCCCCTCCACCTTTACAAACTCATGTATGAAACATAAAAATTAGAGGGAACATGAAGTTGCAATAGAGAGGAGCCCTTCCCCCTGTCACCTGCCAGCTACTCACAGCCAAAATGATTAGCTCAACAGCAGTGCATATCCACACAAAATTTAAGGGCGACTGCTGCTAATCGTCTTTATAACTGTGCCTGCCTGTTCTGCCTCCAGTGTATGCATATGCTTATTATGCTGCCACCTGGTGTCATCTTGTGATATAGCACAGCTTAGATTTTCTACAGGGTTTAAGTTCCCTGCTCTGATTGGTTATTGCTGAATATTTCTGAACTTCCTATTGGATCTGTTCCTATTTGCTCGCATGCTCGCGCTCTCTGCCTTTCTCCTCTTCCTATTGGTTCCTTGCCCTAAGGAATGCCTGGACAGTACCTCAAGAGGAGAGGAAGCTTTTATGCAGCAGGGCAGGGCTGAACGGAGGGAAGCACTTAGCTGGCAACTGGCAACGAGAATAGCTACCTGGAGGGGGAGAAATTAGTGTAAAGGGGGCTGAAGATGTTCGGGGAGGGGGGAATGAGTGTGAGGGGGCTGGGGACTTGCTTGGAGGGGGGAATGAATGAGTGTGAGGGGGCCGGGGACTTGCTTGGAGGGGGGAATGAATGAGTGTGAGGGGGCCGGGGACTTGCTTGGAGGGGGGAATGAATGAGTGTGAGGCGGCCGGGGACTTGCTTGGAGGGGGGAATAAATGAGTGTGAGGGGGCCGGGGACTTGCTTGGAGCGGGTGGGGAGGGGGAATGAGTGTGAGGGGGCCGGGGACTTGCTCGGAGCAGGTGGGGAAGGGGAATGAGTGTGAGGGGGCCGGGGACTTGCTCGGAGCGGGTGGGGAGGGGGAATGAGTGTGAGGGGGCCGGGGACTTGCTCGGAGCGGGTGGGGAGGGGGAATGAGTGTGAGGGGGCCGGGGACTTGCTCGGAGCGGCTGGGGAGGGGGAATGAGTGTGAGGGGGCCGGGGACTTGCTCGGAGCGGGTGGGGAGGGGGAATGAGTGTGAGGGGGCCGGGGACTTGCTCGGAGCGGGTGGGGAGGGGGAATGAGTGTGAGGGGGCCGGGGACTTGCTCGGAGCGGGTGGGGAGGGGGAATGAGTGTGAGGGGGCCGGGGACTTGCTCGGAGCGGGTGGGGAGGGGGAATGAGTGTGAGGGGGCTGGGGACTTGCAAGGAGCGGGTGGGGAGGGGGAATGAGTGTGTATAATTACATTCTAATAAAAGTAGTTTTAATCTCATGCGCTTTGGGCTTGTTTTTTTTGGCAAATAATACTTGTTCTTTCATGACTACCTGGCAACCCTGGTTGGAAGAAGGCAGGCTAACAGCTTGTTCTCATCCTTTTTCGGGCTCTAAGAATCATCATCTTTTCACCTCTTGTTTACTCTTAACCCGCAGCTACTCTCGGCTTTCAGAGAAGCCTATTTCGCTGTATCAGTCTCATCAACCTGTCTGGCTACTCGAGGGACCTTCTCATCTGCATGAGTGTGAATTCTTCTTCATTCAAATACATGATTTTGGTAACCAAGAACAGAGTTTATCTGATAACTGCAGCTGGGGAAGAGGCTTAACTGACTGTCTAGGGGTTCAAGCTAGACATCGAGAGCTGAGGACAGTACAGTCCCATGTTTCAGCCTTTTATATCCATTTAAAGCTGTCATGAAGATGAACCTCAAACCATTAGTAAACAAATTACAGTTACAATTGTAAGGAAGTCCCCTGTCCTGAAGGGATTATTTGCCCAGTTTGTAATAAATATTCCTTTCTGTGGTACTTTATCACCTATAAACCAAAAAGGAAGACAGCAAACAAAATCTAATAGATCAATTATTGGGGATCTGCCAGGTACTTGTGACCTGGACTGGACACTCTTGGAGACGGGATGCTGGGCTCGATAGACTTTGGTCTGACCCCGTATGGCACTTCTTATGTACTAATAGCAAATCGGTGAAAGAGCCAGATGCACTTTAATCTATCAAAAAAAGTGGTATTAAGAGCATTCAAGTGCCTCAGAATTAATCTGCTGCCTTCTGTCCGCGGTGGGCTACAGACATGATCGTAACCAAGCACCAAGTGCTTTAAGATCGGCCTGTTTATAGGTTAGTTCAAGAAAAATGATGTTGGTAAGTAAGTAGTTAATACAGATTTATTTAGCTTGTCTGGTTTTAAGACCTAAACATGAACCCTGAGGCAGGCATCTATATACCAAAACACCTCGGGGTCAGGTGAGATATGTAACTCTATAATTCCCAGATCAAGAAACTTTTCTGCTGCAGCATGCTGAGCTTCACGATGAACTGTAAATATTGGCTTTGTCTGCGACTATAAAAGTTGATGTACTTTGCACAATTAGCACAGATTTGTTTAGCTGCAAAAAGCAAAAACTAAAACAAGGAATTTGGATAGTTGGACTCAATGGAGTGATAAACGATTTGACACTTGGTGCTTGGTTACGATCATGTCTTCAGCCCACTGCGGACAAAAGACAGCAGACTTATTCTGAGATACTTGAATGCTCTGATACCAATTTTTGATAGATTAACTGCATCTGCCCCTTCATCTATTTACTATTAGTACTTTAGCTCCCATAGGATCCCTCAGCATGCTGTGGTGCTGATCTCTACAGCCACCTCTGGTGTGCAGGAAGGCAGCGATAGTTTTGATTTGTAGCATGCTAAGAACAGAGCAAGGATTTAGGGTTTCTGTGGCTAGTTGCTGTTCTGAAAGTGGACCATATGAAGTCTCCAAAGATCTGGCACGTCACCTTCATGGTCTTTTTCTAAGTCTCACAGTCTTCCAGGACATCATGAGCTAACTGAGATGAGATACGTCCAGCTTTTCACACAGCACCCCATTTCTTTTGTCAGGTTTGAAATTTGGTTTATCACAAATGGACATACATGGCTGTGCATATACCCTCCTAGTGTCCCTCCGTTCTAGCAGTTACCAGCCCTAATAGCAACCCAGCACATCTCTGGATGAAGAATGGGGCATCTTTATTTTTTGCCCGGACTTTTGATAGGCTGCAGAGATTTTGCGGTTGATGGGCCTGGTTTCAGGTTCAGAGGTGTGAGATGGCGTGGGTTGCTTGGTAGTTTTCATATTATTGTAGGCTGCTGTGTTTGTGTCTTGTCCGATGCCTTGTTTGCATGTTTTTGTGATGTACACATTAACTATTGCAACCCACTGGGAGCAAGCAAATTCGGGTTGGCCAGAAATGAATTCACAAAATAAATAGATTAAAAAAATGAAGAACCCATCTGTCCTGGCCTGCAACCCTGGGCCTTATAACATATCTTTCTAGTGAGCGAGGATGTTGTTTTTAAAGTGACTAACATGTAAGATACTTTCAGCCCTGTCATGTTTCAGTTTTACAACATGGAGAAGGACAATAGCGATTTATCGGAGTAAAACGAGCTGGCTTAAAATTGCCCTCATCTGCACAGCTAAAACCACGGGTAGGCTTCCAAGTGGTGTGTCTTTTCATCAGGTTAAAGGAAGGCGTTTTCAGTCAGGGGGCAGCAAAGTGCTTGGCATGTTCAGAAGTTGTGGGCTAGTTTGTGCCCACTTTGGCCACCCACACAAATGGCAGGTCACTCTATGGGGCTGATTTCAGCAACACAGATTTTGTAAGCCGCTCGTTTCTACCAGGAAATAACTCCAGTTTTTTCTCATTGAAAATCCTCCTGAAGGCCATGAGTGCCATGCATGCACTAAAAGCGCAATGTACATTGAGCACTAAATCTTTTGCTCTCCACTAACTTCAACTGGAAAACCGGGCCGTTCAGAGAAAAAAAATTAGGAAACCCAACCACTCCACAACTTTCTGTAACAAACTATTTGTCTTGTACACATTCTTGATTATTGTACCTTTCCAGAGAAAAAACTGGCTAATGATGTGCTAAGAATTTTCCATCCTTTTTCTTAAGAATTATTGGGAGCATCTGCAGGGACTGACAGATGTTTGGTGCAATTATTTTAATTAATGCATTTCTGACTTATTTTTAGAAAACATAAGAATGAGAGATTTTATCTTCCCATTTCCTCCTCAAAGAGAGCTAAACATTATTGGTAGGGCATCAGAGCTGTCAAAATGTGATCTGAAAAGGAGCCAAAATGAGTTACGTTTTCCGAGCTGCTGAAAACGCGCCTGACAGGCTGCCTACCAACAAGTCTCCGTCATCTGCGGAGCACTAACAGAGGCAAGTGGGCATTTACCACCCCCCCTCCCCCGTGTCAGCGTTCAGAACTCTGCATTGGGGCAGGGAGGAAGTGAGCGCACCTTCTCCTGACTCTGGTGGGAGGGGGCCGGTGGGCTCAGAGGATGGGGGATCAGCAGTGGGTGGGAGGGAGAGGAGTCATGGTGGGGGGGGGCCTTTCCAGGTAAGCTTGGGGTCTTGGAAGGGTAGCTTTGCAGAGGCCATGATGACTTGGGGATTAGAGAGGCCCTGCAGGTCTAGCCAGGTGACTAGATCATTCTGAAAACTATCCTCTTTAATGCTGTCCCTCTTAAAACCAAAATCATATAGCTCCAGGACACCATGTCCACACTAATTACATGCCCAACTCTGCATTCATGTAGCATCGTCTGCTATAGTGACAGGACTAACATCTGTCTGTTTATCATATATCTGTCTGTTTGGCCGTAAAGCTTTAGATGTAGAAATAGACTTTAATTCTCTCTGCCAGGACCTTTCATAACATTTTTATGGCAGTTTTCAAAAGCATTTACCCATGTAAAATGGCACAAGTGGGATTTTCTGACCTCTAATGGGGATACAGTACTTTCAGATTCCATAGCGCATGGATTTTTAGCCCCACGATAAAGAGTAAGGAAGTACATTTTCTCATCAGTCATTTACTTTTATTTTAGTACGCACAATTTTGCTTTTGTGCACACTACATCATTTTTGTGTGCGTTATTTTGAAATGTGCACAAAAATTTAAAGTAAGTGAACAGAGCACACATACACACACACAAAAAAGAAAAGATTCATTGTTCGTATCCCTAATAAAGAGGCATTCCTGAGGGTATGTATATGTGTGCTATTGTACCCCCTCCACCGCCCGCACAAATTACGCAGATGCTTTGCACTACCTAATGGTCACAGAAAAACAATGCATGTCATTTCTTTCTGAAGATTTTCGGAAAAGTTAAAAGCGCCGGCTGAGTTTGCAACTTCATGGTCTGTATGAAAACGCCATGTTTCAGATCAAGATTTAGGAAGGGAATTGGTGCGTATGACCCTGGAGCCTCCGGGTCTCTGCCAGTCTGAAAAATTAATACAATTAATGCAGTTGTGGTAAATTTCCCTTCTGGAATGAATCATTCAACATGTTTACTAGAGCTGTTCAAATTTGTTCTTTTAATATTTTGTAAGTCCAGACATGTCTGGGCCTCAGGCCTTGGCCAATATTACATTTTTGATTACATTGGCAACCTCGTCCTCCAAAATTGGTGCATTTAACTTACGTAAATCCCTCTCTTTTAATCTTGGAACTTTAAGATCAGTGAAGAAAGTGTTTGTGTTCTTGTAATTTGTCAACTGTTTTGCGTACCTATGCCAGACAGGGTATCTGAAAATTACACTGGTTCACAAAAACAGAGAACCTGAGGGCAGATAGGGCCCATCCAATCTGCTCAATAGACTTTGTTGCAGTTCCACAGGTCTCAGGTCATCTCTGGCTTTCATTTCTTTCTTAACAGGGATCCTTCATACTTATCCCGGACTTTCTGCTTTTGTTTCCACCGCCTCCCCTGGGAGGCTGCTCCACCCTCCTTTCTGTCAAGAAATCTTTTATCCTGAATCTTCGATCATGATCTATAATCTAGGGCTTCCTGTGCACTGGACAATGTTTGCAGCTTGTACCTGATGTGCACCTGTGAGGTACCTGAATCTCTCTATTAAATCCCTCTCCTCTAGGGTATATCTATTTATTATTACTATTACTATTATTATTCTCATGTGTATGCAGCAGCACTTTACAGAAGCACAGAATGGACAGGCCCTACTCCTTGGAGCTCACAATGTAGTCAAGAGAGACAGGACACACAATGAAAAACAATTAAGAGGATAGTCTGCTTATAAAACAGATCAGTTCTAAAGGCCTGTCCCGGTTATCATGAATAACTGACACACAGGCCAGATCTTGGTTATAGCAGGGGCTTGTAATTACTCCTCCACTCGTAAAACAGCAGGAATGCACTAGACCAGATGGGATAGATCGGGGATTGAGGGAGAGGAAGCTTTTATTTAGGAAAGCTATAAGAAATTAGCTTACCTAATTGGTGGAATAGCCAAAAATCTTTGCTCAAGAACCTCTCTATAGAAGAAAAGCAGCCCATTTCATAGCTCTAATTAGGTAGCCCTTCTCTGGACTGCCTCTTCTCTGTCTATATCTGTGAAGATAAAAGTAATTAGCAGCTGGGTCTGTCTGGCAGGCTGTAAGGACATTGCTAACTAGAAGCCCTGGTGGAAATGCAGGTGAGCAGAAATAGTATTAGTAATAATAATACACGCCTTAACAACGTATCACTCAAAGTCAGTGATAACACACAGGCACTCAGTAGCCAGAGGATCTAGGGGGCTGGATGTTCAGCCAGGGACCAATTTAAATTATTACAAGGCTCTGTGATTAGTCACGGGAGGGGAGATGTGCTGGGTGTGAGCTATGTGAGCATCTTGAGGCCCAGGCAATAAAGTGTGCCCAGCGTGATCCCTAATGCAATAAGAAGATCAACGCCTCCAAAACGCATGTCCAAACAAAGATGTAGCTAATAGCGCTCGTAAATGTCATGGTAGATGAGGCTACTAGCTATTTCCTCGTGATGCAAAAAAACAAAATAGCTGTGCGCCCAAGGCGCGCTTTTTAACCTGTCAAATTTTACATCTGCCCCGGAGCGGGCACGTCAAGGGGTCTACATAAAAACAAAAAAATACTGCTTTTCCTTGGTTCCTCCTACCTAGGATCATCATGATATAAGTAGGAAGAACCACAGAAAGCAGCAGCCTGAAAAAATAAAAAAGCTGACAGAAAAATAAAAATTCTGGGCGTACAATAAACACGCATGTAACCCAGCCCACTTTTTTAGTTACTAATAGACCTTGCAACAGAGAAATGCAGTTAGAAATAATCAAGGGGAATATCTATTCATGGACAGGCCTCCCACTATCGGAGCTGTAATGGATATTCTTGGTCTTGAGATTTCATAGCAGAGTTTTGCAATAGGCTCTGGGGGCAGTCTAAGGTGAGCGTGAGAGGTTGTATTTTGGGACTATCTGGAACCTCAGAAACCCTCCGACACCTCTCCAGGATAAGTCGAAGGGGCTCCACTTCTCTACTTTCCGCACGAGGTGCAGAGGGGCTGCTCTGGGACTAATTTTGAGATTTTGAACATTCATTTAGAGGAGCCTTGCTGAAGGCCTGCACCTTTCCAAAGCCCAGGGAATGGGGAACCCTGGGTTGAAGACACCCAGTGTTTAGGGAAGATCTGCTCAACAAAGGTGGTGACCCATTGCAGCAGATATCTACTTTGGAGAATAAGATTTGTGTTATAACTTGTGAGAGTGTGAACCCTGGGCTGAGGTGAGAGGTGTCTCCGCCCACAGGGAGGAGCCCTGTGAGCCTCACCGTCGGTAGGCGCGGTCTCAGTGGTGTCAAACACAGCTGTGTAATAGTCTTTATTTAGAGAGGAGAAAGGCACAGCCCGCAGAACGGGAGGTGCAGTAAAAGTAAAGTTCTGAGCAGAGGGGTACACCCAAGGGTGATACCTCCGATGAGAAGATCCGGTAGTGGCCCGCAGAGTGGGGTACGCCAGGAAGTCTCTCAGTAGTGTAGAAATACCTCAGACGTGAAGATCCGGTAGTGGCCCGCGAAGCGGGGTACTCCAGAGAAGTGTCTCAGTGGTGGTAATGAGAAGGTAGTCCGAGGTGCAGAAACCCCGATGAGGATCCTGTAGTGGTGGTGCGGTAATGACCTGCAGCGCAGGGTATACCGGAGTGGTTCCTACTGGGATGATGTGGTAATGGCCCGAGGCATGGGGTACACTGAAGAATATCCCACAATGAGGCTTTGTATAGCTGAAGTCCATAGAAGTAAGGTAATCATAGGAGGTGGTTCCAGGAGAGGGACAGATAGATGTCCAAGGCAAGAAGGCCCTCTGAGGAGCGGATGACCAGAGACGAGGAAGGGCCCCCGAGGAATGGATACCCAGAGCGTCTCATGCCAAGTGCAGGGTCTGGAACCGGAAGTCCAAGGATGGAGCGGAATTCAGCAATGAAGGAACTCCTTGCTAACTCGTCAAAATGAAGGGTCAGCCAGCTTAAGTACAACAGATGGATAATGTCATCCGGAGGGGATGCCCCCAAGGTTCCTGCCATGACGTGTACAAAGGTGGCCCGCATGTGCACGCACGACTAGGTAATTCCTGAAACAAGATGGTGGTCGGCAGCGCCCATGCCAACCCGGGAACGCCAGGCTGGTCAGTTGTGGTTGGCGGAGATCACCATTCTTCCAAGAGATGACAAGGCAGAAAAGAAAGAGGTGAGAATAAGTGGTCGAAGCCGTCTGCGACCGACGGGCGTAACAATTTGTTTTCCAACATCTGGGAGGAAGTGTTTTTCTGCCCCTCTTCCTGTCCATCAAGGGGACTAGCAAGAACTGCAGTCTGCAAGGTTTCCTACCAGAAGGAATCCCACCAGAAGATGAATCTACTAACTATGAGTAAAAGATTTACATTCAAGGGAGAAACCCATCTGACGTCCACAAAGAGCCCTGAGGGATAGAGACATTAGCTCTGTGAAGATAGATTTTTGTGCCATCAGGGAGGATTTTTTTGCTGTTTCCAATGGGGCCCTAATCCATGGGGAAACTCCATACCATCAAATCTAGAAGTGTGGATGGATTCCTGGCCTAACAAAGACTAATGCACAGATAGAGGGAGAGAAGGTCTGTAATTAAGAGAGAAACTGCGACTTCCGGTTATGGAGGCTGTCTGATCAGACGCGGGTAGTTGGAGCTCCGTGAACCCCTCCGCTTTGAAACCAGACTTATTTGCTTTTCCCATCTCAAAAGTTGTTTTACATCAGATCTCTATGCTGTCAGATGGACTCTTTTGTGATTAAGAAGAAATGTGTTATGATCGGGAAAAACTACAAAAACTACTTGTGAACAGAGTCTGCTGCTGAACCACAAAATGGCGTCGCTGCCCTCGAGTGCCACCCTGGACAAAATGGTAATGATGATATCCAAGGAAATGGTACTTACTATCTCCAAAAGTGTGTCTGCGGCATTAGAAGATCGGCTGACAAAAATATAATCTACCATCAACAGGATCAATGAAAGTCTAGAGACTCACTCTCAAAGATTAATTGTTCGCGCAGAGAGTCTCAGTCAGGGAAGACCACGCCACTCAGATGGATGCTCAAATAGCATTATTACAAAAAGAAAATGCTAATCTACTTGAAAACTGTAATAGAAGGAATAACATTAAAGTGATTGGTCTACCTGAAATTGTGAAAGATGCCGCACTTTATTCCTTTTTTGAATCCTGGTTACCAACTCAGTTGGGCATTGATACAAAGGCCTCCTTATTATATGTGAACGGGCGCACCAGATGGGCTTGGTAAAGGAGAATCTCAATCTCCCATGGCCTGTCATGGCTCGCTTGCTCAATTGGGCACATAAAACCAAAATAATGAGCGTGTTTTGATCTAAAGGCCTGCTGGCATAGGAAGGAGCGAGGATTCTACTGTTCCATGATTTTTCGGTGCAGGTTGCGGTGCAGAGTAAAGAACTATCTCCTATTTGCGCAGAGCTACAAAAGTGGGGGGATTCTCTTTACTGTTCTCTTCCCTGCCAAACTGAGGATCCAACATGACTGGAAGATTTTGTTTTTGAATGATAAGGAGCAAGTTCAGTGTTTCATGAACAGTTTGCCATAATGCAGGCATGTGAACGGTAATGGCACTTTAGGCACAATGGTGTCTGCCGTTGGAAGTTGTGATGCACTGTCTTTTTCTTTCTCTCACTCATTGTTATTACCTCAAACGTCTTCTCTTCGTTGCAAGCAGTGACTATACAACAAGGACTTTGAGCATATTGCTGTACATCCTCTTAGTTTCATGGTAAGAAACTTTCTCATGCTCATTTCCTGTTCACCATTTTCTTTATTTTTTCCTCAAGGCTCCTATAGAGGCCTACATGCTGAGTTGGCGGATTTCTCTGTTTCTCTTTTCAGACTGGGAGATTGACTCTCATCTTGATACCAATCTCTATAACCATAGTTTATTTAATCTCAGCTTGGTTTCGAGGGACCGGGAAGAGTATGGGCATCACGTATTCTGATTTCAAATACACTGTTCATTTCCTGGTGTTGTGTTCCTTCATTAAGCACAGGTGTTTGTTTCATATAATACTGTTTGAGATGGTTATGTTTTCTGATGGGAAAAAAAAAACATTCGAGCAGGGGGGTTCATGCTGGGTGCCATCTGCAGTGCAGGAAGGTGAGAAAATGCTGGCTGGAGTGTGGTGGTCCCTTGGGGCCGAGATATTGGGAATGTTTTCCCTTTGTCTCATATGGATGAGAGAAGGAGGGTAGGGGGGTTGTGTGACTGGTGTTATGTTTGGTTTTATGAGTGTAGTATGAGTCGATTGGGGTTGGAGAGGAAGGGGAGTTGTGTGGCTGTTGACTGGGTAAAGCTCATGTTGGTAGTGTGGAAGCCTGGGAATCAAGAATATGCTTGGATGAGTTATAAAGGCTACTGTGCTTAGTGGTTTCTTCCTCTCAGTTTCTTGTGCCTAGCTGGGGGGCACAAGTTCATATTTATGTGGCCCTACTGCCTGTTCCATATGGAACTAACTGGGCTATGATTAGGTTGTGAAAATGATTGACGGTCATGTGAATATTGCTTCCTTAAACGAGGATGGAATACATTCACCGATTAAATGTACCAAACTGCTTACTATGCTCAAAAGAGAAAGAGTGCAGATTGCATGCTTACAAGAAACACACCTGTATGATATAGAGCATTCAAAGCTAAAACGTGACTGGGGTGGGGAATGTTACTTCTCTTTTTATTCTTGTAGACAATGCTTACCCTGATTCATAAGGATCTCCCTTTTACGGTGGATAGGGTAACTAGGCATTCCGAAGGATGGTATGTGTTTTTACCAGGGTCCTTATTTGAGCTTAAATGTCTCATTGGAAATATATATGCCCCTAACGTCTATTCATCTGAATTTTCTAGTTCGCTGATTACTATTATCTTAGGCTACCCTGATTATAATTTTATTTTTGGAGGAGACTACGATGTAGTGGCGGAAAGTAAAGAGGACTGTAAGCCGCCTAGCGTTGCTCCCACTCAGGAGAGTAGGAGAGGAGTAAATTTACTTTTGAAGGAGTTAGCTATGGTAGATATTTGGAGGGTATTACATCCTGGGGAGAAGGACTTTACGTTGTTTTCTAATCCTCACCAAAGCTACTCCAGAATAGATTATATCTTAGTCTAGGAAACGTTGGTTCCAAAAGAATTGGATGCCTCTATTGGGATTAATACCATTTTGGATCACACCCTTATTTTCTTGTTATTAAAGTTGGGTGGTGGGCAGAGAAGTCTCAAGTTTGGCATATGAATGCTTGCCTAATAAAAGACAGAATTTTGTCAATTTCTGCGAGACAAATGGAGGGAATATTATCAATTGAATGCCATGGTGGATGGGGCTCCCACATTGGTACGGGAGACTGGTAAAGCTGTTATGAGGGGAAATTCTTGCCTACGTGGCTCAGCGAAATAAGATACAAGATGCTGAGATTTTGCGTCTTACTAATCTTTTAAAGGCTCAGAAACAGGTTCACATATCAGCCATGTCAGCCGAATACAAGAAGGCATACATGGACACCAAAGCAGCATTGCATCTTCTCTTACACTTCAAAGCTGTCTGTTCTCTAAATTTTTTTAAATTTTCAACTTTTTAAGTTTGGAAGCAAGGCAAGCAGATTAATGGCAAACTTGGTGAAAGGGTCGCGTAAGAGGGCATATATTACTGGTCTGCGGAATGTTAATGGAGTAACGCTCACAGATACTGGGCAGATCTTAAGAGATTTTCCAATCATACTATCAAACCTTATACGATGCTGGATGTACTGATATAGGTGCCAGGGATGATTTTTAAAAAAGATTTATCACTCCCTACTATCACAGATACCAATAATGCTCATTTTTCACCAGGTGACGAGAACGAAATCTTTGCTGTGTGGAGGATGGCAGGGATACGTACACTGAGGGCAGCTGCTAGATGAAGAAACTGGGGTAGTTTTGAGCTTTCAGCAACTGCAATTAATTTTCAAGATACTGAACACTCATTTTTTGGCTATCTATAGGTTCATCATTATCTTTTCTCTTTGGGCATGACAACTGAAGAGGTTAAAAAGGAACTCACATGGGCGATTGAGGTGGAACAGATGGCACAGGGGGGAAAAGTTCTAGTGCTCTTTGGTATAATGCTTGTAAACGTCATGACACATATAATATGCTGATAGATTTAGAACAGTATTGGCAAAGGGAACTGGGACAAGTAATAACGTTGAAAAGACTGGGGAAAACTTTTGGAGAGGTTCCTAAATTACCCATCTCGGTGCCATGAAAGGAAATCCAATACAAGATATTACATCATTGCCAAGAAGACAGGTTGTGTTTGTGCAAGATGGGTCAGACTGATAATAAGGAATGTCACAAGTGTAAATGGCAGAGAGGTCATTTGTGCATCGTTTTCTATTGTGTCATAAAAATTACACTTTCTGGGAAAAGGTGCTGACAGTGATAGAAACTTGTACTGACATTGCTTTACCATTCCAGGGAGAAACATTAATGTTGGAAGGGGGAGATGCACTGCAAGACACTGAACCCTCAATAACAAAGAGTCACTATATGCTTTTATCTCTTTAGCTCGGATCTTGGCAGGGAAATCTATATTAAAGGAATGGATCACTGATAATGCTCCTTCCTTTTTGTATTGGAAGGAACAAATGATAGTTTCCATGCAAATAGTGTGCCAAGATGTACGCTATGGTACCCGTTCAGTTCCAGCTGCTTATAAAGCAATCTGGAAGCATTTTTTCGATTCGTTGCTCATGATGGAGCAGAAAAAGTTGTTGGATTTGGGACAGTCGACCATTGGTAGCCACTGGACTCCACATATACATCATGCTTTACTGATTGTTGACTATGGCTGTGGCGAAGGGGTGAATGGAAGTATGAATGGTTCGGATAGGGTTGAATGATGGACGCAAATATAGTCAGGGGTGGGTGGGTTGGGGTTTTTATTGTTCTGAAAAATGATGAGGCTGCTGTTGAGAACTGATTATGTGCTATAGAAGATTTTGTAATTATATTTTCTATTTTTGTTTATTATTCATCTTATGGATCTTTACGTGTTGCTCATTGATCATTATTTTTTGATCTATGATGTTACCTTATCTCAATAAAAATGACTTACAAAAAATAAAAAGAGAGAAACTGCAGACTGTGGTGTGTGATTCACCATATTTAATTGTGCCATTCAATGAAACTGTATCAGTAAAGCATTCGTCTGGACACTGCCTACGGGGTCCAAGTGTGGTTTGTTTGGCACACAACACACAGCGCACAGCAGAAAGAGGAAACACCAGCACAGCTTGCTAGTCACCCGTACTGGGACCAGAGAGGATTCCTTTCCACCCCTAGCCGAAGGACCTACACTTTGGGAGGAGAAGTAAAAGCTAGCCAAGGTTCTTGCCCCAAAGAACTTATAAATAACTTTATGTCCCCTCCGTACCCGACTTGTACTTAAAGGAGGGGTTACGGTCCAGGCCGTGTATATTGTGCCGGTAAATTCGTTGCCGTAGGATAAAATGGATGCTCGTAAATTGCGCATCCGTTTTGGTAATCCCCTCACAGCTACGTCTCCTGGGTGCTCGATGCCAACACAATATACACAATACACAATACATACACAATATAACACTAGTTATCCCTAGTGCATCTGTTTTAGCGCAGCAGCTAGATTACATATTTCATTAGGCGCCCAGGAGAGGTGGCTGTGCGTGCATTAAAAAAACGAGTGCCCAGTTTGGACGCACGTTTTTCATGCACACTTTATTGCATCGGCTAGAGTACAAGGCAGGAAGAGGATAAGGATGATATCCTACAGGCAGCCACACACTATGACCCTGACGTAATAAGATGCTTTCGCCTGTGCCTAAATGTCATCGCACATTTCTGCATATAGAACTGATTATGGTTTGTGCACAAAAATCATGTTTTATAAGCATAAACCATGGTTTGAAGGAATATGCACAGCCAAACTTTTCATTTTGGTCCGTTTCTTTTGGGTTTTTTTAACTCTTTAGGCCCAAATTTCATTTTGGTTTTGTTTCAGAAAACAGTACACACACTTTTCTGAGCCAAATAAAAACATACACATTTTTCAGGATTTTCATGGTTAATTTTGATTTGTTTCAGATTTAGCAAAATGAAAATGGCCATTTTTGATTTGGAGTACCATTTGTTTTTAAACTAATGCACATCCCTAATGTGCACATTAAACGATTTATGCACGCTATTCATTTTTTTTGCACGCATTTTTTAGGTTTATGTGCATTTTATACTCCTGATGCATTAGCATACCATTAGCTTACTGCATCGGAATTAACTCTTTTCTAGCCTTTGAGTAAAGAAAATGTATGCTGAAGCTCAGTGCACATTTTCTCCTCATATCTTATTATATTGAGGCCTATAACTGGCAGCTGGTTTATATCAGTAAAAGAGTGGACAAGATCAACGGGACAGTTTAGATGAAGCAGTTGGTTTTTAATCTGCCATCATCTGCTGTGTGACTATGTTAAGTGATTATCTCCCTAGAACTCTAGAGCAGCGGTTCTCAACCTGTGGGTCGCGACCCCGGCGGGGGTCGAACGACCAAAACACAGGGGTCGCCTAAAGCCATCAGAAAATACATATTTCTGATGGCTTTAGCCACTGAGAAGTCGCGCTACCGTCTGCAGCAGCGCTATTCAGCTGGAACGCACGCCGTTGTGGATGCGCGTTCCAAACTGAATGCCTGCGCGCATGCGCAGACGTGATTGCATCATCCGTCCGGGGCCTAAGGGGTGGGGGGAATGCTCCACAGTCCATAGCAGCGCATTACATGTGTCCGGCGCTTGCTGACGTCATCAGTGGGCGGACGCAGCAAGCGCCGGAGGACAGAAGCCTAGGAGGCGGAGAGGCAAGAGAGCCTGCGAGACAGCCTGCTGGTGTAAAAAAGGTTAATAATGTAAAAACAGTACACACACCATACACACAATACTGTGTAAGTGTAAGGTGCTTTGTGTGTAATCATTTCTGAATTGGTAAGCAAGAAGCAACCACAACCATCTCACTGAATTTGGCAGCATACTGTTGCAAAACATTGCACTGTTGTTTACTGTTATATTACTGTTGTTATATTTAAACCCATGCTATGCCATGGTGAAATGTTATTTATTTGGAATTGTTGTTATATTTAAACCCATGCTATGCCATGGTGAAATGTTATTTATTGGAATTAGTAATAAATATTTCTCAACATATAATTAAATATTGTTTTTGTGATTAATCACTATGTTTAAATTATGTTTGATTTGTAGCAATGAGAATACATAATGCATATCAGGTATTTACATTCCGAATCATAACTGTAGCAAAATTACAGTTTTGAAGTAGCCACCAAAATTATTTTTTGGTTTGGGGTCACCGCAACATGAGGAACTGTATTGCGGGGTCACGGCATTAGAAAGGTTGAGAACCACTGCTCTAGAGTATTGCAGCCTCCCACCTTACCCAGCCTTCACAGCTTAACCCGACAGCATGTGCCTCACTTCTAATTGCAGAAGCATCAGTAACTGCCAGCTGAGTTTCTATGGACAGAAGACATAACTTCCTACATCAACCACTGTGAAACCATAGGGGTAGATTTTCAAAAGGTTACGCGCGCCGGGCCTATTTTAGAAAGGCCCGCAATGCGTGTATGTCCTGGGGTTTCGAAAAAGGGGTGGGGAGGGGGCAGGGCGGGGTCAGAGGCTCCCAGCACAGCGGCCAATTGCCGCTGTGCTGGGGAATTGCATGTTGGCAGGCTGCCGGCAGGCGCAACAGTTATGATAAAGATCGGGGGGTCTAGGTGAGGGCTAGAGGACGGGAGGGTTAGGGGAAGGGGAAAGGAGGTTAGGTTAGGGGGTTGGGAAGTTCCCTCCAGGGAAGCGCGTGCACATGGACACGCGTGTGCAATCTTTTAAAATCTACCCCTTAAGAAGCAGGAAGAGCCTGTGCTGCCACTGCCTGTAGTATGTGTGTGTGTGTGCGTCAAGCTTGCCTTGCTGCTGCCTGTGCTGTATCTAGACACATAATTAGAGAAAGACAAGTAAATTGGAGTAACAGACAGAAATTAGATAAGGACACACGTTATGGTTTGTTTTTTTTAATTTGCTAATTCACAATCCAGTTCAGTGGTTCCAGCGAATGAGTCTCTTTTTTGATTTGGTAAAGCTCGGGAATGTAGTGAGTAGTTAATGTGGCTGGGCATGGACCAGAGGAGCAGTGGACCAGATGATCAACAATTTGAAGAAGAAAGCTCGCCTATGCACTGCAACGGCACCGGCCAGGACTGCAGAGCTGTGAGCTATATCCTGCACACCTGTTATAAAGAAAGTACATATCTGGCCAGAAACACGGAGAAGCACAGACAGAAATACTCAGGTGCACAGTGTGAGGCAGAAATTTAGTGTTCTTACCTTTTGAGTACTGACGATTATATTTACCCTGTGATCTGAGTTAAAACTGAAACCTGCAAGAAACAAGGAATGAAAATATTTGGAGAAAAGAACCATATTTTTGGTTTAAGGAATCCGCACTACAAGTTTGTGTTGCTCATTTGAACTGAAACTTATTTGATTTTTTTGGTTGTACTCGTACTTGCAAGATAAAATAAAAATAGAAAGTTAATATTTGAAGTTCTTTGAAAAACCTGGAAAGGGAAAAGAAAGTAATTGATAGTGAAAAGAAATATGCTCACCTGTTGAATATTTCACTGGCAGTTATTAAAGGTGCTTCTGGAAAGTATTTCAAAACATTTTACTTGTTACTAAGATAAGTATTCTCCGAGGACAAGCAGGATGGTAGTCCTCACAAGAGTGACATCATATCAGATGGAGCCCCAACACGGAAAACTTATGTCAAAGTTTCTAGAATTTTGACGGCATGCTGAGCATGCCCAGTGTGCCCTATACCACGCATCCAAGAAGGGTCCCTCTCCTGTCTCTTTTTCTGTGGAGTTGTAAGCGTTGTGGAGTGAGTGAGCTCACTTTGGCTTTTTGGCCTTGTGGAAAACCTCTCTCTCTTTCTTGCGTTTTTTGCGGGTTTTCTTCACAGTGTTCAATGCCTGATACCTTTTGGTGCTTCCTCATAGTGTTCCTAGTCAGGGTTTTTGACGTTTCTGACAAGTTTCCTTTCGCTGTTGATTCCCCCGCGGCAGTGGTGCTTTGATGCCCGCCAGCCATCGACATTCGCCGCCATCGGTTTTGATTTTGCAGCCCTTTTATTTCATCCTATCAAGGCCACATCTGGTTTTTGGCAATGTTCCCAGTGCCCAAGGACCATGTCTATTACGGACCCCCATGAGATATATATCCCCTACCTGGGGCCATTGCATGACATCCAGGGTTGCCGCTTATGTGGGCAAATGACACTTAAGGGATATTGTCTTCGGATCGACAAGATGGAACAGCTTTTTGTGTTGAAGACCGAGCCATTGGCATTTGTGGCATTGGCAGTGATGGACCTAGGAGCTGCACCAATGGACACCACGTCATCAACATTGGCAGGACCATTGGTGCTGTTGTCGGATAGGGGCACCAGAGAACGATCGCCATCAGTCTCCTCCAGGCCAAGGACGTTGGGTTCCTCGTCCTTGACCTTGGCACTGGGGAAGGACTGGGCTGAGCATTGAGGGAAGCCGAAGAAGCATTGGTGCTGGGCTTTGTTGATGCACAGTGCTGAGCACGGGGATGCACCAGCTCATGCCGCAATGCCCTTCAGTGACTCTGTGATGATGCGTGCTAGTCCTCCATTGAAGCCGAGGGTCCACAATGGTCTCCACCAGTCCTGATGCCAGTCACCGATCTGCCTCGCTGGTCCGAAGAGGATTTTGCCATTCCTCCTTCCTCCCAGTAAGTATTGGCATCAGCAATGTTCAAGGAGCTGGAGCGGCGAGTCCAGCTGGTGGTAGTACGGGCACTGCAGGTCATCGGTCCTGTGGCACCAGAGCCAGTATTGTCCATCTTGGAACTGCTGCTGGAGAAGTTCAATGCGCTCATTGGTGCATTACTGACCCAGCTGGTGTCAGTTCCTGGGACAGCATCGGTGCCCGATGGGGCATCAATACGACCCCCTACTGATATTGTGGTCATTGCTGGTTCCTCTAAGGAGAAAACTCCAACTAGATCGGCAGATATGCTGAGGCCTGAAGCCCCCGCCATCCAGCTTTGCCAGTGTCTGCACCGCTGAACAAAGGTCGAGCACCTAGGACCCCATCCCCTGTGGCTTACAGTGAAGATGAGGGTCCCTATGACCCCTGGGGGAATGATACCTCACAGTCCTCCTCCAAGGGCTCTGAGGGTCTCTCCTCTGAACCTTCTCCTCCAGAAGAACAAAGGAAGTCTCCGTCTGAGGGCTTAACCTTTGTAGGGTTTGTGAGGGTGATGGCGGAAACCATCCCATTTCAGTTACTGATGGAGGAGGATGCCAGGCACAAAATGCTTGAGATCCTCCAGTTCATGGAGCCTCCTATGGAGATTGTGGCGTCCCGGTACACTAAATCCTTAAGGAGCTGCTGCTGAGCAGTGCCTCCTGTTAACAAGAAGGCTGATGGATTCCATAAGTGTCAGCTTCCTCACTAATTGATGGTGGTCAAGTCCGCTCTCAAGAGAGCCAAGCATTCTCGGACTCAGTTCTTGGCGCCCCCCCCGGGGAAGGACCACAGAGCGATGGATGCTCTTGGGAGGAAAGTGTTTCAGCAGGCCATGCTCATTGCCTGCATTGCTTCCTAGCAGATCAACATGAGCCAGTATTCACAGGACATCTGGAAGCAGGTGCAGGAGGTGACCGAGCAGCTGCCTCAACAGCTGCAGGACACCCTCATGTCGCTGGTGCATAAGGGTCTAGAGTGCGGGAAACATGAGATCCGAGCGACCTACAATGTTTTTGAGATGGCATCAAGGGTCGTGCAGCGGGAGTCACTGCCCACAGAATGTCATGGCTATGGGCTACGGATCTCTGGCTGGAGGTACAGGAACAACTCGTTGACATGCTGTGTACTTGAGAGAATCTCTTCTGAGATAGGGTTAGGTACATGGTGGCCCAGCTCCAGGACCACCATGAAACCTTCCAACAATTCTCCGCTAGCACTCTGGGCCCATCCTCCTCTTGTAGGAGACCGGCGAGAACAGGACAGAGGAAGTCTTTCTTTCGTCACAGAGGAAGTACTATCCTCCGCCCCCTCTCTCCCGTCAACACATCAGTGCTCCAAAGGCTGTCCCCAGGCAGCGGAGAGCCCCCAAGCCCCAGCTGGCGCCTCAGTCCACTCCAGGGATGGGGTTTTGACTGGGTCGTAGGGAGCGTGAGCCAGTCACCCATACCCTGGACGTTGGAATCTCCAGTCGGGAGCAGGCTGCAGTTCTTCGTGAACCAGTGGCCCAGTATAACCTCGGAACAGTGAATTCTTTCCATCGTCTGACAAGAGTACCAACTGAATCTATTGGGTATCCTGCCCAATTGACCTTCCTGACCGTTTTGGGGGCTGGTAGCGAAACAGTAGGTAGGGCTAGCGAATTCTCCTCCCTCTTAATGGCCAAAGCAGTCGAGCCTGTCCCACCAGGGCACAGAAGGTGAGGATTCTACTCCCAGGTACTTCCTGATTTCAAAGAGGAGGACTCCGACCCATCCTAGACCTAAGGGCCTTGAACAAATTTCTAAAAAAAAAAAGTTCAAGATGGTTTCCCTGGGCACCTTGAACCCTCTTTTACAAAAAGGGAACTGGCTATGCTCCCTCAATCTAAAGGACTCATACATTCACATCGAGATCTTCCACAGTCAAAGGAAGTATCTCTGATTTGTGGTGGGAAAACAGCACTTCCAGTACCGGGTACTGCCGTTTGGACTAGCTTCAGCCCCATGAGTCTTCACAAAATGCCTGGCTGTGGTGGCGGTGCACCTCTGCAGGCTGGTTGTGCATGTTTCCCCTATCTGGATGACTGGCTGGTTAAGAGCACTTCTCAGGCAGGGGTCATGTGTTTGACTATCCGAGTGTTGGAATCACTAGGGTTCGTCAACAACTACCCAAAGTCCCATCTCGGCCGGTCTCGTCAATTGGACTTCATAGGAACCCTTCTAGACATGGCTCAGGCCAAGGCCTTCTTGTCTCGTCAAAGGACCAACACTTTGACGACCATCACAGCAGAGATTCAGCAGAGCTAGCAGGTGTCAGCCTGGCACATGTTGAGAATGTTGGGCCATATGGCCGCAACCATTCATGTCACTCCATTGGCATGATTGTATATGTGCAGAGCCCAATGGACACTGAGGTCACAGTGGTGCTCGGCCACAAAGAGCCTCCAGGACTGCATCCAAGTCACCCTGTTTCTCTGGGACTCACTGTCCTGGTGGCAGGTACTTTCAAAACTGGAATGGGGGATCTCTTTACAGAGTCCTCATACCCAAATTGTCCTAACCATGGATGCATCCACCCTGGACTGGGGAGCTCATGTAGATGGGTTCAGCACTCAAGGTCTCTGATCTGCTCATGAAAGCTGTTGTCAAATCAACTTCCTGGAGCTTCGGGCAATCTGGAACACACTATAGGATTTCAGAGATCAGCTGTCCAACAAAGTTGTCCTGATCCAAACCGACAACCAGATAATGATACGGTATGTCAACAAGGAGGGAGGTACTGGATCGTACCACCTGGGTCAGGAAGTAGACCAGATCTGGTCATGGAACTATCCTACAGGATAGTGCTCAGAGCCAGGAACCTGGCCAGGATGGAGAAAGTGGTAGCCGACAGACTAAGTCGTGGCTTCAGACCCCACAAGTGGTCCCTGGACCAGGGGGTAGCGAATCGGATATTCCACCTCTGGGAGAGCCCGGACGTAGATCTATTCGCTTCCCCTTGCAACAGGAAAGTACCTCGGTTCTGCTCTCTGTACAGGTTAGACAGCAAACCAGACTCGGATGCCCTTGCCCGTCATTAGGGCAAGGGTCTTCTGTACTTGTATCCTTCGATTACCTTAGTGTGAAGACTCTCTTGAAGTTTCACGAGGACAAGGGGACTATGATCCTCATAGCTCCTTGTTAGCCGAGACAGGTCTGGTTTCCACTCCTATGGAAGTTGTCCATCCTGAGACCAATCAGTCTGGGGACTTCCCCAGATCTCATCATGCAAGATCAAGGCAGGTTGCATCATCCCAACCTCCAGGGCCTGTCGCTCACAGCATGGATGTTGAGAGGTTAATTCTGCAACCACTTGATCTCTCAGACGATGTGTCTCGGGTCAAGGTGGCTTCTAGAAAGCCTTCCATTAGAAAGTCCTATGGACTAAAGTGGAGGTTTTCCATGTGGTGTGAGCAGAAGACCCTAGCTTGTTCTCTTGCCCCACACAGAAACTGCTTGATTACCTTCCATACCTATTGGAAGCTGACTTAAAAACCAACTCTGTTAGAGTTCATCTCAGTGCATAGCACCAGGGTGTAGATGGTACGCCCATCTCTGTACAGCCTATAGTTGCACAATTCATGCAGGGCCTGCTTCAATTGAAGCCTCCCCTAAGGTCTCCCACTCTGTCTTGGGACCTTAACATGGTGTTAGCTCAGCTGATGAAAGCTCCTTTTGAGCCTCTGGACATCTGTGATCTGAAGTACCTAACCTAGAAGGTGATATTTTTGGTGGCGGTCACCTCAGAGCGCAGAGTCAGCGAGCTCCAGGCCTTAGTGACTTATCTACCTTACACTAAGTTTTATCATGACAGGGTGGTGTTGTGTATGCACCCTAAGTTCCTGCCTAAGGTGGTGATGGACTTCCATTCTTTCCCAGGCCCCATTTGCACCAAGGCGAACAAGCACTGCACAGTTTGGACTGCAAGCGAGCCTTAGCCTTCTATCTGGAGCAGACAGAAGCCTATAGACAGTCCACCCAACTTTTTGTTTCTTTTGATAGGAATAGGTTGGGCGTTGCCATTGCCAAACAGATGCTATCCAATAGGCTAGCAGTTTGTATCTCCTTCTGTATGCCCAGGCGGGACTGCATCTTGGGGGGTCCTGTCAAGGCTCATTCTGTCAGAGCCATGGCAGTGTGGGTGGCCCAGTTGCGAGCAGTTCCCGTGAAGAAGATCTGTAAGGCTACAACATAGAGTTCTCTCCACACATTCACATCTCACTATTGTCTGGATAGGAATGGCCAACTTGACAGAAGTTTCGGTCAGTATGTCCTTCAGAATCTGTTGGAGAAGTAGAACCTAACTCTCTCTACCTAGGACCCATTGTCTGGGTTCAGGTGCTCTCCCCCCTTTGTTACCAACAGCACTGTTGTTGTTGTGCTCATTGGCCCCTGGTTGTGCTCATTGGCCCCTGGTTGGGTATCTGTTGGTCCTCTTTTATGTTGGGGAGCAGCTGGTAGCTCGGGCTTCACCCATGTGTGAGGACTACGATCTTGCTTGTCCTCAGAGAAAGCACAGTTACTTACCTGTAACAGGTGTTCTCCTAGGACAGCAGAACATTAGTCCTCACAAAACTCACCCGCCACCCTGCAGAGTTGGGTTTCTCCTAATTTTTCATTTATATATAATTCTATGTTATAAGACTAGAGAGGAACCCTGCGTGGTGGACGCATGGTATAGGGCATGCTCGTGTGCCAAGTCAAAGTTCTGGAAACTTTAACATACATTTTTCGTGTTGGGTCTCCATCTGATGATGTCACCCATGTGTGAGGGACCAACATCCTGCTGTCCTCGGAGAACACTTGTTACAGGTAAGCAACTCTACTTTCTTCAATTCAGGTTTCTTTATTAAATAAACTATTGAAAATGAGAATTTGAGTCAAGGTATTTATTGCTGTGAATTCACACATATTGTATTTCAGGATTTTATTATTGATTATTTTTTTTCTATAACCAAATTTCATGGCACTTACTTCTCTCCCCTACCACAGGGGAAACTATTTGTAATGTTAATAATCACAATACAGAGAAGAAATGTTCTTTCATGTGTGACTGCCATTGGAGGGAAATGAAGGAGAGAGCTTATTTGCTTTTGCCCTGTGACAGTTCTGAAGCTCTTCCTTTCCTGTTCTACCCTTGAGGGTCACAGAAAGAAAGCGAAACTGATTAATATTTGGAAAAGGACAGAGAAAAAGTAGTGAAAAGTCTGTACTGTTTGTTGGGTAATATTTCTAAGCAGAGGATGCAGTGGCACTGTGAGGGCATCTCAGTGGATATACACAGTGCCTCTCTTCTGCAGCATCACATGGAATGAAAGACTCCTGAGCGAATTCTGTGCAAATAAAATTTTAAATTCTGCACACAAAAATATTAAAGTTCTGCATACTTTATATTGGTCAAACTAACACAATAGACATGACAATTTTTAAGTAATTAATTTAAAATGTAATACACAAAAAAGTTATTACTTAAAGATGCTGAGTTTTAAATATTTTGAGCAGAATTTCCCTAGAAGTTCACTGTAAGAGTGTCCCCTTCCACCCTTTCTCCATATTCCCCTGGCCAGTCTCCTTTCACGTTGCCCTTGCAGGTGCCAACTCCTCCATTTGCCACTATCTCTCCCCTCCCGCTCTTATCTCCACTCCTAGAGTTTGACCCCTCTCTCAGTATGGCCCCTCACACAGGCTCCCTCTGTCCCCTCTCTCTCTCTCACACTCACATAGGCTCCCTCTCTAGTGCACATACACACTTCCTCATACAGGCTCCCTCCCTCTCTCGCACACACACCCTCAGACGCCCTCTTTCTCACACTCACACACACACACACACACACACTCACACACACTCTGATACAGGCTCCCTCTCTCTGGTGCACACACACCCACCCTCATAAAGGCTTCCTCTCTCGCAAACACACCCCCCCCCCTCATAAAGGCTCCCTTTTTTTCTCACCCACACACTCAAACATGCTCTCTCTCACCCCCCACCCCAAGCTCACAGTCTTACACACACACACACCTCTACACACAGACTCACTCTCTCCAGGACAGGCTCCGCTCGCGGCACGCTGGGACCTGCTTTATCTTCGCAGCAAGCGGGATGGGCTCTGCTTGCGGCACACCAGGGCCTGCTCCATTTTCACCAAATTCTGCGCAGAAAATGGAAATTCTGTGCAGGAGAGGGAATTCTGCACTACCCAGGAGTAAATAAACACAGAGGATCCCTAGTGGCAAGGGAATGGTAATGAAGACACTGGGCAACCTTCACGGAGTCACACCTGCAGCCCGGGGCAGCAGTGGTATGGATGCATTCTGCTTCCCGAAGGCATGGGGTGACCTGCCCAGAGCAGCAGTTGCAACCCTAAAGGGGATGCAATGGGATTGGAGGTCGGGTTCCATGTGGGAAGTTGACCTACCTTGGGTAGATGCAGATGTCTAGATGGCCCTTTTTGGTCTCTGTCGTTTACTATTTTACTACGCTACCTGCACTATGGTGCATGTGTACAGTGCCCGCTCTCACACACAGACCAGATGCAGAAACCAGAAGCGGTGTGTTCGGGCCCTTCTGCCTGTGGCAGCTCTGACAGCAGGAAAGCTTTTCTCTGAAGGACGATGAGCGAGAGGGAGGAGGGGGGCGCTGACTGAGAGTTAAAGAGCCCCCAGAGCTTGCTTCCTTTGCCGTGGGGCTGAGCTCTGAGATAGCAGGAATGTGACCCCCAGACACAGGGGTAGCTCTCACTGTTCCCATCTAGCCCTTCTGCTATCAGCAAGAGTCAGCAGCCATGCTCGAGGATCTGTGGACTTTTGTTATTCTGTTTCCAGCCTGATCTGCACAGAAATGCACCGGTGTTGGACTGGGAAGATGCGACTCTCAGCTGTACGGACGGCAACAGGCGGCAGCAGCAGCGAAACACTCCCACTCCTTCCCAATGCACGGCCTGAGGAGCTGAATTTGGTCCTGGGGAAAAGGATCCAAACAGGGTAATGGCTCTGGGCTTTCGAGACCACTGCAGCGGAACCATGCTGATGCTCCGTGACCCGCTGCCAAGGCGTTCCTTTCAGAAATAATGCTGTTACTGCTGCACAAAACTAAATGCACAGGCTCCAGCGCACTGCTCCGAAGTGCAGAGGAAGGTTAAGGGACAAGTTCAAGGTCAGACACGGGGAGTTAGCGGTGGGATTTGAATCTCAGTCTGCAGATGGCACAGTCTGTGCTCTCAACCCTGGTATACAGTCAGCCTCAGTACATGAAAGCAAAAGCAGTCTTCCATCTCCTTCTCAAACATCAATTAAAGTCTTATTAGAGCCACTTACATTTCAGCTATTGTGAATTAATTGGCAATCAAAATCTTATTCAGTACTCTGTTCAACAGTCTGTGGTGAGAAGGGGAAGGAGGGATTAGAGAACAGAGAGTTAGCAGGCACAGATCTTCTGGGACTCCTGAGTTCTAATCCTGGCTCTGTTATTGAGTCTCTGTGCAACGCTGGGCATATCTTTTTATCTCCCTGCATCTCTGTTCTAATCCCCGCTCTGCCTCAGACTCTCTGTGTGAGGATGGACATGCCATTTCATATCCCCGTGTCTCGGTTCTAATCCCCACTCTGCCTCTGACTGTGTGAGGATGGACATGTCATTTCATATCCCCGTGTCTCGGTTCTAATCCCCGCTCTGCCTCTGCCTCTCTGTGTGAGGATGGACATGTCATTTCATATCCCCGTGTCTCTGTTCTAATCCCCCCTCTGCCTCTGTGAGGATGGTCATGTCATTTCATATCCCTGTCTCTGTTCTAATCCCCGCTCTGCCTCAGACTCTCTGTGTGAGGATGGACATGCCATTTCATATCCCTGTGTCTCGGTTCTAATCCCCACTCTGCCTCTGACTGTGTGAGGATGGACATGTCATTTCATATCCCCGTGTCTCGGTTCTAATCCCCGCTCTGCCTCTGTGAGGATGGTCATGTCATTTCATATCCCTGTGTCTCTGTTCTAATCCCCCCTCTGCCTCTGTGAGGATGGTCATGTCATTTCATATCCCTGTGTCTCTGTTCTAATCCCCGCTCTGCCTCTGTGAGGATAGTCATGTCATTTCATATCCTTGTGTCTCTGTTCTAATCCCCGCTCTGCCTCTGTGAGGATGGTCATGTCATTTCATATCCCCGTGTCTCTGTTCTAATCCCCGCTCTGCCTCTGACTGTGTGAGGATGGTCATGTCATTTCATATCTCTGTGTCTCTGATCTAATCCCCGCTCTGCCTCTGACTCTCTGTGTGAGGATGGACATGTCATTTCATAGTCCCGAGTCTCGGTACTAATCCCCGCTCTGCCTCAGACCCTGGATGTGTCTCTGAGAGGATAATTTTCACACAGTAAATAGTGATTTCCCATATAAAATTACTGTGAAGACTGTCCCTTGCTATAGAGCTGAAAGCACAGGAGTGCGGCAGCATGCAGGACTTTTAGGTGCATGTTCGGGCAGCATCCCGTGGCCGTGTTTGGACCTGATCGGAAAACAATGCGCAGAAATTGTATTTTCAGGTCTTCACTTATTATTTGCCTTACAAAATCTACCAAAACAAGAAGCAGGAGCAAAGGCTGTGTTAAACAGAAAGTACATGATAACTTTTTCACTGTGTGCAACATCCAGGGATTAAAAATTCCCCCAAAGTCTGAAACCTACCCCCGTTTATCACTTGCATCACTGCTCTAATCCCCGCTCTGCCTCTGGGTTCCCCTGATTGTCTTTTTATCTCTCTGCATCTCTTTTCTAATCCCCGCTCTGCCTCTGGGTTCCCCTGATTGTCTTTTTATCTCCCTGCATCTCTTTTCTAATCCCCGCTCTGCCTCGGGGTTCCCCTGGATGTCAGTTTATCTCCCTGCATCACTGCTCTAATCCCCGCTCTGCCTCTGGGTTCCCCTGATTGTCTTTTTATCTCTCTGCATCTCTTTTCTAATCCACGCTCTGCCTCTGGATTCCCCTGGGTGTCATTTTCTCTCTCTGCATCTCTTTTCTAATCCCCGCTCTGCCTCTGGGTTCCCCTGGGTGTCATTTTTCTCTCCCTGCATCTCTGTTCCCTTTCCTCCTGGCTCTAACACTGGCTCCTGTGATCCCTGACGTTTATCTGTATCTCACGCTGCCTCTCTTTCTCTGGAAATTTAGTGTTGGAGTTTTACCTAAGGGAGCCATTTAGACTAATGAGGTAATAAGGGTCTGATGATTTTATCAAATGCCCATTTGGTAGTTGTCAAGGGGAGGGAAACAAATTACTCTCAGGGGGTTCTGCCCCTAGATGGGGAAGAGAGACTGAAGCAGAGAGAGAGGAGGAAGCTCATAGCAAACAGGAGACCAGCAGGACAGGTGAGGATATTCCCCATGTAACCAAGGTTAACTGCAGGATGCCTGGCAGCTTGGCTGGGCACGGACTGCATGGAATTACAAATTAAAACTTTCACCACCCCCACCCCCCCACCCAAACAAGGCTGACTGCAGTCTCCACAGAAAGGATCCCCTGCCACACCCCCCCCCCCCCTCCTCCAGATGTAGTCTGCGGGTCTGTGAGAAATGGATGGAGAGAGAGTGACTGTGTACAGCATCATCTCACTATAAAGTAATCCCCAGCACACAACACAGTGCTACCTCACTAAAAGGTAACCCCCAGTACTGGCCACAGCAATGCCTTCCTATAAAGGTAAACCCAGTATACAGCACAATGTTCCCTCGCCATGTCGTAACCCCCTATTATAGAGTATAGTGCTGCCTCACTATAAGGTAATTCCCAGTATACAGCACAATGCTCCCTCGCCATGTAGTAACTCCCTATTATATAGTGCTGCCTCACTATAAGGTAATTCCCAGTATACAGCACAATGCTCCCTTACTATGTAGTAACTCCCTATTATATAGTGCTGCCTCACTATAAGGTAATTCCCAGTATAGGCCACAGCAATGCCTTACTATAAAGGTAAACCCAGTATACAACATAATGCTCCCTCACTATGTAGTAACCCCCTATTATAGAGTATAGTGCTGTCTCACTATAAGGTAATTCCCAGTATAGGCCACAACAATGCCTTACTATAAAGGTAAACCCAGTATACAGCATAATGCTCCCTCACTATGTAGTAACCCCCTATTATAGAGTATAGTGCTGTCTCACTATAAGGTAATTCCCAGTATAGGCCACAGCAATGCCTTACTATAAAGGTAAACCCAGTAAATAGCACAATGCTCCCTCGCCATGTAGTAACCCCCTATTATAGAGTATAGTGCTGCCTCACTATAAGGTAATTCCCAGTATAGGCCACAACATTGCCTTACTATAAAGGTAAACCCAGTATACAGCACAATGCTCCCTCGCCATGTAGTAACCCCCTATTATAGAGTATAGTGCTGTCTCACTATAAGGTAATTCCCAGTATAGGCCACAGCAATGCCTTACTATAAAGGTAAACCCAGTATATAGCACAATGCTCCCTCGCCATGTAGTAACCCCCTATTATAAAGTATAGTGCTGTCTCACTATAAGGTAATTCCCAGTATACAGCACAAGAGTGCCTCAGTAGGTGCTATCTCCTGATCAGGCCCTTCAAGAGAAATCTGGGGTCCCTTTATATTATGCTCACTGGACCCCCACCCTAGCCTCCCTTTCAAATAATCTGCTTTAGCGTTTTTTTTTTTAAGATTTTAGTTCACTTTACGAGTTGGGCATTTTTGTGTGAGCAATGCTTTTTAAACTGACCTATAAAGTAGGGTCATGTTCTCTCGGATGTGAGATGTTTCGTTTGCTTAGTGATTGTTTATTTTATATTGGTTTTATGTTTGTTCTGCGTTTATTACGCATTTTTGTTTTGCTGAGAAAATGTACGCAATGCTTTCTGTGTACCCCGCTTTGGGTGACCCTGACAGGCCGGGGAAGCAGGTAAACAGAGCTTCTAAATAAATAAAAGTAATGAATAAGTTCCACCAGTTTTCATGAGGAAAGGATGCGCATCCTTTTGCTTTGAAAATGAGCCCGCCAGCACTGCCCGCACACAGCTACACCCGTTAACTGGCGCACAGGACTTTTCTGAGGAAATTCTGAAAATCCGAAGGGACGTGCGTGTGAGGGCAAATGCCTGTGCTGACTGTGGGTAAACGGAGGCGCATGTTGGAACAAGCCTTTTCTACAGCTAAAGCCCTGTCCATCCAGCAGAAATGCCTCCGAAATGGCCCTCGAAAGGCATTCATTACAGAAAAAAAAACATTTTGTAAAATTCAGAACTTTCTCCAAGTCCTTCTTCTGCTTACAATTTTACCTCTTTTCAGGTCCTCCCGGGTCTTTTTTCTGGCGCTAAGGCCAGCTGTGAGAAATGCTTGTGCCAGACGGCTCCTGACTCCGTCCTTCCCCGAGCCCTCGTGGCTTGCATTCCACTTCCTCTGTAATGCCACCCAAGACAGATCCATCACAGACTAGACTAGACTACAAGAAATTGGGTTGAAAGATACAACACTTGCCTGGGTTAGATCTTTTTTAACCAAGAGATCTTTTAAGGTAAAACTGGGCACAGTAGAATCAGAACCAGTGGAGACACAGATGGGGGTCCCTCAGGGTTCTTCTTTGTCGCCTACCCTTTTTAATGTATATTTGGCCCCACTCTGTAGATTTTTAGCTGGACTAGGATTGACTCATCACATATTTGCAGACGATGTCCAAATTTTACTTCCTATAAATGATACAATTCAGGCCACTCTGAAGGAATGGGAAGTGTATTTTATATAATTAAAACAGTTGTTGACTCATATGTCATTATCGCTAAACAGCTTAAAAACAGAAATATTATATTTAAGCAGTAAAGTAACGGAAAAAACAGAAATAGAAATTAAGTCATTGTTACCAACTTATGATATCAAGTATGAAGTTAGAGACCTAGGCCCTATCCTTGACACTGAATTAAGTATGAAAGCCACAATTAAAGCCATAAATAGAGAGATTTTCGTACAGTGTTACAGGCCATTATTTCACCAAAATTGGTTTACTGCAATGCCCTGCTGTTGGGAGTTCCAAACTCAACTTTAAGACCTTTGCAGTTATTGCAGAATGCAGCAGCACGGGTATTGACCAACAAGAGAAAATATGTTCATATCTCACCCGTACTGAGAGAGCTGCATTGGTTACCAGTACATGCAAGGATTCAGTATAAATGCCTAATGCTAATACATAAAATAGTATACGGCAATAATACGGATTGGTTAAGTGCTTCTATACGTATCCACACTCCGGCAAGTAATTTAACATCTTCCGGGAAAGCACTACTTACGACCCCTTCCCCGAAATTAGTACACTTGAGTTCAGTCAGAGAGAGGACTCTCTCTCTGGCTGGCCCCAAAAATATGGAATGCCTTGCCGTTAGATATTAGATCAGAAGCATGCATTCAGAAGTTCAAAAAATGTATCAAGACATGGTTATTTGAACAGGCATTTAACGAAACAATGGAAGCCAGTAGCTAATCATGAGCCTAGAGAACAAGACCTTCATCTCTGCTAGAATACTTGAATTTAGGGGATGAGATTTTATTTAGATAGGAATAATGTAATTATTGAGCTGTCAGCTTTTAGGATGTTTTTGTTAGTGTATTGTTTTATATTAGTTTTAATTTTTAGAATATTTTATAATTGTATTGTAATTATGTTGTATTGTAACTATTGATTTTAGTTATTGTACTGTTAACCGACCTGATATCTAGTGAGGACGGCCGGTATACAAAAAAAAAATGATGAAATAAATAAATAAATAAAACAGGAGGCGGCAAGGTGTTTCATGGCGAGAAGACTGCAGAGAATTGGGGGTAACACAAGGGAAGCCATAGGGAGAGGGTTATTCCAAAGTCAATAGTTCCAGCAGCAGGCCTTGAGGGCCAGAACACCCCTTCCTGCCCACCTCCCCCCATGAAATTCTAGTTCTAGCTAAGATTGGCAACTGGCTGGTATTTGGCTAGTTTGGTGGGTTTTCTTTAAGGGAGGTCAACAGCTGGTAGGACCACAAAACCAGTCAATGTAATTGCCAGTTTTCTGCCAACCACCAGCCTCCAGCCCTGTAGAAACCCCCCTTGCTCCTCCTTCCCTATCCTGCAGACCTTTCCTCTTTACAGCAGGGGCCTGAGCTGAGGCCCAATCCTTGGGGCAGCAGCAGCTCCTCATTGTGAGGGCAGAGGCTGAGTCAGACTCCTAGGCCTCACCTCTCATATCAAAGCCACGAGGGGATGGGGCTAACACAGGGCCTGGGGGGGTGGGGGGGGGGGGGGGTTAGAGCATGTCTGCCCTCCCCCTTCCTTCACAATGAGCTGCTGCTTCTGTCACAAAGATCAGGCCTTGGACCAACCCCTGCTGTGAAAAGGAAAGGTCTACAGGATAGGCGAGGTGGAGGGAGGCGCAAGTGTTGGCTATAGAGGGCCGTTCTTTGCTTTTTGAGGAAGGGGTTTTTAATTGGCGCTCTATTTCTAGCTGGAAACTGTTACCTGGTGAAGAGCGAGGAAAGGAGGACATGAGGGGGCAGCTCTAGATTTGATGAGAGAGGAGAAAGGTTGACATATTAGTGGCCATATGTTTACAAACAAAATTCTGCCCTGCTGCCTTTCATTTCTCTGGGAAAAATTTTGGGCTTCAGAAAATAACTTAGAATCTTCTGATATTTCAGTTTGAATCACAAAGGTAACTCTGGGACCAGTTTTAGCGAGGTTGGCCTGTAGGGCTTAGGGCTAATGGACAAGACCAATTGCTTCTGCTCGTCATGTGACTCCATGGAGCTTGGACATTGTGCCTTCTTCTCCTCTGAGGTTGGAGGAAATGACTTTCAGGAGCAGAACTTCTGCTCTTATACCTATAGGACAATACTGCAAACTAATTTGAGACAGAGTCCCCGGGGCTGCGTGTACCGTGCAGAGGTGAGACCTCAGACACAGAGTCCCCGGGGGCTGCGTGTACCGTGCAGAGGTGAGACCTCAGACACAGAGTCCCCGGGGCTGCATGTACCGTGCAGAGGTGAGATCTCAGACACAGAGTGCCCGGGGCTGCCTGTACAGTGCAGAGGTGAGATCTCAGACACAGAGTGCCCGGGGCTGCCTGTACAGTGCAGAGGTGAGATCTCAGACACAGAGTCCCCGGGGCTGCGTGTACAGTGCAGAGGTGAGATCTCAGACACAGAGTCCCCGGGGGCTGCATGTACAGTGCAGAGGTGAGATCTCAGACACAGAGTCCCCGGGGGCTGCATGTACAGTGCAGAGGTGAGATCTCAGACACAGAGACCCTGGGATTTCGTGTTCAATGAAGAGGTGATCTCCAAGATACAGTGAATCCCTGGGGCAACAGGGATCTCCCTATTAGGAACTACTGGTACTTCCAACTGAGCTAGATTGGTCATTGTCAGAGAACCAATTTAAGAAAGCTCAAGGAATGGCCAAAGGTTTGGCAGCTGGGATTCAATGTCAAGAAATGGAGAGTCATACATCTGGCACGCCGAAATCCACAGGGGCTGTATGAGATGGGCGGTGAAAGACTGATGTGCACAGACCGAGAGAGAGACCTCAGGATGATACTTTCTGATGATCTGAAGGTGGCAAAGCAATGTGACAATTTGGTGGCTAAGACTAGAGGGATACTGGGCTGCATAGAGAGAGGAGTAACCAGAAAGAAAAAGGAAGTGATGATGCCCTTGTACAGGTCCTTGATGAGGCCTCACCTGGAGTACTTTGTTCAGTTCTGGAGCCCGTTTCTCAAAAAGGATAGAGACAGGATGGGGGCGGTCCAGAGAAGGGCGATCAAAATGGTGTGAGGTCTTCACCGAAACACTTATGACATGAGATTTGAGGACCTAAGTATGTATACCTTGGAGGAAAGGAGCGACAGGGTGCTTATGATGCAGACTTTTAAAATACCTGAAAGGTATTAATAAAGGACAGGAACCAAATCTGTGCCAATGAAAAAGAAGCTGTAGCACTAACGGGTCATGATATGAAACTGCAAGGGGGTAGACTCAGGAGCAACAGCAGGAAATTCTTCACAGAGTGGGTGGTGGATGCAGAGAATGCCCTCCCGAAGGAGGTGGTGAGGACAACCAAAGTGATGGAATTCAAAAGTGCGCGGGAGAAGCACAGAGGATCCCTACAGGCTAGAGGACAGAAGTGAATGGCAGCTGCTACCCTGAACAACTTGCTGGGCAGCCTGGATGTGCCTTTGGGTCTGCAGTCATTTACTGTGTTAGAGTGCTGGCCTCGATGGACCTTGGTCTGACCCAGCTAATTGCAGGCCATTTTTCTGCCCCTGGCGCCTTTTAGCCATGCCTCTAATTCTGCAGTCAATGTGCATCCAGGCTACGCTGCCTGCTGCTGGCATCCGCACACACTGGAGCAACTCACACCACCCAGGAAGACACTTTCACTCCTGGATTGCTTTAGTTACTCCAGCAGTAACTAAAGCCGAATTAAATATGGTGTCCCGGTCCCAGGGCTGTTCAATGTATTCAGAAACGATCCGAAAAAGGGAGTGAGTGCACACAGTGAGATGACACAAAATCTATCCCAAAACCAAAACCAAAGCTGAGGAGGAAGGTTTTGAACGTGAGGGAAGGAGCAGTAAAGGGGCCGATGAGGTTCAGCCCATGAAGAGAGAATCTGGACTTCAGCTACACCATGAGGTGCTCGCAGGCTCACCATCGGCAGTTCTCTAAGAACATCAGGAAGACAGAAAGAACGTTAGACATTAGTAATAAAGGATTTACAAAGCAAACGTACCGCCTTATCCCATTCTGGTCCTGGGCAAGGGGCATACGGGGAGGGTCCCATGTGCTCGCACACAGGGGGGAGAAAGACATACACACAGGGGCTCTTCCTGCTCTCCGGTCACGCACTCTACAAAGACCACGTCCATACCAGGTCCATTGTTCAAAAGAAAAATCTTCATTGAGTGATGATAAGAAATCAATGTCCTAACAAGATACCCATCTGAATAGTGCTCCCACAGCAACTCAATCCCCAAATCGCAAAATGGAGTCTCTTTTCACCTCTTTACCTTTCTTCCCCAAAACAGGTCACCTCTTTGGGACGGTACCCCTTCCACCCTGGGGCCTACTCGGTACCTGGCGGCTGTAATCTTTTCTCCAAAGTCTGTCTCTCTTTCTCTCTCCTGTGAGTCTCAGGCTGATTATGGTGGATTCAGTCTCTGGTGAATCTTCCCAGGTAGGCCGCCCTTCCTCTGACACCTCCCAGCACACTCATCCCCAGCTTTCAGGACCCTCTCCTAACCCACTCTCTCATCTCCTCCCACTTAGACTATTGCAACCTGCTCCTCACAGGTCTCCCAGTGAGCCATCTCTTTCCATTTCATCTATCCTAAATTCAGCTGTGCGGCTCATCTTGAGCCAAAGTCACTAATCCCACATAACCCCTCCTCTCAAGTCACTACATCGGCTCCCTATCCACTTCTGCATACAGTTCAAGCTCCTCTTACTCACCTACAAATGCCTTCACTCTGCAGCTCCTCACTACCTCTCCCCTCTTATTTTTCTGTACACCCCTCCTCCTGCACTCTGCTCGGATAAGTCACTCCTATCCGTGCCCTTTCCTCTATTGCCAATTCCCGACTCCGTGCTTTCCACCTGGGTGCACTGTGTGCTTGAAATAGACTTCCTGAACTGGTGCGTCATGCTCCTTCTCTTGCCTTATTTAAATTCCATCTAATATCCCACCTCTTTGAGGCTATGCTTTTAAATCTGATTGTCCTGCTTACAGTCTGATTCACTTTTAGCCATTATCTTAATAAGTTAAATTCCCCATGTTTGTCTGGATTAGAAGTGCTGTAGAAGTGATAAGTAATGGAATCCTCTCGCTCGGACTTCTCTGGCTCCTCTCCGCGGAGAGACGGCCCTAGGGTGGCACTCTGTGAAGGGGATGGCTCAGACACCAGCAGGACTCCAGTTCTTAGGATCCTTTCCCCAGAAACCCTCGGAGCAGGGGTTTTATACCCTCCTAACCGCCCTCCCCAATGGGGAGGGCGGTTAGGAGGGTATAACTCAAGAGGCGAAGCGAGGGTCTCCGGCGTCCAGTGCATTGGTGTGGTCTCCCCCACCAGCACCAGCCAGCGCATCACCACATGGCACCACTGTGTGGGGGTCACTTTTTCACTGGATGAGGGCGGGAACCCAACCAGCACGTCACCACAGGGCGCCGCTGGGCAGGGCCGGTGCTAACTTTTTTTGCTGGCCCTTCCTCATTTTTTTTTTTTTGACATTTTATTTGTATTCTTTTTCTAATTAGAGTCAATGCAAGGGTATTACTCATTCTATGTGAATCTTACAGCTTTGTGTCCAATCTTCTCCCCACCACGGCCCTCTCCACACACAATTTCAAATTATGCCTTTATAATAAAGGATTATACATGAAAAAGGACACTCAAAGTACAGTCTTTTGAAAGAAAAATATCACAACAGCATGTGCATTATATTTACATGCACTGCTGTGGTGTCATCCAGAAAACCCTGCATAAAAGCTAAAGAGACCCTTGGAACACTTATGGTATTATTAGGACTACTGTAATGCTTGTTGGGTGTGGGCTTTGTCCTCAGAAAGCCATGAGCTAACTACATTACAACTGCAATATAATAAACCTCCCATTCCAAAACAGCACTAACCGCCAGCACCCAAACAGTTACAGCCCTATGAAAAGGTGACCCTGCAAACATTACACCAGGCCCTAAAACACCAATATACCTCCTAATAGGGAAACAGAACAAACCAAACTTCTACAGATCTCTACACTGAAACGACACATTAACAGGATACTAAACCTCAATCACACATGCAGAACAAAGAGACCCTCACCAAACATAGAATAAAGTGTCATAAAGTATAAATGGAAAAGTGCAGTCATAAACTGAACTGGAAACCACAAGTCAGACTCCATATGTAGTGCACCAATGGAAAAACAAAAGCATCATTCCTCAGAAAATATCAAATAACAAAATCTAGAAATATAAAGCATCAGTCATAATAGTAAAACCATACTAATAAAAAGAATTATTTCAAAACATCCAATAATTAAAAACTCACATTTTTTAAATTTCCCAAACTATTTCAAAACACCACACACATTAAATATTACACCCAATTAATTAAAATCAATAAGGATAAAAAAGAAAAAAAACACTCTCTCTCCATACCTGGGAACTTTTGACTTCCAGTCAGCCTGAGATTGTTGTGGAGTAGTGGGAAGAGAAGGGCAGAGAGGCGCACACATTTTCTCCTTCCTCATATACACACACATTCATCCTCATGCTCACACAGACACACACAAACTCTTTCAAAACTCCCACACAGTCACAGTCTCACACAAGCTGGCTGGATCCCTCTCTGTCAAGCTCACACACACATTGGCTTACTCTCTTCTCAGGCACTTGTACCACTCCATTTCTTCCACACACATATACACACGCTAGTTCCTCTCCCTCTTACACACACACACACACACTGATTCTTCTCCCTCTCTTATACACACTCACGCTGGCTCCTCTCCCTCTCCTCCACATACATACACACACACACACACACGCGCGCGCGGGCTGTGGCTCTAGTCCCTCTCCTTCAGTTGGGCCCCGGGCCTTCTCCATCTCTGTCGCTAGGTGGGATGGCCTCCACCTCTGCCGCTGGGCAAGATGGGCTCCCCTGATGGCCGTGGCAGGGACAGTGCAAGGGTATTAGACACCCTAGACAAATCTTGCAGCCTGGCACCCCCTCCCCCCACCTCCCCATACACAATTTAAAATTATGCATTTATAACAAAATTAATATGAAAAATGACATTCTGGGCTAAAAATAATTGTTGTGATGTACCTCTGTGGTAACAATTAGAAAACTCTGCAACTTGTAACTCATATGGCATTAGGCCTATTGTAACATGTTGGGTGTGGGCATGGTCCTTCTGTTTCAACACAGTACTATCTGCCAACACTAAAACAGTAACCATCCTACCTATGAAAAAGAACACCGCAAATATTTCACCAGACTCTAAAACATCAATACAATTCCTAACAGGAAAACAGAACAGGCCAAGCTACTACAGATCCCTACAGAGAAAGCACATGTTAAAAGAATGCTTCATCTCATGCATGCAGAACACAGACCTTCACCAAATACAGAATAAAGATACCATCAAGTATAAATACGTAGAAATTTACAGACAAAAACTGGACTGTAAATCTCAACACACCAGACTCTCCAGTGCAACAATGGAAAAACAGAAATATCACCATTCCTCACGAAATATCAAACAATAAAATCAATATATATAAATCATTAATCATAACGGTAAAATCATAATAATAAAATAATTTCAAAACATCTGATGAATAGAATATCCAATAATTAAAGACTCATACAAATTTTGAATGCTTTCCCAAACACCAGTAAAATATTTCAAAACAGCAGATTCACCAAACACTAAACACCATCCAATAATTAAAAATAAGGATAAAAAATCTCCCACTCTCCATACCTGGGAACTTTTGATTTGCTGTCTGAGCTTGTCATGGATTAGTGGGGCGATGTGGTGGCTGCAATACACAAGTTTTCTTCTCTGTCTCACATACACACTCTCCAGCATAAGCACACTTGCTTACTTACACATACTCATACACACACTCACTCTCTCCCCCACATGCTCTCACATACACATGCTCTTTTCCCCTCATATCCTCATTCTCTACCACACACTCTCTCTCACACATACACATGCTCTCTCCTCTACATGTTCTCACACACACACACACACACACACCTTCTCTCTGCCCCACATGCTCTCATATACACACAAATGCTCTCTCCCCCCCCCCACACAAGTTCTCACACACACACACATGTTCTCTCCCCCACAGGCTCTCAATCCCACATGCTCTCTTCCTCACATGTTCCCTTTCACACACATACTCTTTTTTCCTCACGTGCTCGTTCCCTCACATGCTTTTGTGCACACACCCACAAACATGTTTTCTCTTTTCCACACATGCTCACACACATACATGCTCTCTCTCCCCATATGCTCTCACACACACATCCACTCACACATGCTCACACGCATACACTTTTTTTTTTCTCTCCCGTCTAGGTGCAGGCAGCAGAAGCAGCTTTCTTCTTGGACTTCCGTGCAGCAGGAGGCCTCCACTCTCTTCCTTGTGAGTAAATACGGCTCTTGTTCTTGACCACACTCCTCTCTTCAGCCGCATGGCCTGGTCGTCGATGCAGCCTCTCTTCTGCCATGTGGCGGGATGGGCTCCCCCAGCAGCTGTGGGCCTCCTCCTCTCCTGCCACCGGGTGGGATAGGCGCCCCCCAGTGGCTGTAGAGCCTTTTCTTCTTTGGGCAGGATGGGAACGCTTGCCCCCTTGGCGCCCCCTACAGCCTGGTGCCCAGGGGGGCCTTGGCACCCCTGGCCCCAGCCCTCACTATGCCACTGCTGAAACTACACTGAAGTCCCAGGCAGGCTGAGGCCACATACTGCATGAGCAGGGACATTTTGCTAGGGGCAGGAAATGTGCACGGCTCACACTAACCTTCTACTGCTGCTGTGCAAATCCATCTCTTGAATCCTGGGTGCAGGGCTGCTCACCCCATCTGAAGAGAGGGGCAGCAGAGGTGATCTGGAGAAGAAGCCAAGACCCTTCCTGCAGGGAGGCTATTTACTTTTCTAGCATTTTTTAGTTTCCTTTTTGTTTTGTTTCTAGTTCAGTTTTTGTTCATTTCTGCTTTAGCACACAGCGAAAAGCAAAAAAAAACAAAATGAAACGACCTTTTCAGATAGGAAACGACACAAAATAAACCAACAAATGTTGTGATTACTCTGTGGTTTTAAAACCTCTGCACCCCCCCTGCCTTCCTGGTGAAAGTTCCGGGGTGTGCACAGAACAAGCACTAAAAGCAGATTCACTGATCCAGAAACAGCATCTGGGACGCCTGGAGACCTGCGCCACAGATGTACCACTTAAGAGTTTTCCTCCTGGAGGCAAGATGGGCCGGGTCCTTTACCAGGCAGGGCCCTGACAATATATGGTGCTCTGCTGGGGTGCGTGACCTCTGCATGTTTTTCATGCCGGAGAGATCTATCCCTTCCTCCTCGCATGCCCAGGGAGTGCTATTTGTTTAATTAACTCACACTGGCCGGCTCCTTAGGTGTGTATCCTGCATACATTATCTGGTCTCTCTCTTTCTTTCCTTTCTAAAGGTGATCTCATTGAGAAGGTTCCCTAGCAAACGCATTCAGTCTCTTGGCAACCAGTCCTGAAATCCCATCTGTTGCTCCTTAGCTTGATAAGTGAGCTGCTCTCCCTGCCAAGGCGCTTACTGCTAAATGGAGAGGGGCCCAGGAGCTCCTGTGTCAGCTCAGCGTTAGTCAGGGATGGAGGAGAGACAAGCCAGGAGGTGAAATGCTCCCAAACTGCCCCTGCCCCTGCCCCATCTCGTCAGCACATCTTAAGCACCTGCCAGAAGGGGATCCTGCAGTTTTGGGCGGCAGGCACACAGGACTGAACTTCTGGAAAGGACTGGAGGGTGCTGACCTCAGCACAAATTACAGCGCCCCCCAGTGGAAAAACAAACAAAAAAAAAAACCACCCCAGCAGACGGTGGGGTGGGAGTGTGACTGAGCAGCCTGTATCTGAATGCCCGGAGAGGAGCAGGTAATGCGGACACGGGGAAGGCTCGTGTGGCCAGGGAAGACTGAGAGTCCCAGCAGCCTTCTTCTCCCCACAGCCTGTCCACACCGCAGTCTCTCCCCCACGCTCACCTGACTCCACCAGTCTCACTCACCCCCACCTTTTCTCACCTTCTCCTCATCTCCTCTCCCAATCTCAGCCTCTTCCTCCTCCTCCTCCTCCTGCAAGGGTAGACTTTGACTTTTATATTTGCCAGCAGGGGGTTTAAACCCCCCCTCTGCCTGCTCCACCGTTCCCCTCCCAGTTCCTCTTTCCATTCCTCCACTTCCCAGCAGGTTCCACCTCAGGGAGCTCCCCTCCCCTGTCCCTTTGCTGCTCCCCAGCCCTCCTCTCTTCTCTCGCAGGGGTTCCCTTTCCTCCGCAGGCTTTGAACCCCGGCACACCCCCTGCAGCGCCTCTCCCAGGCCAGAGCCCGACCCAGGCCTGCAGAGTCCACGTGAGACTCTCCATGGCACCACCGCACGCCCTGAGCCCTGGCAGCTCAGCGCTCGCCATCTCCCCAGCTCCCGGGGCCACAGCTGCACACGGCGCTTCCTGCCCTCCATCTGGACACCCCAGAGATAACTGCGGTCTCCTGTGGGATACAACAGGGGAATGCTTCTTTCTTTCTTTCTTTCTTTTTTTTTTACAATGTTTGGACAAGGGTACTCCCTTCCATTCCCCCCTGAATTCAAGTCCTGACTGCCAGCTGCTTCAATACAGGAGCCGCCAAGAGGAAGACATTTTTAAGAGAGATTTTCAGCCTACGGCATCGCATGCCACCCTCAACCCCAACCACTTCCCCATCCTCCCTAGTGACTGCAGGGCTGGAAGAAAAGGGCAGATACCCACCCTGCCCCTCACCTGCCCAGCTAGCACAGAAATCTTCACCAGACTTAATCAAGTTTCCTACCTTTCAGATCGATACTCTAAGGCCGCGGTAGAAACAGTGCGGCAGTGTCAGGCGCACCCTTCCTCCCCGCACACACAGTTCTCTTCACCTACCGCTCTATACTCTCTTCAAATTGCATGCAAATGCATGCCGCGGCTGCAAAGCCTTAGGCAAGCGTTAGGCCCGCGCAACCCATTTTACTGTATAGAGCGCCTATACAGTATCCTGGGTACGCGGGCCTAACGCTTCACGGCCACGCTGGTACCTGTCATTTCAAATGACATTTGAAATGACAGGTACCAGGAAGTGGACAGTTATGTTCCCCGATGCTCAGCAAACTTTCCCCCAGCCCCCGCTTACCTGCCCTGGCCCCGTCCGGTCTCCGGTGCAGCCCCAGTCCTGTCCCCTCCTCCCGAAGCAAAAAAAAAAAAACCCGAAAAAGTAGCAAGGCTCGGGCCTGCTACGGTAGTCCCTTCTCCCTTCTCCTCTCCTCCCGATTTCGGCGCTCAAGGCGGCCGGGTGGGCGTGCATTCATCCAGGCAGAGGGAGCCGGCGGAGAAAGCGGCCTCCGGCTCCCTCTGCCTGGATGAATGCACGGCCCCTGCCGGCAGTGAATGAATGCCCGTGCGATTTCGGCGCTCAAGGCGTGATGTCACGACACTTGACGTCATGGCATGTGACTGCCTTGAGCGCCGAAATCACACGGGCATTCATTCACTGCCGGCGGGGGCCGTGCATTCATTCAGGCAGAGGGAGCCGGAGGCCGCTTTCGCCGCCGGCTCCCTCTGCCTGGATGAATGCACGCCCACCCGGCCGCGGCCTGGATCGAACACGCGCCCACCCGCCCGCCGGCTCCCACCGCTGCCTGGATCCAACGCGCACCCACCCACTCGCCGGCTCCTGCCGCCGCCTCGATGACCGCACGCCTGGGGGATTCGGAAAGTGACAGGAAAGTGACAGGTATTTATACATATATATAAACAACTTACGCTGCAATGTTTTTTACACTTTACGGTTTTACCCCCATTTTTTACACTTTATTCCCGTTTTAATTTTCGAACACCACACTAACACCAAGTAGAGGGTAGGCGGTAAACTAACAGGTTAAGGATGCGGCAAAATAGCGGGTTACAAAGGAGATAATCTGAGCGCGCGTCACAGTATCGGAGGGGAATAGCTAATTCCTTCATTATACAGCTAATTCATTCATTTACATATCATATACATGCTGCGTGCGGAAAGGGTTATGCGTCTGTTTTAAGAAGCGCTAAGGACGCGTGAAACTGGAGACTGTATCGCTGGATCGCCTTACGCGTCCGAATTGTGCGCTCCCAGCACGTTACAGACGGGAAATCTTCAACCGCACGTTACAGTATCGACCTGTTTGTGTCTGTAGTTTGAACCCATCCTCAAGTCTCTGTTGGCCTTGGCTTTCTCTTCTTCTCTGCTGCCTCATTCCTTTCCTGTGCATCTCTTTCTGTCTGCTGGCTTTCTCTCCACAGCTCGTTCTCTCACCTCCTCCTGCCACTTCCACCCCTCTCCTTACCCCTTCAGACCTCTTCCCTCCTCCCTTTTCTTGGTTTCCCCCCTGCCCATCAGTCTCCCTCCTCTCTGGCCCCCCCCCCCCCCCCCCCCACACACACACACAGCTCTTATTCAAGCCCACTTCACCTCTCGCCATCTTATGTTCCTGTAGCCGCTGGGCTAGGAGTCCTGAATAGAAGGTCCCAAAGGCTATATCTCAAGATAGGACATTTCCCTTAATGTTAGAGCACTTTAATCTCCAGGAGTCCCTGAGCAAGGAGAAGGGGGGAAGATAGCTTTTAAGGGCCTATGCATTGCACTTACTTTCAAAGTTCTTGTGTGCAGCAGCGATGATAACAGCACCGATGAGCCGCTAGTGTCACAATACATTTAAAAAAAGCCACTCTGGAGCATTACTTTTACCGACATGTTCTATAGTAAGGAAACTGTTCTTTACAGCTGTTTGTTTCACATATTGATATTTCAAAAGCTTCTCCATAATTTTGGTGATTCCTTATAGTTTTCTTAAACTTTGAGAAGGTAAAGCCAATTTCCGCTCCTTCCCTTTCCAGGCTTTAGGGAAATTTAAGCTTCCCTCCCAAAAAGCTGACAAAGAGAATGTTTAATCCAGTGCAGATCTCCTACCTCCCCCGTACTTTCAGTCCAGTAATCCTTCTCTCCTCGCAGTGTAAGGTTGAGCCCCTGTGCACTCCTCTTCTCCCCACCAAGATCTTCGGCAACGATTCCTGAGCCCTGTCGGGGTCCCTTCGCAACCTCTCCCTTGTTTTGTTGGTATCAAAAACAGAAGACTGAGCCCCTGGTTAATGGGCACCCAAGAAAAAAGATAAAAGGATACCTTTACAAAAAGAGAGGGGAGACATCCATGGGCGGGGAGACTTCTAGCTCAGAAAGTAAGCTGCTCTTTCCAATGCTTCTTCAGGAGTGAAGGAAGGCTCCCTGCTCTGACTCCATCTCTGTACCAGGTCTCAGTCTGAGAACCACAGAAACCTTCAAGAAAACCGAAACGGCACAGCCAGGACCCCAATGCCTCTAAGGAGGGGAAACCAAAAAGTAAAATGGTGCTCAGGATATTTATACCGGAGGGACTCACCATATGCACGCTCCCACGTGGAGCAGCTCTGCATCCACACTACTCGATTGCTTCCTCCCACAAGAAAACTTAGCTTAACCCTGCACTAGGAGAGAACCAAAAGGGCTCTACATTGCCTTCACCTAACTTGTCTTATCACACTCCACACCCTCTCTCCCAGCTTGTATCCCCTTCTCATGGCTCCCTGTGCTTCTCTCTCAGCCCCTCTCTCCTGCCCTCTTCCCCTCAAGTTCCTCTCCTTCTCTCCCAGCCAGAATTCCTTCTTTCAGTTCCTCTCCATGTCACTCCATCTCCCAGCCTGCAATACCTCTCCTTCTCACTCATTCGCCCAGCCTGCAATACCTCTCCATGTCACTCCATCTCCCAGCCTGCAATACCTCTCCATGTCACTCCATCTCCCAGCCTGCAATACCTCTCCATGTCATGCCATCTCCCAGCCTGCAATACCTCTCCATGTCACTCCATCTCCCAGCCTGCAATACCTCTCCTTCTCACTCCATCTCCCAGCCTGCGATTCCTCTCCTTCTCACTCCATCTCCCAGCCTGCAATACCTCTCCTTCTCAATCCATCTCCCAGCCTGCAATACCTCTCCTTCTCACTCCATCTCCCAGCCTGCGATACCTCTCCATGTCACTCCATCTCCCAGCCTGCGATACCTCTCCTTCTCACTCCATCTCCCAGCCTGCGATACCTCTCCTTGTCACTCCATCTCCCAGCCTGCGATACCTCTCCTTCTCACTCCATCTCCCAGCCTGCAATACCGCTCCATGTCACTCCATCTCCCAGCCTGCAATACCTCTCCTTCTCACTCCATCTCCCAGCCTGCAATACCGCTCCATGTCACTCCATCTCCCAGCCTGCGATTCCTCTCCTTGTCACTCCATCTCCCAGCCTGTAATACCTCTCCTTGTCACTCCATCTCCCAGCCTGCAATACCTCTCTATGCCACTCCATCTCCCAGCCTGCGATACCTCTCCTTCTCACTCCATCTCCCAGCCTGCAATACCTCTCCTTGTCACTCCATCTCCCAGCCTGCGATACCTCTCCTTCTCACTCCATCTCCCAGCCTGCAATACCGCTCCATGTCACTCCATCTCCCAGCCTGCGATTCCTCTCCTTGTCACTCCATCTCCCAGCCTGCAATACCTCTCCTTGTCACTCCATCTCCCAGCCTGCAATACCTCTCTATGTCACTCCATCTCCCAACCTGCAATACCTCTCTATGTCACTCCATCTCCCAGCCTGCAATACCTCTCCTTCTCACTCCATCTCCCAGCCTGCAATACCGCTCCATGTCACTCCATCTCCCAGCCTGCGATTCCTCTCCTTGTCACTCCATCTCCCAGCCTGTAATACCTCTCCTTGTCACTCCATCTCCCAGCCTGCAATACCTCTCTATGCCACTCCATCTCCCAGCCTGCGATACCTCTCCTTCTCACTCCATCTCCCAGCCTGCAATACCTCTCCTTGTCACTCCATCTCCCAGCCTGCGATACCTCTCCTTCTCACTCCATCTCCCAGCCTGCAATACCGCTCCATTTCACTCCATCTCCCAGCCTGCGATTCCTCTCCTTGTCACTCCATCTCCCAGCCTGCAATACCTCTCCTTGTCACTCCATCTCCCAGCCTGCAATACCTCTCTATGTCACTCCATCTCCCAGCCTGCAATACCTCTCCATGTCACTCCATCTCCCAGCAATTCACATGCCGTGACGCCAAACGTCGTGACGTCACGTCTTGAGCGGCCAATTGCACGCACATGGGCCGCTTTCCCCCGTGCAGGCATCAATCTTCGCCGGGAGGCAGGGGAGCCACGATCTGTTCCTGCTGATGGCCGGAGGGCTGCAAAAAAAAAGTAAGTCGCGCAGCGGGAGGCAGGAGAGGTCCGATGGGGGCTGCAAAAAGTAAGTTGCTTCGCCGCTTCACACTGTCAGTGTCTCTTCTTCCCTCCTCCCGAAGCAGGGCGCGAAAAGCAGCCTTGCTCCGGGAGGAGGGAAGAAGAGACACTGACAGTGTGAAGCGGGGAAGCAACTTACTTTTTGCAGGCGTCCATCTTCGCGAGCAGCTGGAGGCAGGAGAGGTCGTCCGATGTCCGGAGGGGGGTGCAAAAAGTAAGTCGCTTCGCCGCTTCGTACTGCCAGTCCCTTCTCCCCTCCTCCCGGAGCAAGGCTGCTTTTCGTGCCCTGCTTCGGGAGGAGGGGAGGGGGGACTGGCAGTCCCGACTTCCTGGTATCTGTCATTTCAAATGACATTTGAAATGACAGATACCAGCATGGCCGTGAAGCGCACCCAGGATACTGTATAGGCGCTCTATCCAGTAAAATGGGTTGCGCGGGCCTAACGCTTCTCGGACCCTTCTTAAACGCGGTTTACATTTGTATGAAATTATAGTTCAGGATCGAGCGGTAGGTGAGCTGCACTGTGCGTGCGGCAACCGCGGGTGCGCCGGGCACTAACGCAGCTCTTCCTACCGCTCGGTACTGGATAGACCTGTAAATTCTTTGCAAATATTCTTTAACAATTCAGTCGTCAGTTAAAAGTGGGGTTGCCAGCTGTCAATAACCCCCCCCCACCACCACCACCACAAACAAAAAAATGACATGTTTGTAAAAGTAATTTCCATAGCAACCTTCAAAAGCATTTAGCCAGGTGAAATGTCTGCACTTTTAGCCATGGGAAAACAGTGCGTGCAGATTTCATTTTCATTCATACGTGCATTATTTTGCTCTCTGCCCTTCTGCAGAAAGTGCACAGATGCTTTTAACAAATGCACTTGGCTCAATGTAGGCACTTTCCGTATGAGAATATGCATTAAGTTCTGCTTTCCAATTGCTCCCATCTTGTCAGTGCTAAGTGAGCAACGGGGCCTGCGTCTCGGGGCAGTGGGCTCAGGTAGATGGGCGTGGAGGTCTGGGTCTCAGTACACAGAGGGCGACTTTTGGCCAGGAAATTCATCTGTGCACAACATGGCAATGGTAAAAAGCAAGTCAGTAAAACTTTGGCAGATTGTGAGTAAAACAAAAAAAACCATCTGAATGATTTGGCAACCATGGTTAAAATGATTTAAGATCCCTTTCTGAATTATATTTAATTTGTGAGGAGAAATAAGTATTTATAATTTGTGAAATTGCTTCCTGTATAGCTAGCATTATGAATTCAAAGAAAATGAAGCTCTACTCTGCTGACAGTCAAAGTTGGAACACATCACACCAAGAGATGCTGTACAGCACTACATGTGTCTAATAGCACTATACAAAGTGATAGTTGTAAATGAAGAATACAGCACGGACAGCTGAAGAGAAGATCTTCATCAGAGCCCCTTGCAGGTGTAACACTGATGTATGTAAAGCATGAATACAGCACGGACGAAGAACAAATCTTCATCAGATCCCCATGCCATTCTGGGTCAGACCGAAGGTCCATCAAGCCCAGTATCCTGTCTCCAACAGTGGCCAGTCCAAGTCACAAGTACCTGGAAAGTACCTAAACATTAAATAGATCCCAAGCTAGTAATGCCAGCAACAAGCAGGGGCTATTCTCTATTGATTAATAGCAGTTTATGGACTTCTCCTCCAGGAACTTATCCAAACCTTTTTTTAAACCCAGTTACACTAATTTTCATAACCACATCCTCTGGCATTCATGTAAAGCATGAGTACAGCACAGACAGCTGAAGTGAGGATCTTCATCAGAGCCCCATACAGACGTCACACCGATGCACTACAGTATCAAAGACGGGAGAGTGACAGGATAAGAGAACAAGGAGAGGGATTCTGGATGTCTGAGCTTATTAATAGATTGCAGTTTTCTAGAACATTACACAGGTGAATTTTATTAGTTTGAATGATAGAACAAAGGGCTTAGTGTGGCTCTCATGATGATGATATCCTGTAATATGATTCAGTCAAATCTAGCTCTCTTCAAAACTCGGATCTTGTGCCATAGTTATTAATGTGATTTACGGGATTCAGAAACCTTCTACCCCAACTTTATTGAAGGCGTACTCCTTATGCCACACACTCTCAATTCTAGTCCAAAAGGGCCACAGACAAGTCTGGCAGAATATACAAAATGAATATTCATAGACACATTTGCATAGTTTCTGTATCCTGAAAAGCCAACCTATTGGCGGCACTCAAGGACTGGAAGAGTATTCTCATAGATCTCTGGGATGAGCTAAACAAGGAAGACCCCAGCATGTCGGGCCAAGCCCAATTCAGACTCCCATGGCTTGACTAAGGCTGGCAGTGCTGCTGAAGGAGCACTCACAACTGGGGGAGTAGGTGAATACCGCTCCTACAGTGACACCTAGTGGCGGGACAGGGGGTAGCAGGGTAGTCAGAGCTTCTGTTGGCTTTAGGACAGAGGTGCATGGGGAGGCCAGATCTTTTGGACAGTGACCTTGCTGGTTTGTGTGGATGTGTGGACTGTTAGAAAGCTTGCCACTATCAGATAGAAGGAGGCCTGGGTGTTTGATTAAGTGCTGGCCTTGTGGAAGTCAAAGACAAAGATTTAATTTGGTTTCCTATATTCCACATCTCCAAAAAGATTTTACATTCAATGAAGATTACAACCAAAGAACAACAGAATTTAACAGTTCAGCAATAATAACCCCAAGCCCTTTAAATTATGCAATCAATCAAACCCCGCAATAAAAAAAAAATTATGAAGAGTTTAACCCTAGACCCTTGCAAGTAAATATAAGCCCCCATTTCATAAAATTCAAAAAAGAATCCAAATCAAACCATCACCCTCCTGATATATCCCATATAAAATGTTGGCAACATTTCTGGAGCAGCAAGTCAACATCAAATCTAAATACAAAACCACTCCCTCAGCAGGGCAGAGGCCATCATGTCCCATCCGCCTCCTCCAGAACAAGCACACATCCCTGTAAGAAACAATAAAAAACCTTATCGGCAGCAAATCTTACACCCCTACCACCATAAAAGTATCATTAAAAGAGCCTCCTCTGCAACCAGAATTCTATAGACAGTTCCCACCAAGCTAGGACCAGGTTTAGCCCGTCTAAATTTAAGATATTAGGGCTGCATGTTAGTTCACCTCAATACATAGAAACCTTTATTTCTGTAAATATAAGATAGTTTGATTCTCTCTGAGGTCCTAATAGGAGTAAAGTCCACACCACAATACTGGCACAACTCTGGTAAAGATTCAGGCTCAGGCCCTGGATAGCCTCACCTTCTTTAGAGATTGGCACGTGAAGACGGGCTGCACGACGTGTTCCTTAGAGATTGGCACGTGAAGACGGGCTGCACGACGTGTTCTGAGGCTCTGAGAAGGGCAGCACCACAGTATGTGGTTCTTTCCGACAAACTGCTGTCCTGCCCCTTACGTCTCTGAAAGCCAAGGTTACAAATCTTAAAACTGCTTTAGCCCTAAGTTTCACAGACACCTCTCAGTGGAGGCCAGCACTTTGACAGATCCGCTTGGGTCAGTTATTGGGAGTAGGGGAGAGAAAAGGGTTGAAGGGTAAGGTAACAAGTTAAGGGCAGAGAAGCAGTGTGTTAGGTTGCGTATAGGTGTTTGCTTATCTACTCAAAGTGGAAGGATCTCAGTGGGACAGACTGGATGAACATAAGAACATAAGAAATTGCCATGCTGGGTCAGACCAAGGATCCATCAAGCCCAGCATCCTGTTTCCAACAGAGGCCAAACCAGGCCACAAGAACCTGGCAATTACCCAAACACTAAGAAGATCCCATGCTACTGATGCAATTAATAGCAGTGGCTATTCACTAAGTAAACTTGATTAATAGCAGTTAATGGACTTCTCCAAACCTTTTTTGAACCCAGCTACACTAACTGCACTAACCACATCCTCTGGCAACAAATTCCAGAGCTTTATTGTGCGTTGAGTGAAAAAGAATTTTCTCCGATTAGTCTTAAATGTGCTACTTGCTAACTTCATGGAATGCTCCCTAGTCCTTCTATTATTTGACAATGTAAATAACCGATTCACATCTACTCGTTCAAGACCTCTCATGATCTTAAAGACCTCTATCATATCCCCCCTCAGACCTCTAAAGTGAGCCCCCTCAGCCCACGAGGCAGTGCTAGAGCAGTGACAGTTCTCCAGGCCAGCGGCAGATGGGGTTCTGTGCACCTGCGCAATGAACATTGTCTTCTTAGAATGCATCAGAGGCAGAGGTGCACGTTTGTACCCCTAAAGCCCCTTACATGTGTAGGGCCCAATGGGATGAATACAGGAAGGCTTTCCATCCCTCTCAGATACAGAGAGCTGTGATGAGTTATTCCCAACACAACGTGATGTCTCCTCTTATAGGAACACAGACTCAGTATTGTCGGATAATTTCATGCCTCCTTTTTCTCTTCTCTTCTTCCTGCTAGCCACTGTTTCGCTGAAGGATTCCATGTAAAATAGGACCAGTTTCAGCTGAAATTTCTCATACAGTTTGCTCACTAAACTTTGGTCATATTTCACCGCTGAAGGGTTTGAAGGATTTAATTTCTCCCTCCTTGACCACCATAGTGTCCTTAACGGAAGGTAGATCACCTTGTCTTCTGAAGTGGGCCTCTGTTCGCCGGCTCCTCAAGCAGCCAGGACTGGACAGCTCTGATCCTCTGAATTACTGTCCAGTTTTCCCACTATCGTTTTTTTGTCTAAGATCATTGAGGTTGCTGTTCTCAAACAGCTGGATGACTTTATCCAGGAGCATCAAATATTAGATCCATACGTTTTCGGAAGGGACTAAGCACCGAGGTCCATTTACACTTTAGTACTGATGTTTTCAAGAGAGGATTCGATGCAGGCCAAGGATTTGTTTTGGCCTTTCTTGGCATCGCTGTGGCATTCGATACTAGCAGGCCTCAAATTCTATTGTTTAGGCTGCAAGAATGTGGCATTTCTGGTCTGGGACTTGACTGGTTAATTCCTATTTAACAGACAGGACCCACAGAATTACTGTTGGCTCCAATAATTCTAAGTGGCATTCCATTACGATGGGATTGTCAAGCTACAATTTTTAACATCTCCATGGCACCAGTCAGCAAGCGAACAGGCTTTTCCTGTAGCCAGCCTTGTATTATGGATCTCCTTACCAGAGGTTTTACAATTAATGACTTGCACAAAGTCATTTAAGAAAGCACTGAAGCCTTTTTTGTTTCAACTACTGAGGTCATCTGAAAGCCTGACTGTACGTAACACACAAGGGGGCCGATGCAATAAAGTCGCATAGAAAGCGGGCGCTGAACAGTCAGCGCCCGCTCTCTTAATGCGCCCCAGGCACCCCCAAGGGGGGTGCTATGCAATATTATAATTAAGGGGTCGCGTTAGCAAGGTGGCGCTAGGGTTGCTTGCACAACCCTAGCGCATCCTTGCTAATGCAAACCCAATCGGTTTTCGTGACCGCCGTACGCCGGTCACAAAAACCGATGCTGAAACCCGGCGTCGGTTTTCGTGGCTACCGTTCACCGCTAAGGAAAACCGAATCCAATAAACTCAGCATCGGTTTTCCTTAGCGGTAGACGGCCATCACGAAACCAACGCTGATAGACTCGGCGTCAGTTTTCCTTAGCGGTGAACAGTAGTCACGAAAATCAACACCGGGTTTATCGGCATCGGTTTTCGTGACTTGGCTGACCACCGGTAAGGAAAACCAACACCAATAAACTCGGCATCAGTTTCGTGACTGTCAATTTTTTTTTTTTTTAAACAATTTTTATTCTTTTAGAAATACAATACAACAATACAGAGAGCATCAGGTTCCTGAGATACCCTCCAATAAAGACCATATAGCAGAAACACAAACTAAAAAAAAACGATCACCCCCCTCCCACCCCACTCCATATTCCTGTACTCAAACACAACTGCTGAGTCCATCATTCGATATCCGAGTTCACATGTAGGAATCTCCATGACACATACTGTCACTCATTTAAGAGCAAGCTGCGGGCTCGGTGTGGAAGACGCTGCAAATAGGGATCCCAAATAGAAAGAAACTTCTTCCGTTGTCTCGGCGGGTGTCTCATAATAGCAGCCTCCATTTGCATCATACGATGTAAACTATCACGCCAGGTCCAGTAGGATGGAGGAGTCAGAGTCCCTCCAATGTAAAAGGATTACCTTTTTGGCTACTAAACATGCCTTATGAATAAACAGGCGAGATCCCAAAACTCTTACACGCAAGGGCGAAATGCAGCCAAAAAGCATCCACAAAGGGGAAAATGGAAGGCAAATCTCTAAAACAGATTCCAAATATTGGACCACCTTATGCCAAAAAGACTGAATAGGTGGGCACGCCCAAAAGGCATGGGACAATGATCCAGAGATATAACCACATCACCCACAATTAGGCGACGAGGAAATTTTGAAATTAAAGGCATCCTGAGCGGAAATATAGCCGCGCCGGATGAATTTATACTGCATTTCGCGGTAGTACATATTGACTGAGATTTGAGATACTCGCCGGAAACAAGCTATAATAATATATTCATTGATCAGAAACACCCCGTCTCGATTCCACCGTTCCACCAGGATGGAACACGGGTCCAAGGCAGTTAATTGCTTAAGCAGACGATAATAGGTTGAGAGAGATGGGATCTTCGCCCGTTCCAATAACAGAATCGCCACTACAGCATGAAAGGACGAAGCCTGTTGGGAGGCCATGGGTAATGATGCAATATAATTGCTGGATTTGCAAATATGGGAAAACCTCTGTCGCGGGTAGACCACAATGCTCACAAAGATTAGAAAGAGCTATAGTCTGTCCCCCAGGGATGAGTACATGTCCCAACTGAGTGATACCAAGGCCCTCCCACCAGCGAAAAATTGCAGTCTGGAAGCCCGGAACAAAGTCCAGGTTCCCCTGGACAGGCAAAAGATTGGCACAAATTCAATCTATCTTTAGAATATGCACCAGTTTAACCCACGACTGATGGAGGGGCTTAGTGAGAACATTCTGCACCAGAAAAGTGTGAAGTTTAGGAGACTCTGCTTGCAGAACAAAGGTAAGAGCAAGGGGATTAGTGGCAGCCTAATCAGCGAGGAGACAGATAAAAGTAGATGTTCCCAGAATCCTGTCCCTGATTAGGTGAAGATTACAGGCCTTAAGAACATAAGAAGTTGCCATGCTGGGTCAGACCAAGGGTCCATCAAGCCCAGCATCCTGTTTCCAACAGAGGCCAAACCAGGCCACAAGAACCTGGCAATTACCCAAACACTAAGAAGATCCCATGCTACTGATGCAATTAATAGCAGTGGCTATTCCCTAAGTAAAATTGATTAATAGCCAGATTGTAAAGTTCTAAATCGGGTACACCCAAGCCCCCCTTCCCCCATGGTTCTCGCAACCAAGTCAATGGGACCCTAGCTTTCCCACCACGCCAAAAAAAAATCCCACTATGCCTTATCTAATTGCATTAAGTCCGCTCGATGTAGCATGAGGGGTAAATTCTGGAGTAAGTAGAGCCATTTAGGTAAGATAACCATCTTAAATAAAGGAACCCGGCCCCCAAGCGACAAAGGGAAGGAAGCCCATCCCCGTAAACGATCTTTAGTGGCCGGTAAAAGAGGATGGACATTGAGGGCATAAATATGGGACAACGTATGGGGAATAACAATCCCGAGATAAGTAAATGAGTCTGCTGTCCATTTCAGGGGAAAATCACCTACCCAGTTCTGTTGTAAACTTAGCGGAGAAGCTAAAGCCATGGATTTATGCATGTAAGCCCGAAAAATCTCCAAAGGCCCAGATTAATTGAAGTAGAGGTCGAAACGAGCGAGACGGGTCCATAAGGAAGACAAGCATGTCATCTGCAAATGTCGCGTATTTAAAAAGAGTGGAATGAAACCGGACTCCCCATATTTCTTTAGTTAATTCAATAGATAGTAGTAGAGGCTCTAACTGGAGAATGAACAATAAAGGAGACAGGGGACACCCCTGACATGTACCCGCGAAACACGAAAACCTCAGATTTAGAGCCATTCTCCAATATGGCTGCTTCTGGGCTCATATATAAAAGACTAATAGCCTTAAAGAACAGTCCATCAAACCCCATCTTGCGCAAGATATAAAATAAGTAAGACCACTCAACCCTATCAAATGCTTTTTCAGCATCAAAGTTAATGGCAAGGAATGGGGTCTCCGACTGTTGACACATCATCATAGCGGCCAAAGTTTTACGAATATTGATAAGCGCATAACGTTTCCTGATAAAACCCACCTGATCGCTGCCAATGAGGGCCGGTAGAATTTCTGCTAAACGATCCGCCATTATTTAAGCAAATATCTTATGGTCAAAATTTAAAAGGGATATGGGTCGATAGGACTCCGGTGCTATAGGGTCCTTCCCGGGTTTATGAATAAGAGTAATGTTCACCATATTCGAATGAGCCGGGAATGAGCCGTCTTCCAGCAAAGCAGAAAAAGCATTTACTAAAGGGGTACCCACTGAATCCACCAAACATTTATAAAACTCAGCGCCGTACCCGTCTGTCTTTTTTTTTTTTACTTTTATTTCTTTTATTTTTCATCCTTCTTAATATCACAACGATATTAAGTAGGAGGCAGTACAGAAAAGCAGTTTTTTCTGCTTTTCTGTACTTTTTTTTGATGCGCTCAGCTATTAACGCCTGCTCCAAGCAGGCATTAATAGATGACAGTTAAATGTGCGTCCGAGACGCACATTTTTTTTTTTTTTTTGCATCGGGGGTGAATGCCTAATAGCCTCATTCACATGCATTTGCATGTGATGAGCGCTATTAGATTCACTCCGCGTTGGACGCACGTTGAATATGCGTTAATCCCCTTATTGCATTACGGGATTGAGTGGCGCCGATTCTACCCGCATCCGACTGCAGGTTAACAGTGCATTCGGCTCAGCGCACCGTATTGCATCGGCCCCAAGAGAAGCGAGGATAGTTCAATCTGCCTGTTCTAACTACTGTTCAGCTTTATGTTTGTTATTTTAATTGATTATGGATGTTTAAACTGTAAGCTGCTTAGAGCAGTGGTCATGAGTAGGGATCTGGAAGGGCAGGCGCGCCTGGGGATCGCTCCTGCACCATTTGGATTTTTATAGACCCATAGATGGTGTTAAGGGAAGGAAAGTGGAGGGAGAGAGAGAGGGAAGGCATGGGGGGGGGGGGGGGGGGGAAGGTTCAGGATTTCAGATTTTTAAATGTTTGCATTACCAATGATATTTAATGGGGGGAGGGCTGGTGGCCTCTTGAAACGAAAAGAAAGAAAAACGAACAAATTGTTGTTAAAATGTCCTTTTTCATTTCAATCAGAGCACCTTGGTAATACAAACCAGTAAATAAAGGATATACCTTTGATGCCTTGGTGCCTTCCAATAATAAACAATTTTGTAATCTGTTTTGTAAACGACTGATCCTAATGAGCTCCAGTGTCTCTTCCTGGCAGTACTCAACATATAAGCATTCAAACCATGAAGGGGGGTCGCTGAGAGGTTATTGAAAATATTTTAATGATCATCAATTGGAGTTTTCAAAGAAGTAAGCTTTTGAAGCAGCAGCGAGAGAGGCCGGGTAATGAGAGCAGTGCCCTTGACATCCCTCCCTGCACCACATTCCAGCTGTCTGTGTGGCTCGGACAGACGTCCTCTTGGGATCAACAGCCGCATTCGGTTGGCTCTTATGAGCTAGAGGAATTCTCTGAAAGGTCTGGGAGGGCCCAGTGGCTTTTCTCCTGCAAGGACCACTCGTGCCCTGGCCTTGGGAAGTGGTGGAGAAGTTTGTAAATAAGCTTCCAGTAAAAAGAACATTCTGGGATTACTGTCCCACCTGTGCCAGGCATTTCACCTTGGGAAGTCAGGGGATGGAAACCGCTCAGAATCTCACTGAGCAAGGACATCTGGGGACCACAGCACTACAGCTGGAAGCCTTCTTAAAGCCTGCAGGGAAGGGCAGCCCAGAGACAGACACACAAACACAAGACTAGCGGAGAGAGATGTGACTAAAAACAAGTCAGCAAATCGAGCTTCTCTTGTGCTACTCCCAATATCAGATCCCAATGCAAGTCTCACACTGATACACGCAAAGCATGAATACAGCACAGACAGCTGAAGAGAGGATCTTCCTCAGAGCCCCCATGCAGGCTTCACACTGATACAAGCAAAGCGTGAATACAGCACGGACAGCTGAAGAGCAGATCTTCATCAGAGCCCATGCACAGTCCTGGCGCCACTGGGTGTGCAAACCGAGCAATTGCACAGGGCGGCACACCCGGTGGGGCGGTGTCAGGAGCATGGAGAGGCCACCGGTGAACTGTATCTCACCAGCAACCCGGCAGAGGAATCGGTCCATGAGGCCGTCGGTGGACCCCATCTCACCGGCGGCCGAAGAAAGAAGAAGGAGTCCGTTCTCCTTCTCGGTGCTGGCGGTCACTGTCCAGAAGACTTGCGGCTGGCACATTTTCTATGCTGATCTCTCTATGCACGAGATCAGCATAGAGAAAGTGCTAGGCGGCGTGGTTTGATTAGCACACGGGCTGGCACATGAGAAGAAGCAGAATGGCTCCCGGTGGTATGTGTGTGTATGAATGAGAGCCTGACATGGCGGGGGGGGGGGGGGGGGGTGGAGTGACATGAATGAGAGTCTGACTGGGGGAATATGTGAATAGGAGCCTGACTGGAGGAAGGAGGGGTATGTGAATGGGAGCCTGACTGGAGGGGGGAGGGGTATGTGAATGAGGGCCTGACTGGGGGAATAAGTGAATGGGAGCCTGACTGGAGGGTGGAGGGGTATGTGAATGAGGGCCTGACTGGGGGAATAAGTGAATGGGAGCCTGACTGGAGAGGGAGGGGTATGTGAATGAGGGCCTGACTGGGGGAATAAGTGAATGGGAGCCTGACTGGAGCGTGGAGGGTATGTGAATGAGGGCCTGACTGGGGGAATAAGTGAATGGGAGCCTGACTGGAGAGGGAGGGGTATGTGAATGAGGGCCTGACTGGGGGAATAAGTGAATGGGAGCCTGACTGGAGAGGGAGGGGTATGTGAATGAGGGCCTGACTGGGGGAATAAGTGAATGGGAGCCTGACTGGAGAGGGAGGGGTATGTGAATGAGGGCCTGACTGGGGGAATAAGTGAATGGGAGCCTGACTGGAGGGTGGAGGGGTATGTGAATGAGGGCCTGACTGGGGGAATAAGTGAATGGGAGCCTGACTGGGGGAATATGTGAATGGGAGCCTGACTGGAGGGTTGTAAGTATGAGAACAGGAACCTGTCTGGGGTTTCTGTATGTATTTCTGTGTGCATGAGAACCTGACTGGGATGTGTGTGTGTATGGGGAGGTGGGGGGGTTGGTAATCTGTCTGGGGTGTGTGTGTTTGTGTGTGAATGGGAACCTGTTTGAGGTTGTTTCAGTGTGTGAATGGAAGCCTGCCTGGGTGTGAACCTGGCAAGTACCCAAAAACTAAGTCTATTCCATGTTACTGTTGCTAGTAATAGCAGTGGTTATTATCTAAATCAATTTAATTAATAGCAGGTAATGAACTTCTTCGAGAACTTATCCAATCCTTTTTTAAACCCAGCTACACTAACAGAACTAACCACATCCTCTGGCAACAAATTCCAGAGTTTAATTGTGCGTTGAGTGAAAAAGAACTTTCTCCGATTAGTTTTAAATGTGCCACAGGCTAACTTCATGGAGTGCCCCCTAGTCTTTCTACTATGTGAAAGAGTAAATAACCCGATTCACATCTACCCGTTCTAGACCTCTCATGATTTTAAACACCTCTATCATATCTCCCCTCAGCCGTCTCTTCTCCAAGCTGAACAGCCCTAACCTCTTCAGCCTTTCCTCATAGGGGAGCGGTTCCATCCCCTTTATCATTTTGGTCGCCCTTCTCTGTACCTTCTTCATCGCAACTATATCTTTTTTGAGATGCGGCGACCAGAATTGTACACAGTATTCAAGGTGCGGTCTCACCATGGAGCGATACAGAGGCATTATGACATTTTCCGTTTTATTCACCTTTCCCTTTCTAATAATTCCCAACATTCTGTTTGCTTTTTTGACTGCTGCAGCACACTGAACCGATGATTTCAATGTGTTATTCACTATGACACCTAGATCTCTTACCTGGGTGGTAGCTCCTAATATGGAACCTATCATTGTGTAACTATAGCATGGGATATTTTTCCCTGTATGCATCACCTTGCACTTGTCCACATTAAATTTCATCTGCCATTTCGATGCCCAATTTTCCAGTTTCACAAGCTCTTCCTGCAATTTATCACAATCTGCTTGTGATTTAACTACTCTGAACAATTTTGTATTATCTGCAAATTTGATTACCTCACTTGTCATAATTCTTTCCAGATCATTTATAAATATATTGAAAAGTAAGGGTCCCAGTACAGATCCCTGAGGCACTCCACTGTCCACTCCCTTCCACTGAGAAAATTGTCCATTTAATCCTTCTCTGTTTCCTGTCTTTTAGCCAGTTTGCAATCCACGAAAGGACATCGCCACCTATCCCATGACTTTTTACTTTTCCTAGAAGCCTCTCATGAGGGACTTTGTCAAACGCCTTCTGAAAATCCAAGTACACTACATCTACAGGTTCACCTTTATCCACGTTTATTAACTCCTTTAAAATTTGGTGAGAGTGAATCTGTGTTCTGCATGTCTAATTGAGGTGGGGTATTTTGTGTTTAAAAAAAAAAAAAACCGAGGAGAGGGGCAGCACAATAATTGTTCGCACAGGGCAGCAAAAATGCTAGCACCAGCCCTGCCCATTCAGGTGTCACACTCAGACACTTAAAGTATGAATACAGCACAGACAGCTGAAGAGAGGATCTTCCTCAGAGCCCCATGCAGGCTTCACACTGATCCACGCAAAGCATGAATACAACACAGACAGCCGAAGAGCGGATCTTCATTGTAGCCCATGCAGGTGTCACGATGAGTGAAGAGCAGTCTCCAAAGTAGCCTGCTTAATAAACAGTGCATAATTTTTGATCCAAAAAAATGGAAAACTATGAGGAATAATTTATATTGGGATCAAAAAGAAAAAAGTCCTAGGAATAAGATCCAAAGAGACAGCAATAGAATCAAGAAACTGGCAAACTGTATCTGTACGGTGCTGCTGCTGCGAAATCACACACCGGTCAATTTTCATGCTGCTGTTAAATATCCCCCTGGATATCTCTGCATGTGGCAACACGTGGTGCAGTCTTCCCCAGCACGAGAGGCATGCAGCAGGTAGGGCCGGTGCTCCCACTGGGCAAACTAGCGGTAGCCTGCCCTAGAGTACCGCATTTTTGGGCAAAACCCCACCAGTACGAGTCCCAGAGGGCTGAGGTGGCAGCTTGTGCTGGATCCCGCCCGTAGGAGGAAGTGCTGCTGTGGAGCTGCTACCACTAGGTAAACTGGGGAGACGGAAGGCGCGAGGGATGGGAATTGCATGATGTACATTTTGCCTGCGGCGCCAGATACCCTTGCAGTGACCCCGCAGGTGTAGGTTTCTGCAGGACGGGCTCCCCCTCTTTGCGGTGTCTGTTTGTAATGAAGCATGCTTCCCTCGGTCAGGTGAAGGCTGGGGATCAGATCACACATGAAACAGAATCCTAGAAAGACATACCCCCCTGTCCTGGACCGAGCTAACAGGTCGATACTCTAAGGCCGCGGTAGAAAGAGTGCGGCAGTGCCTGGCGCACCCTCGTTCCCCACACGCACAGTTCTCTTCACCTACCGCTCGATACTCTCTTCAAATTGCATGCAAATGCATGCCGCGGCTGCGAAGTGTTAGGGAAGCGTTAGGCCCGCGCAACCCATTTTACGGTATAGAGCGCCTATACAGTAACCTGGGTGCTCGGGCCTAACGCTTCATGGCCACGCTAGTATCTGTCATTTCAAATGTCATTTGAAATGACAGATACCAGGAAGTCGGGATTGCCGTCCCCTCTCCCCTCCTCCCGAAGCAGGGCGCGAAAAGCGTGAAGCGACTTACTTTTGCAGCCCCCTCCGGACATCGGACGACCTCTCCTGCCTCCAGCTGCTCGCGAAGATGGACGCCTGCACGGCCGCTGAAGACGTGACGTCACATGCCTGACGCCAAACGTCGTGACGTCATGTCTTCAGCGGCCGTGCAGGCGTCCATCTTCGCGAGCAGCTGGAGGCAGGAGAGGTCGTCCGATGTCCGGAGGGGGCTGCAAAAAGTAAGTCGCTTCGCCGCTTTACACTGCCAGTCCCTTCTTCCCTCCTCCCGGAGCAAGGCTGCTTTTCGCGCCCTGCTTCGGGAGGAGGGGAGGGGGAACTGGCACGGGGGAAGCCACAATGTCCGGAGGAGGGGGGCTGCAAAAGTAAGTCGCCGAGCGTAGGATTGCCGTCCTCTCCCCTCTCTCGCAACTTTTTTTCGCTTTTTTTTTCTTCAGGAGGAGGGGGGAGGACTGGGGCTGCCCCGGAGGCCAGCATCCATGGACGCGGCCAGGGCAGGAGAGCGGGGGCTGGGGGAAAGTTTGCCGCCTACCCTTACCCCTGCCTCTAACGCAGGGGTAAGGGTAGGCGGTAAGTTAGCAGGTTAAACGCGGGGCAAAATGGCAGCGATAGTCGGGGCGCGCGTTACAGTATCGGAGGGGAATAGCTAATTCCTTCATTATACAGCTAATTCGTTCATTTACATATCATATACATGCTGCGTGCGGAAAGGGTTATGCGTCTGTTTTAAGAAGCGCTAAGGACGCATGAAACTGGAGACTGTATCGCTGGATCGCCTTACGCGTCCGAATTGTGCGCTCCCAGCTCGTTACAGACGGGAAATCTTCAACCGCATGTTACAGTATCGACCTGTATGTTGGGAGCCTCCTTCCCCTTTGCAGATATTGTCCCTGGGTTTAACTACCTGACAGGAAGACATTTCTGGAGTTGCCCTGTTGCACTCTGAGCCCGTGATACCTGTCCAGTTGGGATGCAGTACGGCTGCTCAACATCCTCTCTCCTTTTCGGTTTCTGAATGCTGTGGGCGTGAAGGTCACCTCACTGCACTCTTGTGTCAGGTGTCGGATGCTGTGAGCAGAGGCAGCTCTGGTGTGATCAGAAGACGCAGGGCTGCAACCCGTTTTCCCAGTCAGATCCTAAGTGCTCTATCAACTTAGGGCTGCCTCGTTTGTCCTTCTTTGCTGAGCAGCCGACAGGATTTCGGGCTTGCCTCACTTTTCTGAGACCCTTGCTGAGTGACCATGACTGGGCTGCACCAGTGCAGGAGGCGCAAAGTTAACTCTACCAAGGGGATTTATATAAATGATTGTTATTATCAGAAGTATCGTGTGCCTGCATAATTACGAGGGAGAGAGCATTCCCGGTTGGACCGATATTTCGGAGCTCTGTCCCCAGAACAGGTTCAGGCAATCGTATGCACTAAAACTTTAAAAAGGCTGTAAAAAGCCACTTATTGATGATGGCGTTTAACACAGCAAAACCTTCAGAGGACAAGGCTGATAGTTGACGTTTCTTATGGATAGTTTTGTTCCTTTTACTGTTTACGTTTTTATCTTGGATTTTAGCTGCGTATTATCCTGTTCTCCGCAGCTAATAAATCCTGTAAATAAATGAGTCCTTGCGACTTTTGCATTTCTTGCGAGGAAATCCAACCCAGAGATGTACATTTCAAGAGTGCTGCCCTTGCAAGGCGCCCAGGAATGAAATGCATTGTATAAATCCAAATAATCACCGTGAAACCCCCCTAAACAGTGCCTGCATCCTTTCTTCCGAAAAAAAAAACCAGAGACATAAGAGAGAAGTAACTATGGATTAGCATTGCTCAGGGTAGCTATAATGGAGAGACTCGAGCTGCGCAGAGTGACCGGACAGCCTCAGTAATGCCCCTGTCTGAAGTCCCTCGTGCCTGGCACAGATGAAGGCTGCGGGTCACGGGCTCCAAACCGGTGCAGAACGGGGGCTGAAGCTTGCAGGCCTCCCGTCACGTTCAGGATCCGTCTCTGTCTGCTGGGCTGAAGTTTTTTTTTTTGTGTTCTTCTTTAATGATTGATGTTCTTTAATTGAGTTTTAGAACAACTCTGTGTACTCAATTTAATCAGCAGGGGACAGCTGAATGATTTTGCTCCCGAGCCCTGGGGAGGACTTGGTGACAGCGCTCCCTCGCTCCTCTTGAGTTCGCTCTCCCCAGGCCTCCGCCGATGAGGTCAGTTTGTGTTTTAATGGAGATGAGAAACTGCAATCTCCGAGCAGAGGCCGGGCACCGGTCGCTCCGCTGGGACCACCATTTCTGCCGCCCACACTTCATCCCCTGGCAGGGGAGACTCCTCGGCAAAGGCTGCCCTGCAAGCAGCACGGATCCCTTCTCCAAGCGTGGGCGATCCAGCAGCCAGGGTCTCTGCAAGGCACTCGGCCCTCTTCTGAGAAAGGTTTCGGCCACGAGGCCCAAACAGATTGCATACGGGCCTGGAGCCTTTCAGGTTACTGCAACTATAACCTACACCCAGCAGAGATGCTGAGGTTATTTGTGAAGAGGTCCCGCGGAGGAATCTCCTCCCCGCTTCATCTTTCTGGGCATAAAAATATGTCAGTCGTGTTTCAGGAGGCTCATGCAATTTCCCTTTCTTCTAGGATAAATAGTTCCCCTGGGAAATCCTCGCCTGACCCTTTCATATCTTTGCACAGTTTAACCCCCTTCCCCCATCCCTATCTTTATTTCAAATAAAAGCAAGCAAGTTTGACAACTCTTTCTTCCAATGAAATTGCTCTTCTCTGACCTTTTTCCCAATTCTTTATTGTGTTTCTTGACGTGTCGGGCCCAGAAAAGTGCACCCTGCTTCAGGTGCAGCCTCGCCGGGGCCCGAAGCGACTTCCTAGCCCCTCATTTAATAAATAGCAGCACGCAGCCAAACCAGGGCCGCTGCAAGGACATTCGGCACCCTGGGCGAACCGAACAGTCTCTCCCCACCCCCACCGGTCATGCCCTCCCTACATACAATTAAAAATGATGCATTCATATTCAAGGTACAATCCTCTGAGGTCACGCTTACATGACTTACAACATGTAGCTTATCTATTTACATAAACTGAAAATCCTGCAAGAGAGATACAGTAGGTCCTCAAAAAGCCATGAGTAAACACAATTACAAATTACAATATAATAAACCTCCCATATCAAAACAGCACAAACTGCCAGCATTCAACAGTAACACCCTACCTATGAAAAGGCAACAATGCAAATATTACACCAGGCCGTACAACACCAATACACCTCCCATTAGGAAGACAGAGCAAGCCAGGCTGAATACCTCACCTCAGTCACATACAGAGACCACACACAGCCCTTCACCCAATACAAACTGGAGACTGCAACAAGTCAGACTCTGTATACAGTGAACATAAGATGTTTTGTTTTGTGTAAACCGATGTGATGTTTCTAACGAACGTCGGTATATAAAAATGTTCAAATAAATAAATCAATAAATAAATAAGATATGCCATACTGGGTCAGACCAAGGGTCCATCAAGCTCAGTATCCTGTGCCCAACAGTGGCCAACAAAGTCACAAGTACCTGACAAGTACCCAAACATTAAATGAATAAATCCCAAGCTACTAATCCTTATTGATTAATAGCAGTTTATGGACTTCTGCTCTAGGAACTTATCCAAAACCTTTTTAAACCCAGTTACACTAACTGCCATAACCACATCCTCTGGCAATGAATTCCAGGGCTTAATTATGCACTGAGTTAAAAAGAATTTTCTCCGATTTGTTTTAAATGAGCTACATGCTAACTTCATGGAGTTACCCCTAGTCCTTGTATTATCCAAAAGAGTAAATAATCAAATCACACTTACCTGTTCAAGTCCTTTCACGATTTTGTAGACCTCTATCATATCCCCCCTCAGCCATCTCTTCTCCAAGCTGAACAGCCCTAACCTCTTCAGCCTTTCCTCTTAGGGGAGCTGTTCCATCCCCTTTATCATTTTGGTAGCCCTTCTCTGTACCTTCTCCATCGCAATTATATCTTTTTTGAGATGTGACGATCAAAACTGCACACAGTATTCAAGGTGTGGTCTCACCATGGAGCGATACAGAAGCAATATGACATCCCTCATTTTATTCGCCATTCCCTTCCTAATAATTGCTAACATTGTTTGCTTTTTTGACCGCCACAGCATTCTGAGTTGACGATTTTAATGTATTATCCACTATGACGCCTAGATCTCTTTCTTGGGTGGTAGCACCTAATATGGAACCTAACATTGTGTAACTATAGCATGGGTTATTTTTCCCTATATGCATCACCTTGCACTTATCCACAGTGCAACAATCGAAAACCAGAAACATTACCATTTCTAATAGTAAAATAGTAATGACACAGAAAAAGACCAAATGGTCCAATCAGTCTGCCCAGCAAGCTTCTTATGGTAGTAACTGCCGCTCCGTGCAGGTTACCCCATGTTTCTGTTAAGGGTAGTAATTGCTGCTCTGTGCAGGTTACCCTCAAACCTTATATTAAAGGTAGTAATATTTACAATAAAAACCAAGCACTGTCAAATCCATAACAACATTACTGCTAGCAATATTTTTTACAGGATGAGCAGCCTTCTTGATAATGCAGACATTGCTGCTTGAATGTGCTTTGCTTTTGGTCTTGGCTGTAGAAACAGTCCTGCGCTTTTTTCCTAATGTCTGCATAAAGGTACCCCGGACCATAAAAGTCAGGGCCCAGCATTGGCTGTCATCTGAATTCAATTCCCCTTTACTTCCCCCATCTCCCCTTCCCCCTCAAAGCAGAGAGCGATGTTGCAGTTGCATCAAAATTATATAAGCTAATTGGTTAAGGGCAGTAATCCCCATGCCTTCTGTTAGGGGTAGTAGCTGCCGTTCCATGCAGGTTACTCCCCATGCACCAGTTTCTTAATTTTCAACTCTAGTGTTTAGGGATCCACATAAAATATCAAACAATCAAAGCATGAAATACAAAACTTCAATGGTAGAAAACCCATACTAATAAAAAAAATATTTCAAGACAACTAATGAATAAAATAATGTCCAATAATTAAAAACGCATATAAACATTTTCTAAACACTAATAAAATATTACAAAACAGCAGACACATCAAATAACTCACAATTAAAACAAAGATTTAAAAAAATTTCCCGCTCTCCAAATTTGGGATCTTTTGAATTCCAGATGCCCTTAGATTATCATGGATTGCAGGAGGAGGAGCAGGGTTTTTGCACATGAACTTTCTCCTCTTTCTCTCATATATGCACCCCTGCTCTCACTTACACATGCTTACACACTCACATAAATAACCTGCACAGAATAGTGGTTATTACCCTTAACAGAAGGCAAGGGGGGTAATATGCATGGAGCGACAGTTCTACACTTAACAGAAACATGGGGGTAACCTGCACAGAGCGACAGTTACTACCCTTAACAGAAACATGGGGGTAACCCGCACAGAGCGACAGTTACTACACTTAACAGAAACATGGGGGTAACCTGCACAGAGCGACAGTTACTACCCTTAACAGAAACATGGGGGTAACCTGTCAGAGCGGCAGTTACTACACTTAACAGAAACATGGGGGTAACCTGCACAGAGCGACAGTTACTGCCCTTAACAGAAACATAGGGGTAACCTGCACGGAGCGGCAGTTACTACACTTAACAGAAACATGGGGGTAACCTGCACAGAGCGACAGTTACTACACTTAACAGAAACATGGGGGTAACCTGCACAGAGCGACAGTTACTACCCTTAACAGAAACATGGGGGTAACCTGTCAGAGCGGCAGTTACTACACTTAACAGAAACATGGGGGTAACCTGCACAGAGCGACAGTTACTGCCCTTAACAGAAACATAGGGGTAACCTGCACGGAGCGGCAGTTACTACACTTAACAGAAACATGGGGGTAACCTGCACAGAGCGACAGTTACTACCCTTAAAAGAAACATGGGGGTAACCTGCAAGAGCGACAGTTACTACCCTTAATAGAAATATGGAGGTAACTTGCACAGAGCGACAGTTACTACACTTAACAGAAACATGGGGGTAACCTGCACAGAGTGACAGTTACTACCCTTAACAGAAACATAGGGGTAACCTGCCCAGAGCGACAGTTACTACCCTTAACAGAAACATGGGGGTAACCTGTCAGAGCGGCAGTTACTATCCTTAACAGAAACATGGAGGTAATGTGCAAGAGTGGCAGTTACTACCTTTAACAGAATACTTGGGCTAACTTGCACGAAGTGACATTTACTACCCTTAACAGAAGATTTGGGGTAACCTGATGTAGTAGCAGTTACTACCCTTAAAAAAAAGATAGAAGTAACCTGCACGGAGTAGCAGATACTATCCTTAACAGAAGACTTGGGCTAACCTGCCCAAAGTGACCTTTTTTACCCTTAACAGAAGACTTGGGGTAACCTGCACAGAGCAGCAGTTATTATCCTTAACAGAAGATATGGGGTAACTTGCATGGAGTGGCAGTTACTATCCTTAATAAAAAGATGGAGGTAACCTGCATGGAGCAGCAGTTACTACCTTTAACAGAAGACAGGGGGTAACCTGCATGGAGCGACAGTTTCTACCCTTAACAGAAGGCATGTGTGTAACCTGCACAGAGCAGTTTTACTGCCCTTAACAGAAGACTTGGTGTTACTACTCTTAATAAAAAGATGGAGGTAATCTTCCCAGAGCGACCGTTACTACCCTTAATAAAAGATGGGGATAGCCTGCATAGAGTGGCAGTTACTACTTTTAACGGAAGGCATGGGGGTAACCTGCACGGAGCAACAGTTACTTCCCTTAACAGAAGGCAAGGAGATAACCTGCATGAGGCAGCATTTACTAACCTTAACAAAAACATGGGGGTAACTGGCATGGAGTGGCAGTTACAATTCCTAACAGAAGGCATTGGGGTGACCTCCACAGAGCGGCAATTACTACTCAACAGAAACATGGGGGTAACCTGCATGAAGCAGCAGTTACTACCCTTAACAGAAGACAGGGGGGGTAACCTGCATGGAGCGGCAGTTACTACCATGAGCAACTTGCTGGGCAGACTGAATGGTCCATCTAGTCTTTATCTGCCATCATTACTATGTTAGTATGTTCTCTCAGCATGCCAGTGGTGAAGCCTCTGGTGCTTTTATTCCTCTCTTCTAAATCATTTCTGTATAGGGTTTGCATTTTTGGGCCTGACAGTTTCCTCTTGCTTCTTTTGGCTGAGCTCAATCACAACCAACCTCACCTTGAGCTACTAGACCAGAAGCCTATACCTGCATCAGCCCGTGGTATTTTCTCATTTAATAATAACCATCTCAAGCATCACAGCGACAGTACTGTGCCAGAGGGCACCGCCCACGGCTCCTTCAGAAATCTTCCAGCAAGGAGGGACAGTGAAAGTGGCTGCTGACTGTGAGCCTCGCCCCCCTCTGCATCCCCATTTATGTATGGAGTGGCCCTAACACAGGGCTTTTCTTCCATTGTGTGTAAGTGAGAGGCTTAGGCCATGCCACACTTCCATTGACAAGTGCTCGCTGGACCCTGCCCTCCAGCTGCTGCTGCATCCAAAGACAAACGCAGCTCCAGATTCTTATTCTCTTTATCTCCCTCAAGTCTTTCATGTCCAAATGTATGATGCTTTTTCCTGCTCTCTAGGGATCTGCAGGCATTATTAAAGAAGCTGATGAGGTTGGTTTAACGGGACCTTTCACTCCTGAACTCCCGCTGATTGCTGCTAATTCCCCCGACCCTTTGCATTCCCTCCGATATTTTTTTCCCAGAACTGAAGTCAAGTTTACTGGTCTGTAATTACCCAGCTCCATTGCTCAGCCCTTGTTCTTATAAATAGGAACCAGATGAGAGCGCCTCCCATCCTTGGGCACCTCGCCTACACAAAGGCAGTCCCCTCAGATGAAGAAGCGGAGGCGCTTGCAGGCAGGTGTGAGCTGATGCTCTGAGTTATGTGGGCGACCTTGATCAATCACAATGATATCAATAACGAGAACAACATTGTCTTCTCCCCTCTCCCTGGTGGAATCGCTCCTATAGCTCATGCACCACATGTGCCGTCAGGCCTCTCAGGCCAGATGTGCAGGCACGGAAGCTGAAGTGCAGGAACAGGAAGGCCTTAAGCATTTTTCCTCGGGACAAGCTAGGGGAAAGCCCTCTGTAGCTCTGGCTCAGTGCGCTGCGGGACGGGCCCCACCCGGATGTACAAGCCAGCGTAACAGTAAAATGCCTAATAGCCACGCCACAGCACAGAGACATGCAGGGGGGGGGGGGGGGCGGGGGAAGGTCTTGGCATATCCCGGGGATGGTCAGTGACACAGAGGGGCTGCTGCTGGTATATCCCAGTAATATTAAAAGGTGTCTTGTTGACCAGACGTAGCCTGCATGGCCCAGCGCGCTGAATTCCTGTGCTCAGGAGTCGGCCCCTTTATGAGCAGAGTGAAGAGCGATGGCTCCCTGCCTGCACACACATGCAGGTCAGCACTTAGGTGTGCACACACGATTGCAAGCACAGGCCACTGATTGGTTTGTGCTGCTTTCTGTCCAGACATCACCAGGGTCGGTGCTAGCATTTTTTTTTTGGTTTCTCCCCTGGGTGGACAATTACTGTGTGCTGCCCCCTCCTCATTCTGCTTCTTCTTTGATGCTTAATTGTTGTTCTTTTTCCAATCATCACAGTGCAAGGGTATTAGGCGAACCTTTCAGCCTTGCAGTCTCCCCCACGCCCACCAAAGGCCCTTTCTACACGCAATTAAAAATTATGCATGTACAACAAATTTTACAGGAAAAAGCACATTCAAAGTCTTTCGAGGTAAAAATATCACAACATATCTAATATATTTACACGCAGTACTGTGGTGCCAACCAGAAAACCCTGCAAAAAAAGACACGTGGAAGCCATATGGTATTAGGCCTATACAGGCCGATTCAGTAAAGTCCGCGGGATCTCCCGGCGCGCGCACAGGCCACTCGTCTGTGTGCGCGATTCAGTATTTAAATCAGGCCCGGCGGTAGAAACGGGCAAAGGAGGCGCTAGGGACACTAGCGCGTCCCTAGCACCTCCTTTTGGCCTGGAGCGGCGGCTGTCAGCGGGTTTGACAGCCGACGCTCAATTTTGCCGGCGTCGGTTCTTGAGCCCGCTGACAGCCACGGGCTCGGAAACCGGACGCCGGCAAAATTGAGCGTCTGGTTTTTAACCCAACAGCCGCAGGCCGACTTCAAATTTTTTTTTTTACTTTTTTTTACCGTTCGGGACCTCTGACTTAATATCGCCATGATATTAAGTCAGAGGGTGCACAGAAAAGCAGTTTTTACTGCTTTTCTGTGCACTTTCCCGGTGCCGGAAGAAATCAGAGCCGACCTTTGGGTAGGCGCTAATTTCTGAAAGCAAAATGTGCGGCTCGGCTGCACATTTTACTTTCTGTATCACGCGGGAATACCTAATAGGGCCCTCAACATGCATTTGCATGTTGAGGGCGCTATTAGGTTCGGCGGGTTAAACACGTGTTTTCGGCCCCTTACTGAATAAGGGGTAAGGGTAAATGCGCGTCCAATGGCGGGTTAACAGTGCGCTCCATCGGAGTGCACTGTACTGTATCGGCCTGATGGTAAGCTGCCCTCAGAAAGCCATGGGTAAACTGAATTAGTATTTCAAAACAGTAAACCTCCCACACCAAAACAGCACTAAATGCCAGCACTCAAAACAGTAACAATGTCAGCTATGAAAAGGCAAAACTGCAAATATATCAGGCCCTGAAACATAAATATACCTCCATCAAAGAAAACAGAACAAGCCAGGCTGCTCTAGGTCCCTACACAGAAACTGCAGGCTAACAGAATACCTTTCCCTGGTCACACATGCACAGACTCTCACCAACCCACCTGGGAACTCCCTGGATTTCCCTGGAGACAACAATTGCCTGGTTTCTGGGGAAACACTAAAAAGCTCCTGGCCTCTGTTTATTGCTCCAGCCTCTTCAGTAAGCCTGCAGGGAACAGGAGAGGTAAACTTGGAGCTGCAGGCAGTTTGTGGACAAAACTGGAGAGGGGTTGCAATAGACACAACTTAGTCTGCAGCTGTGATTCCAGGTCTTGGGACGCAACTGAGTACAGCGTGAGAGTGCACAAGTAAGGGAGCTGTGGCTTATAGGGTGTGGGAGCAAAGAGCGTGCTGGAAGCAGGGAAGCAGGAAGGGGAAGAATGCTGGAGAGGAGAAATCTGCTGGTGGTAGCAGAGAGAGAGAATGTGGATTAGCAGGGGAGGGGGCGGACCCTAGAAAGTTGATACACATTATTCTTTCCTTCTTCTCCTCCCCATCACGCTTATCCACAGCAATCTCAGGATGACCACAACTCAAACGTTCCCAGGCATACTCACCAAATACAGAATAAAGAGATTATAAATAGAAATAAGCAGACAAAAACTGAACTGAAAACTGCAGCAAGCCATACTGGGCATGCAGCGCAAATATGGAAAGCCAGATGTTGCGTTCGGGGGTGGACCCTTGTCCTGGGGCAAGGATGGAATGGCTCCTGAAAGGGAAAAGAGGTAACTGGCCCCAGGGGGCGGAGCACTGGAGGAGACAAAGGCTAGGGAGAGCTTCAGCACTGGAAGCCCGAGGTCCCCCTGGGAGGAACCCGTAGGAACCCGGGCCACTTGGTCTTAGGTGAGCCTCGCAGGGTCTCCTGGGAGAATGATAGTCCGGCGTGCCCACAGACACAGAAGGAGCGCGGTCAGGTTCGAGCTGGAGCAGGGAGAACCAGAACAGAGTTGGTTCTCCCTGTCCATAGGTCAGTCCGAAGAGTAGTCACCGAAGCAAGGGTCAGGTACCAGAGGTCAGATGTAGTCAAAGGCAAGCAGAGGTCTAGAGGCAGGCGGCAGACAGGCGAGTAGATCAGGAAGAGGCTGGGTCTTGAGGCAGGCGGCAGACAGACAGGCGAGTCAGGAACAAGCCAAGGTCAGTACCAGAAGTCAGTCCGAGGGTACTACCTGGGAAAGCAGATAGACAAACACAGGAACAGGCAGGACTCAGGAACGAGGATACAGGAACAAGTCAGGAACAGAACTGGAACAGAAGGATCCTGGAATGAGACTAGGAACAAGCAGGAACAAACACGAAGATAATCTAGCATACAAGCCGACCCGATTGCCAAGGCAAGGAAGTGAAGTCAGGAACTTTCTTATATTGTAGATCAATCAGGGCGCGCCGCGGGACCCGGACCCGCCCTCGGCCCTACAAGTCTCGGGGCAGGCCACACGCGCATATGGGCGTGGCTAGCATGGAGGAAGACGCCGAACCTCAGCGTGAGGCCTGGCATGTAGTGGAAAGCCCAGTGACCACGCTGCGGGCCGCCAGGGCCTAACTGGGCTAGCAACTACTGCGAGGGAGGTCGTCCCGGGACCCGCTGAGGAGCTATGCAGGTCCCGTGCGTGGGGCGGCTGCGGGTGGGGCGCGTAACACCAGAAACATCACCATTCCTCATTAAATATCAAATAATAAAATCAAGAAAAAGAAAACAATAATAGAAAAACCATACTAATAAAAAGGATTATTTCAAAACAGCTGACAAATAGAATATCCAGTAATTAACAACTCATATAAAAATGTTAAAAATTTCTCAAATACCAATAAAATATTTCAAAACAACAGATACATCAAATTGCACCCAATAATTAAAATAAGGATTTAAAAAATCTCTCACTCTTCATAACTGGGAACTTCTGATTTTCAGTCACTCTGCGACTGTTGTGGATTAGTGGTGGGAAGGTGGAATACAAACTTTCTCTTTTCATATACACATACTCTCACACAGACGCTCACACACTCCTCTCTTTTACACAGACACAAATGCTTGCACACATACTTCCTTTCACTTACACACACACACATGCTCCTTCTCTCACACTCACATATGCTTTCTCTCTCTCACACATACACTCTCACTCACACATACACTCTCTCACTCACAAACACACTCTCCTACTCACACATGCTCTTTCTCACACACACACCCTCTCTCAGTTACACACATGTTTACTCACTCACACACACGCTCTCACTCATGCCAGGGTGTCTCCCTTCCTTTCTTTGGCCACAGGCAGAATGGGTTTTGCCTTGTTGACACTGTTGCCTTGCTCCTGGTCTGGGAGGGATGGGGGGTTCATTGGGAGATAAGTGTAAAAACTATGGTGGTATACATGTGTATGGGGACACAGCGTGTTTCCTGTATTATGCGTTATGTTCACCAATAAAATTATAAAATGAAAAAAAGAAAAGAAAAAAAAAAAAAAGAATGGGTTTTGCCAGAAGCTCTACCGAGTCCTTTCTCTTGACTTCCTTTGTTTGGCCATGGTGGCCCCACTGGGCCTTTCCGTCTCTGCACTACTGCTCTCCTGGGTGTGACATCTCAGAATGAAGATCCAACCAAGATGGTGAAATGGGTTGATGATATAGAGAGAATTAATTTCTGAGCTAAGTTTGGAGACTGCATGTGACCTTTAATTTCATTTCATGTGCAGCTGGTTCTGGATTTGTCTATGTCTTTAAGCAGATGTGTGGGAGAGATGACCTCTGTAGAGGGTATGCTCTGGGTATACAGTGTAATAAGTCTGAGTTGATGAGTGGGAGAGGGAGTCTGCACAGGGAAATTGTAGAGAGGTGGCCTCACTTTCCCTTGGGATGCTGGTGTCAAAAGGACTATTCTAAACACTAAGGCCTGGTTTATTATCACAAGTCCTAGGAGAAAGCATGAACACAACCGATTACCAGATCAACTTCCTCCCAAGAGAAATATTCAGCTGATGGACTCAGGGCTCACCAGTGAGTTATAACTGGCTTGTCACTGGGGTCGAAGCTGGAAGGGTTTTCTGCGTGTTCCTGGAGCTATGGGTATTCTACTTTTTTGCTGCTATTAAGATTTGGATCTGTAAGACTGAAGCTCATACTGTTCTCTCTCTCTCTTTAATAAAAGCAGATAGAAGAATTTTTGCTAAAGTTTTGCAGCTTCAGCCTGAACAGAATTTGCCTGGTTTGTTGCATTTAGATCAAACAGGTTTTGAAAAGGGCCGCGGTTCCATTAACAGTCAGTTTAATATGGTTCATTTATTTAATAAAGCAATAGCTCCGGGCTTCCTGCTGGCTCTGGAGGCTGACAAAAGAGTTTCACAGGATTCGCTGCTCAGTCCTGTAGAAGTTCGTGTTGCCAATTGCCTTTCTGCATCTCCCCGAGCTTGCGTGGTGGTGCATGGCATCTTTTTGCCTTATTTTAACATAAGATGTGGTACCTGACACAGGGGTGTCCACTGCCTCCACTTCTTTCCCTGCCCTGGCTATGGAGCCTTTGCCTCAGCCAGAAACAGTGACCGCTCTGATTGCAGAGGTCAAGCATTACGGCATAGAACACATAACATTTTGTAATGCGCGTATGACGTTCTGATTTATTTAGCAAACCCTAAGAAATCAGCTAGACATCTCGAGGTCCAAACTCAGAAGCCATTTGGACGGATAATTTAAGTTATCCGTCTACGGTAAATGGCAAAATCGGCATTTTTAGCCGGTTAAGTCGAGGTCGTCCAGGGGCAGGTGGGAGGCATTCCAGGGAGGAAACGGAGTTAACTGGATAACTCTGGTTGTGCCGCCGGCATGTCGTAAAATTAAGCCAGATCAACTTATCCGGCTAACTTTAAGAGAGACAGGTGTACTCAGTGGTGCTGCCGGGCGGATGAATACCCTAACTTGTCGAGCCACACAGCAGCTGAATGTGGACCTCCTTTTGTCCATACTAGACAGATATAGGGCGGGGTCAGGCTACAAGATCAATCTGCCTAAATCAGAGGCTTTTCCATTGGGCCCTCATCTCTCAATTCCCGAGGCCCTTGAATGGATTGCTCGGGAAGGATGGTTTCAAATATTTAGAGGTTCAAATTGTCAGGAACGTACGCACTCTGTATAAGGCCGACCACGTTCTCATTGCACAAAAGATTAAAAGGGACTTTGTGGCATTGTCTAGTCTTCCTGTCGCCTGGGCAAGCAGGAGGAATGTGCTAAAAATGAACATCTAACCCAGGTTGCTTTCAGCATCTGCCCTACGATGTCCCGGTTTCCGCCTTCACAGGCTTTAAATAGGGATACGACGAGTTTTGTGTGGCAGAATAAACCCTCCAAAAATCAAACTTAGCACTTTGTGGTGGGACAAAGATCAAGGTGACATGGCTCTTCCCAATCTTAAAACAGGTGATTGGGCTGCGAGACTGGTAGGGGTAAGGTCATGATACAAACAAAATACACCAAATACAGAATACAAAATAAAGGAGCACAAATTAGACAAAAACTGAAATGGAAACCCCAAGAAGCCAGACTCTGTGTATTAATAATGGAAAAACAGAACCACCATTCCTCATAAAACAAATAAAATCAAGAAACATAAAGCATCAGTTATAATAGTAAAACCATACTAATAAAAGAATATTTTAAAACTACTGATAAATAGCATTTCTATTAATTAAAATCATATACATTTTTTACAATTTCCCAAACACCAATAAAATATTTAAAAACAGCACATATATCAAATAACACCCAATTAAAACTAATAAGGATTTTAAAAAGCCCCTGCTGTCCATACGTAGGAGCTCTTGATTTCCAGTCACCCTGATATTGTCAAGGATTAGGAGGTTATCCTCTCTCACACAGACTCACATGTCCATTCTCTCTCACACATACACTGTCACATACATACACATTCATGCTCTTATACCCACCATAACCTCTCGCTGTCACAGACACTGACACACTCTCAGGCTCTAAGACACTCTCTCCCCCTCCACACACACCCCCCACACAAACTCTTACTCCCCTGGATTTTCTCATACACACTCATGCTCTCACTCTCTCTGGCTCCCTCACATACACACAAACACACACCCAGGCAAGCTCCCAGTCATTCTCACACACTGAAAATGACCCCCAGGCAGGCTTCCATTCATTTTCACACCACTCCCTCACCATACCCCAGGCAGGTACACATTCATTCTCACACACACAGACCCCCAGGAAGGCACCAATTCATTCTCACACACACAGACCCCCAGGCAGGCACCAATTCATTCTCACACACACAGACCCCAAGGCAGGCACCGATTCATTCTCACACACACATACACCACACACAGGCAGGCACCTATTCTCACACATACAAACCCCAGGAAGACACCCATTCATTCTCATGCTTAGTTCAATGTAAACCGAGTTGATTTGATTTGTATCAAGAAAGTCGGTATATAAAAGCCTTAAATAAATAAATAAAATAAATACACAGACACACCCTCAGGCAGGCACCCATGCATTCACACACATACACCCCCAGGCAGAGTCCCATTCATACACATGCACACACTGAAGGCAGACCCCCTCTCTTTCTTTTGCCAGCAACCTCGGAGCCTCTCTCATTCCTCTGCTGCCACTGTCACTGCTGCCGTGTGGCTATTTGGGAGGTGCTGATCGCTGCTACTGGCACTGAAGCCCATTCTGCTGCCTCCTCTGTGCAGGCCCCGTGGGTTTCCACTTCCTCCATGCTGATCTCCTACATTGTGAGATCCGCATAGAGAAAGTGCTACTCTTGCACATTCCCAAAGGTTACATGTGCCAATCACTAAAAAGTAATTTTTTTTTTTTTTTACCTTTGCTGTCTGATCTTAGTTTTCTAATTGGTTGGTCCCAGGCTTTTTTGTTCCACCTTCCCTTTCTTATTTTTTTGCCAATTCCTTTCATATTGTCTTTTTTTCTATTTCTTTTCTCTCCATCTATCTTCTTCCCTCAAACATACAGTCAGGTTCTCATTCTCACATGCTTTCTCTCTCTCTCTCTCTCTCTCACACACACACACACACACACACACACACACACACACGCTCTCACTATCACATGCTCTCCCTCATACAATCATTCATACACACAGTCTCTCTCACTGGCACATGCTGTCTGACTCTCACACACTCAGGCTCTCTCTCAGTCCCACATGCTGTCTTGCTCAAGCACAGGCTCTCACTGTCACATGCTCTCTCTCACACACACACAGGCTCTCACATGCTGTCTCTGCAAACATTCAGGTCCTCACTCCCACACACAATCTCTCAACTCATCTCATACATGCACACAATCTCTCAACTCATCTCATACACACACTCTACGGGCCCTCAGCCTCTCTCTTACCTCTGGGCCTCCTCTTCACGGGTCACTGCAGGATGGGCTCTGCAGCGGCCCTGATCTTCGCGGGCCGATCCGCAGCAGCAACGGCCCTGATCTTCGCGGGCCGATCCGCGGTGGGGACCCTGCTACCGGGCCTCCTCCTCTTCTCAGCTCGCTGCTCCTCTTCTGCACGCGGCTGATGCTTCTCCTCCTTCCTGCCCGTGCGGTTCCGGCAACATTTTCCTTCCGGGGCCGCATGGGCAGGAAAGAGGCGGAGCACCTGCACGTTTCGACATGACCTTTTTCTTCGGGCCGTGGTGACGTGCGCTCCACCACGGCCCTGCCGATATTCCTGCTGTGTGTCTCCGGCACACAGCACAGCGATTCTTCACTGCTCAGCCGCCAGTGGGATGAGGTCCACCGGCGGCCGCGTTGGCTCCCACTTGCTGGTGTGTCACGTGCACTGGGCTTGCGCGACACACTGGCACACTGCAGGCGACACACTAAAGTGTCGCAACACACACTTTGGAAAGCTCTGCGCTAGGGAGTTAGCACTTAATATAATTTCTGTACTGAAGTAGCAATCTGTTATGGATCTGTTCCCTTGAAGAAGGAGTAACAGTGATGATACTCCGTAGGCAGAATTAGTGAACTAATGTGGGTTGGCTCCCACAGAGTGGTAGATGATATAATACCGCTCTATTAGTGTAAGGAATGAACACTTAGTAGAAATGGTGAATCCCTGGGCCGATGGCAGATGACAGCGCCCCCAAGAGGAGATCCTGAGAGGAACCACCGGCTAGGCTGGAGTATGGAGACAAACACAGATATTTCTTTATTAGACTGGTAGTAGAACCACCAGAGGTGGCAGTAGTGAGCTGATTTGCTCAGCAGGGCTGAAGTCCTTCAGATACTGGAATAGTGATCTCTGAGTTGCTGAGCTGTAGAGAGAGACTATAGGTAGTGAGTAGACAGGGTATGCTGGATACATAACCAGTAGTGGATGATACACTCACAATGGTAGATGTCTGTAAGGTCCTCTTATGCAACAGAGAGCCTTCAGTATTCAGGAAAAGGAGCCACAGACGAGTACTGGTTCCTGTAAGCAGTCTGAAATAGTAACTCACAATAACTGTGTATGAGATGGATTCTGGAATAGAAGAGAGTTAGGAGAGTTGAACATAGGCCCTCGTGGAGCGAGTACCGATTCCTATCTGCAATCTGTAATAGCAATCCATAGATATAGGTATGCAATATCTTCTGAGAAAGAAGAGAGTTTGTGAAGGGTTTTAGGAACATGGGCCCTCGTGGAGAGTGTACCGCTTCCTATCTGCAATCTGCAATAACTCACGATCTCCGTACCTGCGATAACGTCTTAGACAGAAAGGAGTCTTTGGGATTAGGAGCGTAGGCTCTCGTGGAGCGAGTACCGGTTCCTATCTGAATAGAACTCACAGTGTTCACGTCTGCGATCGCTTCCAGGCAATAGGAGTCTTCTGAGTCTTCAGGAACGTAGGCCCTCGTGGAGCGAGTACCGGATCCCGTCCTGTATCTGAAATCAAGAAGAGAGAGAGCAGGGCCCCCGAGGAGCGGGAACCCCTAGATAAGTTTGTAGAGGCAGAGCAGCTCCCTTCTCTCTTTCCCAAAATCTGATTTCTGTGGGGGGGTCCAGCTCTTACTCTTTTTACATTTTTTTCCTGCGCTCCTCGAGCACAGCTCCAACTATTTTTCCTCCAGGTCCAGCCCTTAATTGGTTTCTTAAAAGGCTTGGTCCCTTTTCTTACCAGCGCTCCGGAAGCCTCTTTCCCATGTACTACCTTCAGTTTCCTTCTAGAGGACATTCGAGACCCCTGGAAGAGCTCCGTCTTCAGGCGGCGCCAGCCAAACCTTTTGGATCTCGTGCCGCTCACTTATGCCTGGGAGGTTCTGTTCGGCCTGAGCGCTCAGGGTTTTACTGGTTAGCGACATCTGGGATCCGAAGAACTTTCATCTCGGTTCTTTGTGCAACCTCCCCCCTTCCCGGATGAGATGCATAAAACGTCGCAGCTCTTGAAAGAGGGCTCGGAAAATGAAGGGCCAGGCAGACGGTGTTAGCGGGACCAGCTAAAGGCAAGCAGGGTGCACTCACTTATCAACCGCTTACCCCTTTCTGAACTCCACCCCTGTTCCTTCTGGTAGGCAAACCCCCAACAGACTCCACACCAAGATATAGGTCAAAACAAGTAAACTTTGATTCCCTGGGGTTACTAACAGAGAAGCAATTTAACAAGTTGGATCGCAAGTAATAGAAGAGTTTCGATGTTAACAGCGCTCATGGGCTTTACAGCTAAGATACAAAGTTCCACAGATTGCTCCAACGGTGATCAACAATTTACTTACATCTTCACAACACATTTTTCCTCTCTTGCAAGCTCCTCCGATTTCACTCATTCCTTTTGTATATCCCTACCAAAATACACATCTGGCATTTCTGTCAAGCATCTCTTCTTATCCACCATCAGAATGTTACCGCTCTCCACAACTCCATCTATCCACCTTGCCCGGTTTCACATCCAGCATTAACGTACGGGCAACTTTGCGTTTGGTCTTGCGCTCCACTCCCAGGAAGTGCTGAGATCCCCGGAGCCCCTCACAACTCCCTGGATGTGGCAGCCTCTTCTACTGTGAGCCCCCCCACTCTCTGTGAGGCTCGCTGCCGGGCTCAGTTCCGTGCGAGGAAAGTCCACTGTTGCCTTGGGCCTTTCCTCTTGAGGAGGAAAACCCCCCTGCAGGCCCACCAGCTTTGGCTGGCTGCTTCCTCCATCCCTAGTCCATAGAGGACTCCTTTCAGTCTCTCTCACCCAAAATTGGAACCTTATGTAACCCCACCTTTGGGTGGCCGCTAGCCACCGATGGGGCCATAAAAGTATCAGCTGTCTCTTCGGGGCTGGAAGCACTCCTGACCAGGGTCAGGATTCCTTGCTGGTAGGGGGAAAGATTTAACTTTAAGGGCCCAGCGGGACAGGGGTGACTTTTACTGACTTTCTTTTTCCTGGGAGAGGGGGTGTATGTTTCCTCCACCATGTGTGCCGTGAGTGCATAAAATACACTGGAGCCATGGACTGTGTGCCAAAAATAAAATCCTTTTCTGGAGATAAAGCAGGTTAAATATGGCAGAAATAAGTCAGTCCTCAGCACCTCAGGAGGACTGATTTTAGCTACAGTCTGTTTCCTCTCTATCTGTGCATGGGCCTCTCTGCACCAGAATCTCTCACCCTCCAGGTCTTGGCTAAGCGAGGTTCCCAAGTGGGCAGGGTATCCTTGTGTGGGCAGGAAAACCCCTTCCAAAACTGGCAAAAAGGGTAAAACAGTCAAACGCACAGAGAGTCCAAACTCCTCTCTCTCCCCTGGGATTGAAGACTCCGGTTGGGTGTCCTCAAACATCTCAAATGATTTCTTTCTCACAGGTGATGTTTTCTTGTCTCTTTTTCTCTCAATCGAATCCCCGATGGGGGGGGGGGTGGGGTGATCCCCTCCAGGACACACAGCTCTCAATGTCCCCCTTGGAGGGCAGGAAGTTGGGCAACAGAACTCTTTCTCCCTGGTCTTCAACCAAAATTAGCTTTCCCAAAAATGAAGCTAACACCGGAGTCTGTCCCTTGCATCAGGTCACCACATACCCCTCTCCTCATTGAGGGTACAGAGGAGCAGGTCTTCCTTAGTCTGGGTACCTCAGACACAGGATCCAGGGGCTACCCAGGGGTCTCACAAGGCTCCCACCACAAAAATGAAAAGTCCCCAAATAACCCAGAGGAAAGCCCCAGCCAGCCAGTTAGTGGCCTGGTAGGAACCATTTCCCAACCTTGCTTAGGATCCCCGGGCAGGGTGTTGCCTGGGTTCAAGTAGGCCTGGAAGCCAACACAAACAACACTCTTCACTGCCTCGAAAAGCTCAAAAACCTAAAAGCACTGCCCCCAGACTCAGTAGAGAGCAGCTTATAAATCCTTACACAGGAAGACGGCCACTCCAGCCCCCTCATAGGGAGGAGCTGCTCAAGAATGATTCCGCCCCTTATTTTTATTTATTTATTTATTTGTCGAGTTTTATATACTGTCGTTCGGTTTCACCATCACAATGGTTTACAAAGTTTCGATGTTTAACAGAGTGTTAAAAAGATTCATGCAATTGTTAACATAGTTATTGTAGGCGTTATAAACGTAGTTCGGATGTCAAACTGTACAGGTTATATTACATGCTTGCATTGGTTCCACATGTTTACATAGGCTGTAGGGAGGGAAATAATAACAGAGAGTCATTGGGTGTTTGGGTAGGCTTTGGTGAACATCCAAGTTTTTAGTTCTTTTTTGAAGGTTTTTAAATTTTGCTGTGTTCTCAGTTCAGTTGGGAGGGAGTTCCATAGTTCGGGGCTTCCTAGGGATATGGCTGTCTTCTGAGTTGAGGTAAGTTTGGAACGAGCAGGTGGAATTTTTAATAGACCTTTGTTAGTTGAGCGGAGGTTTCGGTTTGGTGAGTGGAGTTTTACAGATGTACTTAGCCAGTTTGTTTGTTTTTCGTATATTATTTTGTGTGGTATGGATAGTATTTTGTATTCTATCCTGAATTTTATTGGGAGCCAGTGTAGTGATATAAGTGTTGGAGTAATGTGATCGTGTTTTTTAGTTCCATTGAGTATTCTGGCGGCTGAAGGATTTGGAGTGGTCGGATGGTGGTGAGAGGTAAATTGAATAGCAGGGAGTTGCATAGTCCAGGTTGGAGAAGATGAGTAGTTGAAGGACTGTTCTGAAGTCGTTGGGGGAAAGGAAAGGTTTTAGACCTACACTGTCCCTAGCTAATGGAGTAAACCAGGGCCTTAATGGGAATGACACAAGATGGTCCATTACACTTAATTCATAGAATTACAATTCTCTCTCCCTCTCTCCCTTCCCTCTTAAAGGAACCAAAGTAATTACAATTCCTTAGTAACCTCGGCCAGAAACTTCTCTCCCTAACCTTCTAAAGATTTTTTTCCAAGTCAAGCGAAAGGCCTTCCGCACCCAAACTCTTTTTGCCAAATCACATCCCAGTGACCAAAATCCTAATTGGGGGGGGGGGGGGGGGGGATGGGACGGACGGACTGTCACTCATTCTCCCCCACCTTAAATGGCTTGGTTCCTCAAACTCTATGGACCAGGCACCTTGTGAGTATGGAGAGACAAACCCCAGAACAGTTATAGTACTGACCCCATACGGGAATCCAGCAACCATTTCTAGAAGTAGCAATCTGTATAATATCCATCAGTTCTCATCAGATTACCCAGGACACAGAGGTACTACAGAGGTTCTACTTCCTCCCCAGCCTGCTGTGACAGGCATCATCTAATGTGCGTTGATTTGAGTTAAATGACTTATTCCTTTAGGAGTGTCATACTTTACAACATACCTATCCCACTCTTCAAATCCCAAGATTGCACCTCAGTTGGGCTGCACAAATAACCTTTGAGATATACCAAAGCATTCATCTTTTCCTCCTTTCTGCTTAATCCTGGGAAGGAACGCCCATTACACAATCTCCCAGAAGTCTGGAAACCACACAATTATTCTTCCACATTAGGAAGGCCCATGGAAGTTTCTCCTTTGTATTTTTTTTTTTTATAGAACATTGTCTCTGACTACTACAGGTGCAGACAACTGTCCTGGAGGTTAGGCCATAGGCTCAGTTCAATCCAGTTTTACAGCAGGATCAGTCCTGGGGAAGTCTTTGCAAAGATCTTGATGTCAAACAACCTGAAAGGAGACACAGATCATAGATTTTACGAGCATGAGCCCAACTGGCCTCACTCGGAATTTTTCCTTCAGGTCCAATGAAGCATGTGGTCCTCAAGATCTCAATCAAGAGGACATTTTAAACTTAGATGGCTTCACAGAGTGAACTCAATAACTTTTCAGCAATCAGTGCAATACCAGCAAAGCTGAGTGTGGGCATGGCAGAAGTATTCCTGCCTCTGGATGGATGACTGTAGTCGATGTAGTATATCCTGATGCTTCTTCTAAAAATCCATTTCCTTGACCACAATATCCACCACTTGTTTCAACTCCAGATTATCCAGTCATCCCTCTGAATTTAGGGTCCTTACTCAAAACAGTCACGGCTTCTTCTTTCAAACAGTCTCTCTACAATTTCCATCAGCTAGATGGGCACATAAGGATACTGATCCTTCTGACTTTCTTGGACCACCTTCCTCACAATCTGCTCAGCCTTGCTGAGGGTAGTGACCTTCCGAACCCGGATTAACCATTGTGTATCAGCTGCAGTTCTTTGCTGAATAGATCATCTATGTCCTGATCATCCCCAATGCAGAGAGGTGCGCTGGCTTACCTCCTGTTTTCTTAGCACTGGAAACATAACTCCTAGTCCAAGGTGGAATAAAGTTTTCTGACACCGGAACAGCTGGAGTTCCGGTGCCAGGACCTGTAGGATTTTATTTGCAGAAAACATGATTTGTGCACATAAACGACATTTTCTGTGCATAAAATATGACTTCTGTATGTAAATCATGTTTTGCTATGTGCTAACTCTTTACTTACATTGTCTGGTTTGACCCCCGAAGTTTTAGCATACCATTAGCTTAAGGCATCGGGAGTTTTAAAAATGTGCTTGTGCGTTAAGAAAACGGGCGCTGGATGTTAGGGACGGTTTTAACGCTCCGCTTTTTACATCGGCCCCTACGCTTGTAACTGAGGCAATGGAGGGGGAAGTGACTTGCCCAAAGTCACAAGGAGTGAAAATGGGTTCTCAGGATAGTGACAATGAACATGCATGAGATGGATTTGCATACAATGGATATACAATTGTATATTCATTGCAGATATCCTGAACCTGGCCTGCTAGGCTTCAGAAACACTGCCCTTGCAGTCAGGTTCAGGAAATGGACACTAACGCGACCCCCTAATTTTAATATTGCATAAGGCGCGTTACGAAAGCGGGCGCTTTCTATGCTAACTTATTGCATCGGCCCCAGGAACTGCCTACCAGCCTGTACCAGTTTACTTGCAGACTGGTGCTGGTGCTAGTTTCTGGAGGGGGGTAGAGGGGTAGTAAAGTGAGTTTTGTTTATGGCAGCACATTTGTGTTATAGAAATGTAAGGATCTGATTCAACTATGAAAAGTACTCAGCAAACAAAACCAATAAATTCCAACTTTTGTACCCTCAAAGAACCCCTAATTAGCTAGAAAATGTGCACTTTGATTTATAATTTAGGAACACCTACAATTAGAAGTCCTAGATTTTAATTAAAAACAAAGTTCTGGGAAAATAAAGTTGTACTTACAAATTGTATTTATTTCCCTGCCCTTTTGCCCAGGCTGCACATTTATGCTTTGAAATGCGGTCTATGAAACAATCACATGTTTGTTGCATAAGCTGAAAAAGAAAAAAAAGTAAAGAGAGCTGCGAGTGCAGGTGCTGAGCTGGAGCTCCTTGGCTGCTCTCCTTAGGAGTGACAGGGCATCTGGAGGGCCGGAGCAGCCAGCGGCCCCTTTAATCTCACTGGGACTGCCCAGCACTGTCAGGCAGACTCTGACTGACATCACTCCCCCCCCCCCCCCAGATCCTGCCTTAATCTTCTGCTCTCCCCCACTCTTCTCCAAAAATAAAAGCCCTCTCAGGAGCGGCAAGGAGTGCAAACCTGGGATTGCATTGCTGTAGCAACAACCTTTGCTGATCCTGGGAAGGCAGTGAAATAATTACACTTCAAAAGCAAGAGCCCAGCAGAGGGAGGGACCCTGCTGAAATGTCTTCATTATCTCTGGCCATAAATACTGGAGGATTGTCTTGAGGGATTAAGGGAGAACCTTTGATTAATACTAGCCTCCCCCTTCCTGAGTGGAGATTGTGGAGGAGAAGGAGGAGGGGGAGGCGGGGGGGGGGGGGGGGGGGGAAGGGTTCCCTGAACTAGGAACTTCCAAGTCGATCTCACTGAGAATGTAATGCACAGACTGCAGAACAGAGTCCCCTCTTCACAAAGGGAGGAGTTTGCATTCTGTTGGGGAAGGGAAATCTAAAAGAAACAAAGAAGCATGAGTTCATCAGGCTAGAGTTTAATGATTAGTTTGCCGGGAAGATGGCAACTAATCCAGTGGCTCTTCAAGCAATGGCCTCTATTGCGAGCCCTCCAGTCCAACAGGTGATGGGCTCTGTATCCTGTACCCATCCTCTGAGCCCTTCAGTCCTACAGGTAACCATGATCGGAATCCCTGGGTTCTCTGGTGCTAGGGATGTGCAGCTTCGAAAAATTTGTTTTGGTTCATTGGTTTGGTTCATGGGTACTTCAATTTGTTTCATTAGCTTTGGCACAAAAAAAAATATTCATTCTATTTGTTTTTCATTTTACATTGAAGTCAATGTACAATAAAATGTCGTAGTTCTCCCTGAAGGAGGGCATTGCAGCAACATCATTGTGGTGCATTCTCCAGGTGGAGGACATCATTTGTTACTGGATCAAGAAAAGGTTGGAAGGCCAACTTCCAGGCCTAGGCCTCGGGCCTGGGACTAGCCTATGACCAGGCCCTGGTGTCAGGCCTGGGCCCAAGCCTGGGTCTCTGTAACCAGGACCAGGAACTAGCCTAGGCCGGGCCGCCGGGCCCAGCGTCAGATCCAGGCCTAAGCCCAGGCCTCGGCGACTGGGATCTAGCTTCAGCCGGGCTCTAGCATTGGGCTTGGTCCTTGGCGATCAAGACCTGGCCTTGGGTTGGCAATCAATTCTCATTAAAGAAATTCATCACAACTACAATTAAAAACGGATTCTTCAAGCTACACTAAAAAGAATCAAACCACTTCTTCATCCATACGACTTCCGAACAGTACTACAAGCAACTATTTTGTCAAAAATCGATTACTGCAATGCCATCCTACTAGGTCTCCCTAAAAATACCATACAACCATTACAGATGCTTCAAAACGCAGCTGCTCGCTTACTTACTAACACCCACCGCCATGAACACATCACACCTGTGCTCATGTACCTTCACTGGTTGCCGGTAGCTTCAAGGATTCTATTCAAAGTTCTCGCCCTCATCCATAAGTCGATTTACAACCAAGATATGCAATGGTTCTCCGATCAATTCTTATTCCACACGTCAAAGAGACCAATAAGAAAAATACACCAAGCCAAACTCGCGTCCTCTTCACTTAAACACATCAAACACGTTGCTACAAGAGACCGCGCTTTCACTATTGCGGGAACCAATATCTGGAACAAAATGCCCACTGACCTGCATCTTGAACCCTGCAATAAAAAATTCAAGCAGAACCTCAAAACTTGGCTGTTCGAACAAGCATACTCACAATGATCTTCTCCATTTTCTGAAATACCTATTACTTGTACTGCTTCTCCAATAGATCATTTGGGATTTTATATGCTTCTCCAATAGATCATTTGGGATTATATTATTATTATTTTCAATAGATTATGATTATCTTTAAGTTAATTTCATTAGTGCTTAACTATGTCTTTAAATTTGTTCTTAATTGATTTATTATGTACTCACGAGTTTTTTTCTCTTTTCGATTGTAAAGCTTGTTGCTGATTTACTGTTGATTGTGAACCGAGGTGATGTTATTAACGTGCCGCGGTATATAAAAAACTTCGAAATAAATAAATAAATAAATAAATAAACAAGAAGAAAAAGTTCCAAGGTCCTGAAAAAATAAATACAATCAGTTTCAACCTCCCAGTAAAACTACCATTAATATGATTTGATAGCCTCATTCAACCAACACTTCTATATGGATATGAGAGTGATGTCTAAAGTCAATACAGAATCTCAATATAAATCCTTCCACTGCCGCACACTTTGGGGTTGATATTTAAGACCCACGCGCGTCCATGTGCGTGCAGTTCCTGGCGCACGCACATGGACGTGTCGATTTTATAACATGCGCCCGCCGCGCGCAGCTGGTTGCCGGCGGATGTTGTCCCAGTCCTCCCCTGCCCCACCCCTCCCCACCCAGACCACGCCCCCGGCCCACCCCTTTGGAGAGGCCCGGCACTTCGGCACGTAACAGGGTTTACGCGTGTGGCTGGGCCCTTCCAAAAATGCGCGCAGCTTGTGCAAGGCCCTGCTACGTACGTAACCCCCTCTGTTTTTACGCACGTGGCCCTTTTAAAATCGGGCCCATATGTGAAGTAACAAAAAACTCTTAACAAAAAGAAATTTAGAACCTATAGAGCAGGGTTGTCATATTGTAACAGAGCTAACTCCAAGGATTCAAACAGTAGCAACCCTACTTATGATGAGGAAGCACTGGAAATATTACACGAGGCCCTAAAACATCAATACACCTCCTGTTAGGAAAACTGAACAAGTCAGGCGGCTATAGATCCCTACACAGAAACTACACGTTAGCAGAATACCTCACCTCGATCACACATGCAGAACACAGACAGACCTGCACCAAATAGAATAAACAGACCATAAAATCTAAAGAGAAACAAGTAGGCAACAACTGAACTGGAAACTGCAACAAGCCAGATTCAGTATGCAGTGCAACAATGGAAAAACAGAAACATTATCATTCCTCATAAAACAGTAAACAACACAATCAAGAAATATAAAATATCAACCATTCTAATAAAAAGAATAAATATTTTGAAACAAATAGAATAACATCCAATAATTAAAGATCATATTAAAATTTTAAAAAATGTATCAAATACTAATAAAATATTTCAAAACAGGAAATACTTCAAATAACATCCAATAATTAAAACTAATAGGGATTAAAAAATCCTCTGTTCTCCAAACCTGGAAACTTTTGATTTCTAGTCACCCTGAGATTGTCCTGGATTAGTGGGGAAAGAGACGGGAAGGGTGCACAAAGCTTAATCTCTCTCTCTCTCTCCCGTATAGACACTCTCACATGTTCATTCTTTCTCTCACAAGTACACTCACACATGTTCGCTCTCATGTATGCTCCCTCACACACAAATGCTCACTCAGTGGCTCTCACCCACACGCAGGAAGGCTCTGCCTCCTACACACAAACACAGGATCTTTCTTATGCATATAGTCTCATTCTCTCTCTATCTCTCTCACACACACACACACTGGCTCTCTCTCTCTCTCTCTTCCCCCCATATACCCCCCACACAGAGGCTTTCTTCCATATACATACAGGGTCTCTCTCTCTCTCACACACATACACATACAGACACATGCTTTCTCTGTCTCCCACACAAACACAATCTCTCTCTCATAACACTTCTTTTGCACACTCTCACACACATAGCATCTCTCTCTCTCTCTCTCACACACACACACACACACAAATTCTTTCAAACACACACACAGAAAAGGTGGGTCTCTCTCCCACATGCAGGCTCTCCATTTCTTTCCCACATACACATGAAGGCTCTTCTCTCTCTCTCTCCCACACACAAACACAGTCTCAAACATATGCACACGCACACTTGTGCTCACACTCTCCTACACAAAGTCTGTCTTTTATAAGCACACACACACACACATGCAGGCTCTGTCTCTCCCACATGGAAGCACTCTCTCTCTCTCCCATACACACACAGGGTCTCACACACACATACAGTCTCTCCATGCTATTTCTCTCTCTCTCACACACACAGAGGCTCTCTCTCTCTCTCTCTTCCATACATTGCTTGCTCAGGATTCCCCCTCTCTAATTGGCATCTTCAGTCACCAGCAAGATAGGGTCTGCTGGTTGTCACTGGGTCCTCTACTCCTTTGGCTGCTACAGGATGGGCACTGTGGTGGCCTGCCAGCCCTCGCTGTTTCTTCAGCTGCCACAGGATGCGGTCCACTTGCAGCTTCCATGTTGCAGATACTTTTACGTTTTTTTCAAGGGTAATGCCACCCCCCCCCCCCATGGTCATAGCATGGGCAATAAGTGGCAGCAGAAGTTGTGTTTAAACAACATCATCTCCTACTGCCATGGGGCCAATGTGAGATCTCTCTCACACATACACACAGGCTCTCTCTCTTTCTCACACACAGACATACTTGCTCAGGTTTCCCCCTCTCTAATTGGCTTCTTCAGCCACCAGCAGGATGGATCTGCTGGTAGCCGCTGGGTCCTCTACTCCTTTGGCTCTATGGGATGGGCATTGTGGTGGCCTGCCAGCCCTCGCTGTTTCTTCAGCTGCCATGGGATGGGGTCCACTTGCAGTTTCCATGTTACAGGTACTTTTACGTTTTTTTTGGAGTTGTGTGAGAGAGAGAGACCGAGAACCTATGTGTGTGTCTGTGACAGAGAAAGGGAGAGATACCATGGAGAGACTGTGTGTGTGAGACCCTGTGTGTGTATGAGAGTGAGGGCCTTCATATGGAAGAGACAGAGCCTGCATTTTTGTGTGTGTGTGTGTGTGTGCATATGTTTGAGACTGTGTGTATTTGTGGGTGTGGGGGAGAGAGAGAGAGAGAGCCTTCATGTGTATGTGGGAAAGAGATGGAGAGCCTGTGTGTGGGCTTCTACTGTGAGATGTGCCCCATGGCAGTAGAAGATGATGTTCGCTTAATCACAACTCCGCCTATGGACTTGGGGTGGTGGGGAGGTAGACTGAAACCAAGGACTGCGCAGTTAACGGCTGCATTGGCTTGAACAGAGGTTTGGTTTATCCTTGCCTAATCTGATGTATCAAACTGGAGTGGAAAAGTGGTGGCAAGCCATATTTTTGAGGTGGTACTTTTCACCACTTGCCTCCCCATAGGAACACCTATGTTCCCCTGAACCCTCCAGTCACAGAGGTGATAGGTTCTGTATCCCTGTTTCACCTCTTGAGCACAAGCCCAAGAGGTGACAGGCTCTGTATCTCTGCACACATGCCATGATTCTTCTAGTTCTAGGTGACAGGCTGTTATCCCGGCATCCATCCCCTGATCAACTCCAGTCCTACAGGTGATAGCTCGGTATACTCGTCCCCATCCCCTCATCCCTTCTGCACCCCCTGTTCTCTGACCTTGGGAGGGGAGGGGAGGGAAAAGGGGGATTGCAGGGGGCAATAACACAAAGAGGGACAAGGGGCGCCAAAAACCTTAGTCCATCACTGCACCCATCCACTGAGCCTACAGGCTCTGTATCCCTGTATTCTGAGCCCTCCAGTCCTAGAGCTGACAGGATATGCATCCCTGAACCCATCCAGAGTCCTCCAATTCTAGAGGTCACAGGCTCTGTATCCCTGTACCCATCCCTTGATCTCTCCAGTCCTAGAGGTGACAGCTCTGTATCCCTGTGTTCATCCCCTAAGCCCTCCAGTCCTAGAGGCGCCAGGCTCTGTATCCCTATGCGCATCCCCTGATCTCTCCAGTCTTAGAGATGTCAGGCTCTGTATCCGTGTCCATCCCGAGCCCTTCAGTCCTAGAGGTGATAACTCTGCATCCCTCTACCCATCCCCTGAGCCCTCCAGTCCTAGAGGTGACAGCTCTGTATCCCTGTGCCCATCCCCTGATCCCTCCAGTCCTAGAGGTGACAGCTCTGTATCCCTGCACCCATCCCCATAGCCCTCCAGTCCTAGAGGTGACAGCTCTGTATCCCTCTACCCATCCCCTGAGCCCTCCAGTCCTAGAGGTGACAGCTCTGTATCCCTGCGCCCATCCCCTGATCTCTCCAGTCCTAGAGGTGCCAAGCTCTGTATCCCTGTAACCCTCCCCTGAGCCCTCCAGTCTTAGAGGTGACAGGCTCTGTATCCCTGTGCCCATCCCCTGATCCCTTCAGTCCTAGAGGTTACAGGCTCTGTATCCCTGTGCCCATCCCCAGCCCTCCAGTCCTAGAGGTGATGCTTTGTATCTCTGCCCCTATCTCCTGAGCCCTCCAGTCCTAGAGGTGAAAGCTCTGTATCCCTGTGCCCATCCCCTGAGCCCTCCAGTCCTAGAGGTGAAAGCTCTGTATCCCTGTGCCCATCCCTTGATGCCTGCAGTCCTAGAGGTGACAGGCACTGTATCCCTGGGCCCATCCCCTGAGCCCTCCAGTCCTAGAGGTGACAGGCACTGTATCCCTGTGCCCATCCCCTGAGCCTTCCAGTCCTAGAGGTGACAGCTCTGTATCCCTGTGCCCATCTCCTGAGCCCTCCAGTCCTAGAGGTGACAGCTCTGTATCCCTGTGCCCATCCCTTGATGCCTGCAGTCCTAGAGGTGACAGCTCTGTATCCCTGTGCCCATCCCTTGATGCCTGCAGTCCTCAAGGTGACAGTGTCTGTATCTCTGCACCCATCCAGCTCTGCATCCTTGCCCCCTTCATCTTAAGCTCTCCTGTACCCCTTTTAATTTTGCCGATTTTGAATGTATAGCAACGCTGTTCCATTTACTTCTCCCACACAAAAATATTAATGTCTAAAAGAGAAAAGAAGAAGATTTAGTCTTTCAGCTATCACATCCCATAAAAAATGATTTGATGTCATTTCATTGAGTGCGGCTGTCTGCCCCTTTCACTGCCTGCACTCACTTAATGGGGTCCTAAAGAGCCATGAATCTCTCCATAGGCCAATCAGCGATGCTTTATCGCCGGCTCAGTGCATGTTTAATGGTATTTAAAGATTTTAAGTGGTATGGCAAAGCATAATGACATGCAGACGGCAAATTTATCACTGATCTGTGCCATATTGGCTTATTTTCCCTGGAATCTTCTCTGCCAGTCCCTCCTGAGTTCCTCGACCATGGGTTTATATCTTCCATTGCTCAGGGCACTCAGTTACTGGGGTAGGAATGCTCTATTTCCAGCAGGGAATGATGCACAGCCTGATCCAAAACACAAACCGTGAAGCTTCCGAACCCCCCCCCCCCCCGAGACACTTGCAGTAAAAAATGTAAACAAAATTCAGAAACCAGGACAGGTGTAGTTAAAATAGCCGAAACATGCTTTCTTACTTTTACGAAATTTGTCTTCAGCTTACCTTAAGCAAAAAAATTGAAATATGAAATGTTTGGAACTAAATAAACTGGGGAGGAGCCTGGAGCTTGTCCCATTTCAATCTGTTGCAGTCTTGGGTCTGGCTCATTATTGGGGAGGCGGGGGGGGGGGGGGGGAGAGAGAAAAGGGGAGCAGTCTGGTACCAGAATGCACTTCCTTGGATGAACTCCTAATTCAAGGTAATCACTGGCCACCAGGTTTTCCCTGTTCCAATCAGTTCTGGGATTTGTACACCTAATTGTCCTGTAGAATGCAGACTTTAAATGAACACACCCAGGCCCTGGTCAGCTGGAGCCTTCCTTACAGGACCCAGGGGCGTGGCTACCCATGGGCACTCAGGGCTCGTGCCCTGAATCTATTGACCAGTGCCCTGAATCTCAAAGCGCTGGAAAAGGAAGCAGAGACATTGATTTCTTCTCTGCACTGTCTGCTTTAAACTCACACCTCCCCCTCCTGTCCCCACAGGAGGGCGAAGGGGGTGAGACTGAGCAGACATTTCAGGTAGAATGTGGGGAGAAATGGGAGCAGAGCAATTGTCTTCCGATCTGCTGTGTGGTGTGCTGTGCTCTCATTCCCTCCCACCCTGTCCCCTTGTTTCAATAGGAGGGGAGGGGCTGCACCATATCTCCATAATTCTTTCCTCCTCTCCACTAGCCTAGTAAAGGAAGTGCTGAGATTGCGAACAGTCCAAAAAATATTCCTTGTATCCATCCATATTCTAGATTGGCAAATCAAAATAAGAAACGTAGTTTGTAAAGAATGAATATTTAGGAGATGCCACTTCTTTCTCCTTTGTTTCTTGAGGTTGTTTGAAAGAAAAAGTCCTCCCACCAGGAGACGTGTTAGGGTTTTCAAAGATCTGGGACACAGGCCCATCAGTAGCATGGTCAACTTCTCATGGACAGTAACTGGACATCCCAGAAAACTTCAGGACTGGGGGCAGAGGGGAGGGGGAGTCTCCTATTTAAAATTGTATAAGTTTAACAGATGTAAGATCTCTTTCCTTCTTAAGTATTGCTAAAGATGGCCCTCTCCCCCAGGGAGATTAAGCCTCCCATCCTCCAAAGAATTGTGTCACTGAGTTCCTGCCAGACTTATCATGTTTGTGCACCGCCAGCACAGCAAGAGATCACCATTCTGGTTGACTTTGATTCTATCAGTAATAAACTCCCAATGTCCCCAGCCCTCTTCCACTTCACACAATAATTTAACTCTCCACCACCTCTCTTCAGATAAATTGTACATAGAAAATAAATAACCTAACACTAAAAATTACATTCCAGTCGAGAGGATTCTGAAACTTTTACTGGGGAAGCTAAGAATTACCTAAAAACGTCTTCAAAAGTTCTCAAAACTTCATAGGTCCCTTCTTCAGAAGTTACCTCAGAGACATTCACATCTGAAACAGGACCTATGATGTATGTTATCTCAATAGAACAGAACAGTGGTCTGGTAATTGGGTGGATTATACATTGCTGTAAATAAATAGTTCACGTATAGTATTTTTGGATAAAATTTATATATTTTATTTTAAATAAAAGCTATCACAGCCTGACAACAATTTCAATTTACCACAGAAACAAAATCTACCATACCAAAACAGCATTAATTCCAAGGACTCCAACAGCAACAATAACAACCCTATCTATGAAAAGGCAGCACGGCACATATTATTACACCAGGACCTAGAAGGCCAAAAGATTTCCTATTAAAAACAGAAGAAGTGGAGTGCTATAGACCCCTTACACAGAAAGTACACACCAGCAGAATCCCTAACCTTGATTGCACGTGCAGTACACAGACAAACCCTCGCCAAATACAAAATGGGGAACCGCAAACAAAAACTGGAAATCCCGAGAAGCCAGACTCTCCAGCAGAAAATGAAACATCATTACTGCCATCACAGCTACCCTCTACCCCTGCTCCTGTCCTTTCCAGACACTGCCAATCCTAGGCTTTGACTAGGGCTAAAGGTGCCTTCTCCTCTCATCCCAGAAGACCTCCTACCCTCTAGTCTTTGCCTCCCTCACCATCCCCCAAGCAGGCTTTCTTTCCGCTGGCACACGCTTCTCCGCTGCGTTCTTTTTCCGTGTCTGCGCGGGAGGCAGCACTAGGATGACGGGGTGCTGCCTGAAGGGAGGATGTCGGGATTGTGAAAATAGTTCAGCCGTGGCTGTTGCCAAGATTCGGGGCACCGAACTTTGAAATCAGGGAATGGGCCCGGCGTGCCCGATGCCTCCCACCTTCAGGTTAACTGGAGCCTTGCCTCCAGGATTGCAAGAGGACGCATGAGCTGAGGGACCTTTTGGGTAGCCTCAAAGGATGCCTGCAAGTTCACAACTTTAGGCATGCCAAGAGTGAGAGCATCAGAAGAAGACCCTGCTACGGTAGTTTTCAGCAAAACTAGAGCCCTCTCTAACCTTATCCTAGCGTGCGAGGATCCCACGCTGCCCCTGGAGCCGCACAGCTGGAGATAGGGCTGGATTTAGGGTCATGCCTTCGGCGCCAACTTTGGAAGATGCCAAAATTTAGTTTAGTTTATTTAGTAAAATTTATGAATTGCTCAGCGCACAGGGCTCTGAGCGATTTACAGAAGTACATACACAGTACAGTTCTTAAAATATACAATAAGTAAATCAATCAGAGATTAAATGAATACAGAACAATACAGATACTAAAAAACTAAACTAATAACAAAAGTAAACTATATCACAGGCCCTAAGAGGCAAGGATAAGGAAGTTAAAAGGCTGTGCAGTTTGTAGAAGAGACGACTGAGGTGGGATATGATAGAGGTCTACAGAATCAAGAAAGAACTTGAACAGGTTAATGTAAATCAGTTATTTACTCTCTGATAATAGAAGGACTAGGGGGCACTCCATGAAGTTAGCAAGTAGCTCATTTAAAACAAATTGGAGAAAATTCTTTTTCACTCAGCGCATAGTTAAGCTCTGGAATTCAGTGCCGGAGGATGTGGTTACAGCAGTTAAAAAAGGTTTGGATAAGTTCCTAGAGGAAAAATCCATAAACTGTTATTAATTAATAAGCAATAGTAGCTTGAGATTTATTTACTGTTTGGGTACTTGCCAGGTACTTGTGATTTGCATTGACCACTGTTGGAAACAGGATACTGGGCTTGGTGGACCCTTGGTCTGACCCAGTTTGGCTTGTTCTTATGTTGATAAGTTTATAAAAATGGCAGCCTAAAGAGGTAAATTTTCAACTCTGCTTTAATCTTCTTGGTATCTGTCTCTAGCCACAAATGAATAGGGAGGGAATTCCAGAATTCGGGGGCTGCTACTGAGAATGACCTTTGTCTTGTCTCTTGCACCCAAGCCAATTTGTGTGAGGGAATTTCCAGCAGGCCACAATTCAAGGAACGCAGATTTCTGGTTAGCATATCTATTTTTAAAAAAGAATTAGTCTGGGGAAAAGAATGGAGCTGGAGGAGATTATGAACCTTGACTGCAACCTTATATTTCACGCATCATTGAACTGGAAGCCAGTGTAGCTTAGCTAGCACCAGAGAGAGATGATCGCCAGGGCCGGAGCAAACAATTACTGTGCTGCCCCCGATTCATTCAGTGTCTGTCCCGGGCCCATCAAATAAAGCCCAGCTCTGTCTCGAAATCCATGGATAGGGAAGGGAAGATACCCAAGGCAAACCATACAGCCTTGCACACATGCCACCTCTCACTCCCACACCCTTTACAGACACAACACAATTCAAATATGCATTTATAACACATTTTACATGACAAAAACCATTCAAAAGCACAGTCTTCTGAGGCAAAAATATAATTTACAACATGCATATTATATTTACATGCACTCCTGTGCTGCCAACAAGAAAACTGCCAAAAAGACACTTGGAACGCCTATGGAATTAGATTTTGCAATGCATATTGGGTGTGAGCTTGGCCCTCAGAAAGCCATGAACAAACAGAATTACCATTACAATATACTAAACCTTCCATACCAAAACATAACACAAGAAATAATAAAATCAAGAAATATAAAACATCAATCATAATATTAAAATCCTATTCATAAAAAGAATATTTCAAACCAGTTAATGAATAGAATATTGAACATTTCCCAAACACTAATAAAATATTTCAAAATATCTGAAGAATAAAAATTCCAATAATTAAAAATTGTTCTATTCTTCTCAAAATATTACACATATCTAAAAAGAGTAGAAATATTAAATTACACCCAATAATTAAAACCATACTAGGGATCTTTTGATTTCCAGTCACCCAGAGATAGTCTTGGATTGGGGGGAGGTAGGGCCGCATACATTTTACCTTCTCTCTCACACACATGCACAATAACACATTCATTCTCTCACACACTCCTTCTTTCTCACATACACAGTGTTTGTGCATGCCTGTGAAAGCCTATATGAGACACATAGGCTCTCACAGGCACACAAACATGCACAAACACACACACACAAGCACACAGGCTCTCATATAGACACATTCACAGGCACACAGGCTCTCTCACAGACAAACACACACACACACATAGGCTCTCACACAGACGCAGACACACAAACACACAGGCTCTCACTCCCTCATACCCACATACAAGGTCACATCCACACATCCTCCTGTTGTCATTGGGCTGTGGTGGGTTGAGCTCCACCATGGCACCGTGAGCTTACTGTTGACTTCGTGCTGTGGTGCTATGAGCTCCATCACGGCCCACCAGCCTTCCTGCTTGTTGGGGGAGGGGTGGGGGGGGGGGGTTGCGGAAGCTCCGTGTGCCCATGAATAACGTTCTGCATGGGCGCATACGCACGCAACACAAGGGGCAACATCGGGCTTCTCATTTTCAGCTGCCGGCTCTCTCCTTTGTCAGCCGCTGGTGGTTTATGCTCCGTCGGCGGTCCCGTGGCCTCTCCCTGCTGCTGCTGGCCCGATACCCCCCCCTCCCCCCCGCCAGGTGTGCCACCCTGTGCAAATGCATGGGACGATCACCCGGTCGCAACCAGGCTTGATGATCGCGAACGTCCGTGCCAGTGATTATTAAACGGGCAGAGGCATTTTGGAGGAGTTGAAGGGCCTTTAATGAAACAGGAAGGCCCAAATATACCACATTGCAGTGGTCTAGGGAGAGGCACGATCAAGGCCTGGGGCCACTGGGACTCCTCCTGCTGCTCTCTGCTTTCCAGGGGAAAGGAAAGCGGGAATCAGGTACTCCAGGTCCTCTGCCTCTGGGCGCCATCATCTTAAATCTGGCCCGGGGGGCTGGGAAAAACATAGTGTAAGCCGCAGACTTTGTGTAGCCAGTCACATGCGGAGCAAACTCATAACCCAAGCCAAAAAAGAGGGTCCATACTCAGCCCCCTGCCCCTATCACCCGGTGCCTGCGCTTAATTTGCTGCCACGCTGACAGGTTTAATGGCCACACCATGTGTTTTAAATGAAGGAGGCAGTTTTCCGGTTGTGCTGGGGTCCTCTCTTCTTTTAATTTTTCCTCAATCTAATAAAGGAAGGACCCAGCAAAAATAGACTGCACATAATTCAGGTCACGGTTAAAAGAGATAAAATCATGCCTGCCCTCCCCGCCTTCCTTCCGTTTCTGATTGTTATTTCATGTCTCAGCAGATATTAGTGTCTTCGGTCTTTGAAAGCTCCTCTTACTTATTCAACTCCCCCTTCACAAATCGCAGTAAATCAGGGCCACTGCTGTGTGGTTCTTCTTTGGAGACACTGATGCAAGGAAAGCACGGAGACAGCACAGACAGCGGAAGGGCAGATTAGGGGCTGTCGGGTTTCTCCCAGGCCTCCTGCCACGAGACCCAGGGAAGCAGGGCTGTCGGGTTTCTCCCAGGCCTCCTGCCACGAGACCCAGGGAAGCGGGGCTGTCGGGTTTCTCCCAGGCTTCCTGCCACGAGTCCCAGGGAAGCGGGCCTGTCGGGTTTCTCCCAGGCTTCCTGCCACGAGATCCAGGGAAGCGGGGCTGTCGGGTTTCTCCCAGGCTTCCTGCCACGAGTCCCAGGGAAGCGGGGCTGTCGGGTTTCTCCCAGGCTTCCTGCCACGAGTCCCAGGGAAGCGGGCCTGTCGGGTTTCTCCCAGGCTTCCTGCCACGAGATCCAGGGAAGCGGGGCTGTCGGGTTTCTCCCAGGCTTCCTGCCACGAGATCTAGGGAAGCGGGGATGTCGGGTTTCTCCCAGGCTTCCTGCCACGAGACCCAGGGAAGCGGGGCTGTCGGGTTTCTCCCAGGCTTCCTGCCACGAGACCCAGGGAAGCGGGGCTGTCGGGTTTCTCCCAGGCTTCCTGCCACGAGATCCAGGGAAGCGGGGATGTCGGGTTTCTCCCAGGCTTCCTGCCACGACATCCAGGGAAGCGGGGCTGTCGGGTTTCTCCCAGGCTTCCTGCCACGAGTCCCAGGGAAGCGGGCCTGTCGGGTTTCTCCCAGGCTTCCTGCCACGAGATCCAGGGAAGCGGGGCTGTCGGGTTTCTCCCAGGCTTCCTGCCACGAGTCCCAGGGAAGCGGGGCTGTCGGGTTTCTCCCAGGCTTCCTGCCACGAGTCCCAGGGAAGCGGGGCTGTCGGGTTTCTCCCAGGCTTCCTGCCACGAGTCCCAGGGAAGCGGGACTGTCGGGTTTCTCCCAGGCTTCCTGCCACGAGATCCAGGGAAGCGGGGCTGTCGGGTTTCTCCCAGGCCTCCTGCCACGAGATCTAGGGAAGCGGGGATGTCGGGTTTCTCCCAGGCTTCCTGCCACGAGACCCAGGGAAGCGGGCCTGTCGGGTTTCTCCCAGGCTTCCTGCCACGAGACCCAGGGAAGCGGGGCTGTCGGGTTTCTCCCAGGCTTCCTGCCACGAGATCCAGGGAAGCGGGGATGTCGGGTTTCTCCCAGGCTTCCTGCCACGAGATCCAGGGAAGCGGGGCTGTCGGGTTTCTCCCAGGCTTCCTGCCACGAGTCCCAGGGAAGCGGGGCTGTCAGGTTTCTCCCAGGCTTCCTGCCACGAGATCTAGGGAAGCGGGGATGTCGGGTTTCTCCCAGGCTTCCTGCCACGAGATCCAGGGAAGCGGGGCTGTCGGGTTTCTCCCAGGCTTCCTGCCACGAGATCCAGGGAAGCGGGGCTGTCGGGTTTCTCCCAGGCCTCCTGCCACGAGTCCCAGGGAAGCGGGGCTGTCGGGTTTCTCCCAGGCTTCCTACCACGAGATCCAGGGAAGGGGGGCTGTCGGGTTTCTCCCAGGCTTCCTGCCACGAGACCCAGGGAAGCGGGGCTGTCGGGTTTCTCCCAGGCTTCCTGCCACGAGACCCAGGGAAGCGGGCCTGTCGGGTTTCTCCCAGGCTTCCTGCCACGAGATCCAGGGAAGCGGGGCTGTCGGGTTTCTCCCAGGCTTCCTGCCACGAGATCCAGGGAAGCGGGGATGTCGGGTTTCTCCCAGGCTTTCTGCCACGAGATCCAGGGAAGCGGGGCTGTCGGGTTTCTCCCAGGCTTCCTGCCACGAGTCCCAGGGAAGCGGGGCTGTCGGGTTTCTCCCAGGCTTCCTGCCACGAGATCCAGGGAAGCGGGGCTGTCGGGTTTCTCCCAGGCTTCCTGCCACGAGATCCAGGGAAGCGGGGCTGTCGGGTTTCTCCCAGGCCTCCTGCCACGAGTCCCAGGGAAGCGGGGCTGTCGGGTTTCTCCCAGGCTTCCTGCCACGAGACCCAGGGAAGCGGGGCTGTCGGGTTTCTCCCAGGCTTCCTGCCACGAGTCCCAGGGAAGTGGGGCTGTTGGGTTTCTCCCAGGCCTCCTGCCACGAGACCCAGGGAAGCGGGGCTGTCGGGTTTCTCCCAGGCTTCCTGCCACGAGTCCCAGGGAAGTGGGGCTGTCGGGTTTCTCCCAGGCCTCCTGCCACGAGACCCAGGGAAGCGGGGCTGTCGGGTTTCTCCCAGGCTTCCTGCCACGAGTCCCAGGGAAGTGGGGCTGTCGGGTTTCTCCCAGGCCTCCTGCCACGAGACCCAGGGAAGCGGGACTGTCGGGTTTCTCCCAGGCTTCCTGCCACGAGACCCAGGGAAGCGGGGCTGTCGGGTTTCTCCCAGGCTTCCTGCCATGAGTCCCAGGGAAGTGGGGCTGTCGGGTTTCTCCCAGGCCTCCTGCCACGAGACCCAGGGAAGCGGGACTGTCGGGTTTCTCCCAGGCTTCCTGCCACGAGATCCAGGGAAGCGGGGCTGTCGGGTTTCTCCCAGGCTTCCTGCCACGAGACCCAGGGAAGCGGGGCTGTCGGGTTTCTTCCAGGCCTCCTGCCACGAGTCCCAGGGAAGCGGGGCTGTCGGGTTTCTTCCAGGCCTCCTGCCACGAGACCCAGGGAAGCGGGACTGTCGGGTTTCTCCCAGGCTTCCTGCCACGAGTCCCAGGGAAGCGGGGCTGTCGGGTTTCTCCCAGGCTTCCTGCCACGAGTCCCAGGGAAGCGGGGATGTCGGGTTTCTCCCACGCTTCCTGCCACGAGATCCAGGGAAGCGGGGCTGTCGGTTTTCTCCCAGGCTTCCTGCCACGAGTCCCAGGGAAGCGGGGATGTCGGGTTTCTCCCAGGCTTCCTGCCACGAGACCCAGGGAAGCGGGGCTGTCGGGTTTCTCCCAGGCTTCCTGCCACGAGTCCCAGGGAAGTGGGGCTGTCGGGTTTCTCCCAGGCCTCCTGCCACGAGACCCAGGGAAGCGGGACTGTCGGGTTTCTCCCAGGCTTCCTGCCACGAGATCCAGGGAAGCGGGGCTGTCGGGTTTCTCCCAGGCTTCCTGCCATGAATCCCAGGGAAGCGGGGCTGTCCGGTTTCTCCCAGGCTTCCTGCCACGAGACCCAGGGAAGCGGGGCTGTCCGGTTTCTCCCAGGCCTCCTGCCACGAGACCCAGGGAAGCGGGGCTGTCGGGTTTCTTCCAGGCCTCCTGCCACGAGACCCAGGGAAGCGGGGCTGTCGGGTTTCTCCCAGGCTTCCTGCCACGAGTCCCAGGGAAGTGGGGCTGTCGGGTTTCTCCCAGGCCTCCTGCCACGAGACCCAGGGAAGCGGGACTGTCGGGTTTCTCCCAGACTTCCTGCCACGAGACCCAGGGAAGCGGGGCTGTCGGGTTTCTCCCAGGCTTCCTGCCACGAGACCCAGGGAAGCGGGACTGTCGGGTTTCTCCCAGGCTTCCTGCCACGAGACCCAGGGAAGCGGGACTGTCGGGTTTCTCCCAGGCTTCCTGCCACGAGACCCAGGGAAGCGGGACTGTCGGGTTTCTCCCAGGCTTCCTGCCACGAGTCCCAGGGAAGTGGGGCTGTCGGGTTTCTCCCAGGCTTCCTGCCACGAGACCCAGGGAAGCGGGACTGTCGGGTTTCTCCCAGGCTTCCTGCCACGAGACCCAGGGAAGCGGGACTGTCGGGTTTCTCCCAGGCTTCCTGCCATGAATCCCAGGGAAGCGGGGCTGTCCGGTTTCTCCCAGGCTTCCTGCCATGAGATCCAGGGAAGCGGGGCTGTCCGGTTTCTCCCAGGCTTCGTGCCATGAATCCCAGGGAAGCGGGGCTGTCCGGTTTCTCCCAGGCTTCCTGCCATGAATCCCAGGGAAGCGGGGCTGTCCGGTTTCTCCCAGGCTTCCTGCCATGAATCCCAGGGAAGCGGGGCTGTCCGGTTTCTCCCAGGCTTCCTGCCACGAGATCCAGGGAAGCGGGGCTGTCCGGTTTCTCCCAGGCTTCCTGCCACGAGACCCAGGGAAGCGGGGCTGTCCGGTTTCTCCCAGGCTTCCTGCCATGAATCCCAGGGAAGCGGGGCTGTCCGGTTTCTCCCAGGCTTCCTGCCACAAGACCCAGGGAACCAGGCCTGTTGGGTTTCTTCCAAGCATCCAGTTATTGATCTCAGTCTCCATGAGCCATCCTGCTGGGATAGAAGTGAGGGAAGCGCTATGATCTTATACAGAAGAAATCGATAATGGTGCCAGCCTCAGTCCGCTGGTGCTGTTTGCAATTGTGACACCAATAAGGCAAGAGCCACAGATGATTGCTCCTGTCCCATGAATAAAGAAGACATGGGGTAAGCAGATCCAGGGAATCTGGGAGGAAACAAGAAATGATCCAGGAGGGGTTTTGGGGGTTTTTTTGTTTTGTAGTGCGGGTAACCTGATAATTGTTTTCTTTTTTATTTTATTTTCTGTTTGTTTTATTAGTAACTAAAATGAACTGGAGCAAAAAATGAAATGGAAAAAAAAAAAAAGTGTGTGCCCACCCCTAGTGCCAGGGAAGCGGGCCAGTCAAGACCTGCCAGGGATGTCGGGTTTCCTCCAGCCATCTTGTCATAGGTCTCAGGGCTACCAGGACTGAGCTCCTTGAAGCTGCTCTTCCATTATTTACCTCACATTCTTTATTACCCAAAACATAAAAAGGACTTCCGCTGAGTTGGAGTCCCCCACTGAAATTTACTGCTACAGTTTCTAGTGTTGGCTTAGGCCCGCAGTCCTCTTCTCATGATTTATTACTGAAATTTGAAAGTTATTTTTTACAGCAGGAGAAGCCTTGGGCCTTGCCAAGACCAGCAGCTGTCTGACAGGGCTGGAGAAAGTCTGCAGACCGGATCTGCCTGGGGTGCTGTGTGTGCTATCCTGCAATCCAGAGAAACCAGCTGCAGGGTGATGGAGATCATGCCAGGCTAGGCTTGCACGTCACTCTTACCACTATCAGTCGGGGGGGGAGGGATCTGCAATGCCCATTTACAGAGGTGATGTGACAGCACCACACAAACAGCTCTCTGGGGCCCTAAGGTAAAAAAGGACTTGCCTGAGTGGTTAAAATAAAGTTTGAGGGATCCCGGAGGTGAATCAGTGACCTTGATGAGGTTTTCTAGTACAGATCAAATAAACTGGCCTGCTTTTGGTATGTCAGGTTTGGGCTGAGTGGAAGACGATCCCTCCTTGGCCTTGTGGCTTAAGAGTGAGAACTCGTACAATAAGGGGAGTAAGGATCCCGTCACCCCGACCCTACCAGGGATCTGATTAGGTAACCACCATCGCCAAGGCAGAAGGATCCAACCTCCTGCAGACAAACCCACCCTGTCTCTGCCTGCAGACCTCTGACAGTTCTGTTAAGGAGTGTTGTGAGAAACGGATGGCCTGTAGCCCTTCATGGATTTATTGGGACCTGGGGATTTTTTTGACAGACAGATGTGAAAAATGAAATTTTTTTTTTTTTGTCCCAGCTCCGAGACTGCTGGAGATGGCGGTTCTTTCCTTAGTGCCTGTCTTGGTTGAACACAATCATAGATTTTCTGCGATTGTTTCTGAGTGTTCTTCTAATGACCATCACAGACCCAGCCTTTTGCCATTTCATTCCCCCGAGGTCAAGAAGTCTTAGTGCAGAGTCCATTAACATATTCACTGAGGAGCATGCAAGGAAATGAGCAGGAAGCAGTGTAACAGCAAAGTTGCACTGAATAGCAGGAAATGCAGGTCTCATTTATCCTCACACTTCTGCTCAATTACAGCCCAGTACTTTGCATCTTACAGATCATCCTGAGAACCAGAGCCCAGCTCAGCATGTCTGCAGCACTCAGCAGAGGCAGGGAGGTTCTCTCTCACTAGCATTCCAATCCCGGTACAGAGCCGCCCAGTATAGCGTGTCTGCAACAGAGGCAGGGCGTTTAAGAATATAAAAGCATAAGAACCCATACTGGGTCAGACCAAGGGTCCATTAAGCCCATTGGCCAGTGCAGGTCACAAGTACCTAACCTATCAAGAATTAAATAGTAGACAGAGCCCATGCTACTTCAACCAGAGATATTATTGTTGGGAGTCCCGGCTGCGGCAACCCACGACCGGGTCCCCTTACTGCGCTGCCAGGCATCTGTTCCGGGCTCCTCCTCTGACGGCCCGGCATCTCACTCACGCGGCTTAGGACGCCGCCGACTTCCTCCCAGTGTGCGCTCCCTTAGGCGCGTGCGTCACTCCTACTTAAAGGGGCCACGGCGGGAAACCTTGTTCCGGCCCCGGAAGACGACATCACAGCTCTGTCCTATTTAAGGCCGGCTCAGCTTCCTGCACTTCGCCTTGGCATCAGGTCACACTCGCTCTGAATGTGTTGTTGCTGCTGCGTTCCTGATCCTGAGCTTCTGCCTGTGCTCCTGATCCTGTGCCCCAGCGTGCCTTCCTGCCTTCCAGTCCCGCCCTCCTCTTCCCGTGCTCCGGCCCGGTTCCTCTCCTGCTCCTCGGACTGACCACCTGGTTCTGACCCCGGCGTGGCTTCCCGTCTTCGCTTGTCCGCTGCCTGTCCTGACCTCTGGCCTGTTTCACCGTGCTGCTTGTTCGCTGCCCGCCCCGACTCCTGGTCTGCTCACGACTTCCTCTGACTTCCGCCTGCCTCAACCTGGACCTCCTGACGCCGCCTCGACTTCTCCTTGCACTCCCCTACGCGAGAAGACCCGCACCTAAGTCCTGCTGGCCCCAGCACCCAAGAGCTCAACCTGAGGGAAACGAGGTGAAGCTCCAGCTGGGTTTTCTCCACCAGTACTGCCTCCCGGTGCCGAGGACCACTGGGGACCGTCCCTCGGTGGTGGTTCCAAGTCTCATCCTGGTTCAAGGGTCCACACGAATAACAACTATAAACAGTGGCTTTCCCCAAGCCTACCTGGTTAATAACCTCCAGGAACTTGTCAAAACCTTTCTTTAACCCAGCTATGCTAACTGCCTTTACCACATTCTCCAGCAATGAATTCCAAAGCTTAACTGTGCACTGAGGTAAAAAGGTTTTCTCCAATTTATTTTAAATGTGCTACTTAGTAACCTTCATGGAATGGCTTCTAGTCTTTTTTTATTTTTAGAAAGAGTAAACTGATTTGCATTTACCCATTCTGCTCCTCTCATGATTTTATAGACCTCTATCATATCTCCTCCCAGCCATTTCTTCTCCAAGCTGAAGAGCCCTAATCTCCTTAGCCTTTCCTCATAGGGGAATCATTCCATCCTGTTTATCATTTTGGTTGCCCTTCTCTATACCTTTTCTAATTCCGCTGTATCTTTCTTGAGATGCAGCGACTACTAGAACTGTACACAGTATTCAAGGTGCGGTCTCACCATGGAGCGATACAGAGGCATTATGACATTTTCTGTTTTATTCACCATTCCCTTCCTAATAATTCCTAACATTCTGTTTGCTTTTTTGATCGCCGCAGCACACTGAGCCAACAATTTCAACAATGACCCTTTTCCTGGGTGGTAACTCCTAATATGAAACCTAACGTCATGTAGCTACACTTTGGAATATTTTTCCCTATATGCATCACCTTGCACATGTCTACAATAAATTTAATCTGCCATTTGGATGCCCAGTCTTCCAGTCTCGCAAGGTCCTCCTGCAAATTTCTAACAATCTGCTGGTGATTTAACAGTTTGGAATAATTTTGTGTCATCTGCAAATTTGATTTCCTCACGAGTTTACTTTTCCAGATCATTTATAATTATATTAAAACGCACCGGTCCCAGATGTCACTGCCCTGCATGGCCGCCTGAACAGTGAGCTCCCCATCGTTGATCTATAATTTCTCCTCTATCATGGCCATAGAGTCTCCCAAATCATGTTTTATAGCAACCGAATGATTGAGCGGTGTCTAGCAGTAAGAAACCATTGGGCTTGAAAGCAATTTTCCTATGCTTTGCAGTGGTGTGATCTTGGAGGAGCTTGGCAATATGGCAGATTCTGTGGAGTACAAGTTCCCAGCAGAGGGCCATGGTAACATGGAAGATGTTCTGGGTGTTTCAGTTATGGTTCAAAGAGTTAAGAAAGGCCATAATAGCTTGTAAAGGAGTGTATATCAGAAATCCCTTAAAAGACCAGGCCCAGGTATTTAGCCTGGTCCACCATATGGCACAGCTCAGAAAAGTCCAAGGATATTTCCCTAAGCAGGGGAATACGAGAGAAGGCCCAGGAGGAACAGGAAGAACCTGGAGACGAGGAGAAGGCAGCTCCTATGACAAGACTATCTGTTGCTTTGCCTTCTGATTTAGAATGTTGAGGCAAGCAGACTTTTCTACCTGTTTTCTGTTAGGCTATAAAGAATAAAGCTGATTCTGTGGAGAAAAGGTTGATCCAGACTAACATGTCCTCTGGCACCCTTAAAAAGCTATTTGAAACAGTGGTCGACATACGACTTGATATCTCTGAGATTGGATGTGGAGTTGAGAACTCTGCTGACTGTTGCAATGACTGTTAATTTCCCTATGAGGAAAGGCTGAAGAGGTTAGGGCTGTTCAGCTTGGAGAAGAGACGGCTGAGGGGGGATATGATAGAGGTCTTTAAGATCATGAGAGGTCTTGAACGAGTAGATGTGACTCGGTTATTTACACTTTCGAGTAATAGAAGGACTAGGGGGCATTCCATGAAGTTAGCAAGTAGCACATTTAAGACTAATTGCAGAAAATTCTTTTTCACTCAACGCACAATAAAGCTCTGGAATTTGTTGCCAGAGGATGTGGTTAGTGCAGTTAGTGTAGCTGGGTTCAAAAAAGGTTTGGATAAGTTCTTTGAAGAGAAGTCCATTAACGGCTATTAATCAAATTTACTTAGGGAATAGCCACTGCTATTAATTGCATCAGTTGCATGGGATCTTCTTAGTGTTTGGGTAATTGCCAGGTTCTTGTGGCCTGGTTTGGCCTCTGTTGGAAACAGGATGCTGGGCTTGATGGACCCTTGGTCTGACCCAGCATGGCAATTTCTTATGTTCTTAATCTGTCTCTGAACTGAAGAAAGCTAATCTTGACCTTTGTGAAAAACTAGAAGATTTGGAGAACAGGTTGCAACAGTGTAATTTGTACTTTTGTGGTATCCCAGAATCCCCTGAATATGTGGACTGTACACATGGTAATAATCAAAATCAGCAAATCAATTCTGAGTGCTAGCGATGTGTCTGATTTGGAGGCTGAAATTGTGACCGATAGAGCACATTGGTCCTTGGGTCCAGTACAGAGGAATCTACCTCCAGATGTTATTGCCTACTATCATGATTTATTTTGGAAAGAAAAGGCGCTAGCCCAATCCAGGAACATAGGAGCCCTTAATCGGGATGGCCATATTGCAGAAATTTACAACGACCCTTCTCCGATGACTATTCACAAGCAAAGAGGCCTGCGTGATATAATGGCCAACTGTGCAATCAGAGCATCAGATACTGCTGGCTGTTTGCTTTTGGTTTAGCATTTACAGTAAGTGGAGTTACATCCAGGATAAAGGGCTCGTCGGAAGTCATTCAAATCCTTCAGGCTGCAGGAATTGTGGTAAAGCCGGCTTCACCCCTGAGGATACTGCTTCAAAGGCAGAATACCTCAACTGGCAAAGAGCGGTCGCAGGGAGCGTCATCGTCACTGGGATTCCGAAGGTTCCACTTCCTCCAGAGACACCCCCACCTGAATCCCACCAGCTTTACTGATATATTAAGATATAAATAGCTCAAGGCACAGCCTCAGTCTGCAGATTTCTAATGTTGAAACAGTTTGCCAGCTGCGGCTGTTGTTCATATCAGTTTTATGCTAACTGGAAGTGAGTTTCTGGCGTCCTTTCTTGGGTGTTTGATGAGGGGGGAGGACTATTTGTGTTGGGAGAAAAGGTGTGAATTCAGAACGGAGCTGAGCCTGGTGTAGTCACTCCTCGAAGAGAACGTGGTCTCAGCTTTGGAGGGCACAGCTTTGGTTAGGTTAGGTTGCAGGGAGGGAGCTTTATAATAAGGTAGCCTTCATAATTTTGAAAATACGGTACATTTGAATTGTGACAGTGGCTTAGTTCTCACACCTCAGATGGAGAATGAATGAAGATCTCGTCTGATTTTACTTCAGGAAAATTCAAGTCAGTGGTTTCACGAATGTCTGGAGACAGTGCAGAACTGGTTATGTGGAATAAAGATGTTTTTTTTTAAATACTAAGAAGATGGTGGCATTACAGGTATGTTGGCATACAGGAGATGACATTTGGTGATGTTGCTATTCCCATACTTTCGGAGGTTCATAATTTGGCTGTTTAAATTGATTCTGGTCTGAAAATGAAGCCTCATATACGAATAGTTGCTGAGATGCTTTTTTCAAACTGAAGATGGTTCGACAGTTAAAGTCAATATTATCTGATACTGATTTTCAGAGAGTAGTACAAGCCTTGGATTATTGTAATGCATTATACTTGGGTTTGTCGAAGTACTTCTGAGAGCTTTAGAATTAGTACAGAATGGGTGGCACATATTATATCTGGGATTGGATATTATGAGCACATTACACCAGTACTAAAGGTTCTGCATTGGTTGTTGGTATGAAAGAGAATACATTTTCAAGTTTTAACTTTGCTTTTTAAAGCTGTTTATGTGGAAGGATATCTGCTAGCAGAGTTGGTAATGCCTTATACATGTGTGAGCTGTCTCTGCTCTGACGATAAGAGGCTCCTCAGTGTCCTTAGTTTGAAAATGTGCCATACTCAGGAGAGCAGATCCAGAGCTTTCTCATTGATAGGTCCGACATTATGGACTGTGATTGATTTTCAGTTAAGGAAAGAAGAAGAGTATAAGCTTTTTAAGAAGAAGTTAAAAGCGAATATTTTTGACAGATATATGCCTGCTGATGAGGTCTGTTTCTGTTTTATTGCTGTTTTTATTATAGTTATTATTTTGTTTGTTTAGAGTGTTATTTTATGTATGTTTTATTGTAATCTACACTGTTCACTTGTTTGGGTGTAGTGGATAAGTGCAATCAATAGATAGTGCTAATAACAGACCAATCTGTTTTTTGTTTGACCTTCCTTATGAAGACTATTAGAATTGTCTTCCTGGATGCTGAAGGGCTGAATTCTCCTATAAAGCATTAAATTTTAGTTAAAGGAGCCATGCATCTGAAGCATTCGATCTTTGTAAAACAATGGACACATTTGAAAAAGTGTAATAAGAGGTCGTTAACATCTTAGTTTGTTCAGCATTTATTTCTTGCTTCTAATTTGTCGCAAACAAACATGGAGCGGATATTAGTCTTCAAGGACTTGAATGTTCAAGTTAAAGAGATACATACACAGGGATGGGAAAGGAGATATATTGTAGTACAATCGGGTATTAATTCCAAAGTGTTCACTTTTGTCAATCTATATGCTTCCAACTCTAACCAGGGGTCTTTTTTTTCGTTTTGTTAGACATTGCGTTATCCAAGTGTACTGAAAGCCATATTGTACTGGGGGGTGACTTTCCATGTTACTATTCCCTCCTGTAGACAATTCCTCGGGAGCAAGATTAGTTGATAGGCCCCATAGACTTAAAGAGCTGATTGAGAAATGGGGGTTGGTTGATATTTGGAGAACGGGTCAACCTTTCAGCCACAATTATTACTTTTCTCTACGCCTCTTAACTCCTACTCTAGGGTGGAATTTTGCCTAGTTGATAAGATGATGGTTTCTGGAACTCGGAAAGCAGATATTTCCATAATAAACTGGTCCAATCATGCTCCAATTTGGTGGCATTACTATTGCATAAAAAGAAAAGGGTAGATGATTTTGGCATACCAATGACAGTTTATTAAATAATAAAGAAACGTGATCAATTGACAAATGACATTCAGGACTACTTATATTTCAAGTCATAAAGGTGAGGTTTCTCCAATGACTTTATGGGGTTGTCTCAAAGCAGTTATCAAAGACAAGCTGATATCTAGATCTATGCAGAAGGCAAAAATGAAAGAAAAAGCAGATTAGAGTTGGAAATTTTATAAACAAGTTAGAAAAAGTGAATGCCAATTCTGCTACTTTCAATAAATTAGCAGCTAGAAATAAGTTATGTTTGTTGAATGCCGAGGATATATCCCACCAGATGGAGCTGACTCAGCAAGAGTATTTTGAATTTGGCAACAAAGCTAGAAGATTGTTAGTTACAAGACTGAAGAGTAAGTTATCCCAGAATTACACTATCAAAATCAAGGATAGGGTTCAGAATTATAGAATGGACAGTGTCAAGATCAGGCTTAGATTTACACAATTTTATGAAGAATTTTGTGGTTTAGACACATCTATTATTGAGGATGATATAGAGATGAAGTAGATTTCTCAACTGTTCCTCATGATTATTATGTAAGATTAAACAAAGAAATAGCAGAATCTGAGGTTCTTCAGACTAAAAGAGATTTGAAAACTGAGGAGGCCCCTGGGTTGGAGGTTTTTTTCCCCCACCAAATTATATATAAATTTAGTTTGGCTCTGGTTGGGCAGCTAGTGCATATGTTCGATTTGTTATCAGATGGTGAGCATTTTTTTTACCTCTAATTTAGCAGGGGTCACAGGATGCCATATTATGCAGCTTTTATAGGCCCATTTTACTGCGCAACTTGGATATTCAAGTTTTTGGCTAAGAGCCATTGCAGAACGGCTTAAGTAGTGTTTCACAAATTCTGGTACATAAAGATCAATTAGGATTCATCCCTGGGCTTTTGGCTGATTGATAACTTTAATTCGGTGAGCTAAAAAAAAACTACCCTCGTTGTCACTTACCATCGATGCAGAAAAGACGTTCAATAGGGTCCATTGGCAAGTTCTGTTTTAAGTTTTAGAGAAAATAAATATAGGCCTGAAGTTTATGGCCTGGGTACATAAACTTTATGGCCTGTGAGGCTTGTATACAAGTCAGCCGTGGATATTCTAGTAACTTCAGCATGAGCCGAGGTACTAGGCAGGGCTGGCCTCTGCCCCTTTATTGTTTGCACTAGTACTTCAGTCTTTTGCTGGAAAGATTAGGAAAACATACGAGATTAGAGACATTGTTATTGGTATGACAGATTATAACATTTCACTTTCTGCTGATGATTTAGAGGACCTTATTCAGACACAGCCTGGATAGCAAACTTATCCAGCTAAACTTGGAGGGATATTCAGTGGTGCAGCCGCGCTATTGAATATAGCCGGCTATCTTAAAGTTACTTGGCTAACTTTATTCAGCTAACTTTAGGACTGCTCTTTGGCCTGGCCAGATTTAGATGGGTAAGTCATCCAAGTAACTGGAACTTCCCTAACTTATCTAGCTAAATTCTAGCCCCCTAGCTTATTAGCTAGCTGGAATTTAGGGAGATAATGCCCAAATATTAATTTAGCTGGCTAAATGCTTTTGAATATGGACCTCTTAATATTTACCCTGACCGAGCCCGAGACATCCTTGCCAGCCTTGGTTGCAGAGCTGCAGAAATTTGGGAGGGTCTCGCCTTTTAAGGCGAATATGGATAAATCTGAAATACTCATATTACCCTTTCTAATAATATGATTATACAACTAAACATACTATATCCATTTAAATGGGTTTCAGACAATTTGAAATATCTGGGAATGTGCATGGGAGTGGAGCACATTAAGTTATTTCAGTTAAATTATCCCCCCAAGATATCTGCTATGTTTCGTGATTTGGACATTTAGGAGCTGTATAATCTATCCCAGCCAGGCAGAATAGCAGCTATTGCGATGAATACGCTTCCAAGGTTTTGCTACTTATTTCAGACTATGCCTAATATCAAAGTCCCTGATAAGATCTTGAAAGTCTGGCAGAAAAGGATCTTTAGTTTTATTTGGCAGTGCAGACCCCCAAGGGTAGCTAGGTCGGTGGATTGGGGTGTCCCTAATCTTAAGAAGTATTATATAGCCTCTCATCTACGGGCTATACTAGACTGGCATAGGGGAAAAGGGCTTGAATAGAGTAAGCGTTTATTGGACCAATGGGGCTTTGGGTTAGGCTTGGCAAAGGCAACCCAAAGCATCATGGCTCACTCCTGTCCAAATCCCCTTTTACTCCTTACTTTACCATTATGGGCTACTTGGAGGTCTAGCTCAGTAGGACAAAGAGATCAGTTTAGCAAGACATTTGCTCCCAGGATTCCTTCGAGCGAGTTTAGGCAATGGGAAAAACTGAAAATCATTACTTTTGTCCTTTGCGGGGGGGGTGGAAATTAATAAACATCGATCTTTTGAGTTTCTGCAGGAACAACATTTGATAGACAGAGATAAATTTCTGTACATCCAATTACAGCATTTTAGGACTCTAGAGGGGGTGAAAATTGGTCTTGGAAAGGGGAGGTCACGTTTGGCAGGGTTATAGGAGAAAGCTGATAGTAACAGGGGGTTTGATTTCTAAGCTCTGTTCCCTGCTTAATGCAGAGCTGCCTGCTAAGCCTAAACATGTTCCGTCCTGGGAGAGGGCTTTGGGTCAGGTTCTTTTCTAGTTCTAGGAAAAATGGCTGTTTCTTCAGCGCTGGCTGAGAATGGCTATAGAATACTTCTCCAACAGTATCTTCCACCTCAGTATTTACATCAGATACAGCCACAGATGAAGAACACCTATTGGCGAGGTTAGGAACCTTCTTCCACATCTGGTGGGAATGCCATTCAGTACCGAAATTTTGAGATGAGATATTGGAGCTGATTGATGAGAATACTCATATTTATACCCCTAAAGAGCCATAATTCATTTTACAAGGTAGCTCTACATCTATGGTTTCTACTAAATTGAATACTCTGATATTGCAAGTTTTCATTGCTGCTCGAGACGTATTTAAGCGGCTGGGTGGAAAAAACACAGTTTTGCCATCAATGGTCCTAGTATGCCAGCGCCTGCAGAAACTTTACCATGTGGGGAAAGGAACAGCTATAAGAATGATGCCCTTGCCAAGTTTGAAGATGGTCCAAGATTTAGGAATTTGAGATGGAAATGGTGTGATTATTGACCCTTGTGGTGTAAATTAGGATAAAATTGTTGAGAGACACCGGAAGGTAGTTAGAGAGGCAGTGGGACAAGAGCGGGGGATTTAGAGGGGAAACAGCTGTAAAAATTATTGTTAAGCTTTTTATGAACTACTTATGTAATCTACTTTTTTTTTTTTTTGCTATATAATGAGATCCTGGTTACAAGTTGTACCTCCTCTGCATCCTCAGGGGTAGATTTTAAGAAAGTGCGCCTTCGCGTACTTTTGTTGGCGCACCAGGCGCAAACAAAAGTACGCTTGATTTTAGTAGATACGCGCGTAGCCGCGCGTATCAGCTAAAATCCAGGATCGGCGCGCGCAAGGCTGCCGATGTCGTGTAGCTGGCGTGCGCCGAGCCGCGCAGCCTGCCGCCGTTCCCTCCAAGGCCGCTCCGAAATTGGAGCGGTGTTGGAGGGAACTCGCTTTCGCCCTCCCCTCACCTTCCCCTCCCTTCCTCTATCTAACCCACCCCCCGGCCCTATCTAGACACCCCCTATCTTTGTCGGGGGATTTACGCCTCCCGGAGGGAGAAGTAAATCCCCGCGCGCCAGCAGGCCGCTAGCGCGCCGAGACGCGACCTGGGGGCGGTTCCGGAGGGCGCGGCCACGCCCCCGGACCGCCCCGGGCTGAAACCACGTCCCCGGGCCCGCCCCCGAAACGCCGTGTCCCGCCCCCAAAACGCTGCGCCAATCCGACACGCCCCCGACACGCCCCCCTCGAAAAATCCCGGGACTTACGCGAGTCCCGGGGCTCTGCGCGCGCCGGTAGGCCTATGGAACATAGGCGCACCGGCGCGCAAGGCCCTGCTCGCGTAAATCCGCCCGGATTTACGCGAGCAGGGCTTTTAAAATCCGCCCCTCAGTGTAGCAGGCTGAGACAGTATCCACCTCTGCTATGCTCTTCCCCAACACATATGGAATTTCTGTCCTTAAAGACTCCACAGAACATTTGGTATTCTACTGGATCTTTATCTGTTACATAAGCACATATGAACATGCCATACTAGCTCAGACCAAGGGTCCATCAAGCCCAGATATCCTGTTTCCAACAGTGGCTAAGCCAAGTCACAAGTACTTGGCGGGATCCCAAGGGATAGATAAGATTCAAAGCTGCTTATCCCAAGAATAAGCAGTGGATTTTTGCAACTCTACCTTAATAATGGTTTATGGCCTTTTCCTCCAGAAACTTGTCCAAACCTTTTTTAAATGCAGCTACACTAACAGCTTTCACCACATCCTCTAGTAACGAATTCCAGAGCTTAATTATGCTATGAGTGAAAAAATATTTTCTCTTATTAGTTTTAAATGTATTACCTAGTAACTTCATTGTGTGTCCCCTGATCTTTGTACTTTTTGAAAGAGTAAACAACTGATTAATGTTTTCTCGTTCCATTCCACTCATTATTTTATAGACTCTATCATATCTCCCCTCAGCCGTCTCTTCTCAATCTGAATCCTAACCTCTTTAGCCTTTCTTCATAGGAGAATTGAATCGCCCTTCTCTGTACCTTTCCTAATTCTGCTATATTTTTCTTGAGGTGTGGTGACCAGAACTGCACACAATACTCAAGATGAGGTCGCACCATTGAGCGATACAGAGGCATTATGATATTCTCTGTTTTATTCTCCATTCCTTTCCTAATAATCCCTAGCATTCTATTTGCTTTTTTGGCTGCTGCTCCTGTACACTGAACAGAACATTGCAACATATTATCAATGACACCTAGATCCTTTTCTTGAGTGATGACTCCTAATGTGGAACTTTGCATTTTGTAGCTATAATTTGGGTTACTCTTCTCTGTGCATCACTTTGCCCTTGTCCACATTAAATCTCATGTGCCATTTGCATGCCCATTCTCTCAGTTTTGCAATGTCCTCTTGCAATTCCTCACAATCCTCTTGTGATTTAACAACATTGAATAATTTTATGTCATCTACAAATTTGATCACCTCACTTGTTCCCATTTCCAGGTCATTTATAAATCTATTAAGAACATAAGAAATTGCCATACTGGCTCAGGCCAAGGATCCATCAAGCCCAGCATCCTGTTTCCAACAGAGGCCAAACCAGGCCACAAGAACCTGGCAAGTACCCAAACACCAAGAAGATCTCATGCTACTGATGCCAGTAATAGCATCGATCCCCGCACAGATCCCTAGGGCGCTCCACTATTCACCTTTTTCCATTGGGAAAATTTAGCACTAAAATTTAGCACTAATCTCTGTTTTCTATCTTTTAACCAGTTGGCAATCAACAATAGGACCCTGCCTCCTATCCCATGATTTTTTGATTTCCTAAGAAATCTCTCATGAGGAACTTTGTCAAATGCTTTCTGGAAATCCAGATACACTATGGGGTAGATTTTCAAAGGGTTACGCGCGTAGGTTACGTGCGTAACCCCTAAAAACCTACCCCAACCCCCCCCCCCCCTGCATGCGCCGACCCTATCTTGCATATCCTGCCGGCGCGCACAAAGCCCCGGGACGCGCGTAAGTCCCGGGGCTTTCCTGGGGGGGGGGGCATGTCGGGAGCGTGTCGGGGGGCGTGTCGCGGCCAGCGCGTCATTGGGGGCGTGTCGGAGGGCATGTTGGGGGCATGTCGCAGCTGGCACGTCATCGGGGGCGTTCCATGGGCATGGCCGCAACCTCCAGACCAGCCCCCGGACCGGACCATGGCACGCTGGCAGCCGGCCTGGTGCGTGCAAGTTACGCCTGCCTCAGGCAGGCATAATTTGTGCAACAAAGTTAGGGGGATTTAGATAGGGCCGGGGGTGAGTTAGGTAGGGGAAGGGAGGGGAAAGTACGGGGGGGGGGGGAGGGAGTGGAAGGAAAGTTCCCTCCGAGGCCGCTCCGAAATCGGAGCGGCCTCGGAGGGAAGGGAGGCAGGCTGCGCAGCTCAGCGCGCACAGGCTGCCAATTTTGGGCAGCCTTGCGCGCGCCAACCCCAGATTTTAACAGATACGCGTGGCTACGAGCGTATCTATTGAAATCCGGCGTACTTTTGTTTGAGCCTGGTGCGCGAACAAAAGTACATGCACGCGTAGTTTTATAAAATCTGCCCCTATATCAGCTGGCTCACCTTTATCCACATGTAACATCCAAGGTAAAAAAAAAAAAACAAAAAAATTGAAAAAAACTACCTTTGAAGCTGAGAGGAGAATGCCTTGGGGAAAGCCATGATTGAGAGACCCGCCCCCTCCCCCGACATCATCACAAACGGAACTGGACCATTGAAAGGCACCAAGCCAGCAGGCGCCGCGTGCCGTGCGTCACGCGTCAAAGGGGCGCAACAAAGGGGCACTCCCCTTTGTGCACCCCTTCATGCAACCCTTACTGTTAACCTTTCCCATGTTTTTATCTCCCTTAACAATTTCCATGTTTATTATTGTTCAATGTATTGACAAAGGAAACGCTTGATTTCCTGCATTTTTTGTTGGAATGTAAACCAATGTGATGTGTAAAATCGAACACTGGCATATAAAAATAAATAAATAAATAAATGTTTATTTATGCCCTCAAAAAATATAGCAGATTGGTAAGGCAAGACTTCCCTTGGCTAAATCCATGTTGGCTTTGTCCCATTAAACTATGCCTATCTATATGTTCAACAATTTTGTTCTTTATGATAGTTTCTACCATTTTGCTTAGCACAGATGTCAGATACACTGGTCTGTAATTTCCTGGTTCAGCCCTTGATCCCTTTTTAAACATTGGCATTAGATTGGCAACCCTCCAGTCTTCAGTTACCATAGATGATGTTACTAATAGTTTACAAATTTCCAATAGCAGGTCTGCAATTTCATTTCTCAGTCCTTTCAGCACTCTGGCATGTATTCCATCTGGTCCAGGTGATTTTTCTACTCTTTAGTTTGTCAATTTGCCCTAGTGCATCTTCCAGGTTCACTGAGATTTGTTTGTTTCTCTGATTCATCATCTTTGAATATAATTTCTGGCATGGGTATATATATATATGGCTTTCTGATATCTATGGCTCTATGCCACCCTTAATACTACACCAATTTGATCCACCCTATCATTGTAATATAATTTGTACCCTGATATCATATTGTTCCATTGGTTGTTCTTCTCCCACTGGGTCTCTGAGATGCCAATTATATCTACTAGGGATGTGAATCATTTATCTGACAATTGAAAATATCGTCCGATATCGTTTCTTATCGTTATGGGGGGGGGGGGGGGGCGGGAAGAAAGGACACAACCTAAAAACACAACCTGACCCTTTAAAATGAGTTTGTTAGTATCCCCCCACCCTCTGGACCCCCCCAAAAAATTTTTAAATACCTGGTGGTCCAGCGGGGGTCCCGGGAACATTCTCCCGTGCTCGGGCTGTCGGCTGCCACTAATCAAAATGGCGCTGATGGCCCTTTGCTCTTGCCATGTGACAGGGGCTATCGGTGCCATTGGTCGGCTCCTGTCACATGGTAGGTGCACTGGATGGCCCGCGCCATTTTTAAAGATGGCGCCGGCCGTCCATTGCTCCTACCATGTGACAGGGACCGGCCAATGGCACGGATACCCTGTCACATGCTAAGGGCAAAGGGCCATCGGTGCCATTTTGTTTACTGGCAGCTGACGGCCCGAGCATGGGAGAATGCTCCCGGGACCCCCGCTAGACCACCAGGTATTTAAAAATTTTGGGGGGGGGTCCAGAGGGTGGGGGGGATACTAACAAACTCATTTTAAAGAGTCAGCTGTATTTTTTTGTTATCGGCTTGGGCACAGCCAATAAAAAAAACCCGATCGGACTGCAAGATAAAAATTTCACGATGTGAATCAGAACCGGAATCCGAACCGATACCGGTTCCGATTCACAACTCTAATATCGATTGCTTCATTCAGTGCTATACATTCTAACTCTCCCATCTCATTTTTAGACTTCTAAAAGTTTACAACATAACATTACTAAGGATACATCTGTAGCTCTGCAGACTCTTACTCAATGTACATCCCAACCAGATTCCCTCCCAGCTTAGGAGCAGTTTTGAAGCTTCCTCCACAGGGATCTCTACACTGGCAGGACGGTGGATCAAATTCAGTTCCCAGTTTACAATTCCTTTGATCAGAAGCTTGCTGTACAATCCTCATAATCCTCTGGTTCCTTTCACTCCTTGTGGTAACTGATGGATACCAAATATCCTTTGGATATCTTAAGTGGATCTTCACTGATGGTTGCCTCTCTTCTCCTTTACTACTACTCTTCTCCTCCTGGGAAATAGATAGCAGTACAAGCCTCCTTCCAAACCTTAGTGGGGAATTGAATCTTTCAGAGGGAGAAGTTCAGAACAGTCCAATGGTGCAAGACTGCTCAACTAAATCCAACAGAGAAGCAAGAGTGGGTCGAGAACATCCTTCACTGAATCCAAAATTGGAAAATAAGTCCCTCAAAACAAATTAGAAGGAAAAGAAACACTTCTGCTTCCCCAGAAAGCAAACTAAGAATCTGCACTCACAAGAGGTCTTAGAAGAATGCAGCAACCACTACAGCAGCCCACATGGGGTTCTCTATTGGTTCTCTACCAAGAAAACTCTTCCATCAGTGTAGGTAGAGGGAAGCTACCTAGTTCCAGCTTCCCCATGTGGGCTGCTGTAGTGGTTGCTGCATTCTTCTAAGACCTCTTGTGAGTGCAGATTCTTAGTTTGCTTTCTGGGGAAGCAGAAGTGTTTCTCTTCCTTCTAATTTTGTTTTGAGGGATCAGCAAGATCCAGAGCAGTTGATTGCTCTGTGGGTGGAGAGGGTTCTGACTACTTTTACCAATACTCTAAGAGACTTAGGATTTTTAATTGGCTTGACATTGTCTCTAAAGCACCAAGTTGCAGTTATTAGGCCAGCCCATTTTCCGTCAGTTCTTCAGGTGTTTATACTGACCACCGCTGATTATTGTAACTTCTTAGGTGTGAGTTTACCCAAATACTTGTTGACGGCTTCATAGTTGTTGCAAAATGCCGCTTCACGTCTCCTTGTTGCTCGTCCAGTTAGAGATCATATTAAGCCTATTTTAAAATAACTGCATTGGTTGCCTGAGGCCCAGCGAGTTCAGCTTAAAATGTTAACACTGGTCTTTAAAGCTCTTTAGGGGGCCCATCCTTAAATTTATACCACCTCGTTCTCTGCATTCTGCAGATAAACATCTGCTTGGGAGCTGCGCCCTCAGTCTACCTGTCATTGAGCTTTTTCAGTGGCAGGGCCAACTTAATGGAACTAATTGCCTTCTGAGCTTCCTGCAAATGAAGCCAGTGAGCTCTGACATAAGAAGCTGAAGGCTCGTTTCTTCTATCTGCTCGCCCCTGATTTTATCTTATAATGTTGTTGTACTGTTTTATTTGCTAGCTTTGTTTTATTTAAGCCTGTACAGTCTTTGTTCTTCTTTTATTGTATACCACCTAGTATGGAGGTTCTATTATAGATGGTAGATAAGAAATTTTAAATGAATAAATAAATCTATCAGTTGTTATGTTGGAACGTTATCAAGTCCAGTGTGATTATTGCTACTGACTATAGAGACTATGAAAGGACAACACCCAGGGCTTAGGAGAGCAATCTCCATCCCTTAGGAGAATCCTGGGGAGCCTGGGGCTAATGTACTGTATGGAAAGCGAAGAGTTAGAGCCCCAGGATTTACTGTACGCCTTTCAACTCCTAAAGAGGATTTCAGCCCAGGGAACTATATTCTACATGTAAGAGTTGCCAGGGATAATGTGGAATCCTTTAACTCAGACTGCTCTGGCACCTGGGCTACTTTTGCCTTTGTTGGAACCTTTCTATCAGGATACCCTAACATCCCTGTTTGGTTAGTATTCTTCAAAGATACCTCCCTTTAAACCATGTGCTACTGAGCAGCTGACAGCTTTCCAACATGTCCTTGTTTAAAAGCTGCTCTATCTTCTTTAAAAACATTGGCTCCAGCAGCCTGGTTAGTGAGAGCTTCTTTCTCATTGCTGCACCATTTGCAATATCAGAGCCCAGTGCAGTATCTGCAAAATTCAGAGGCAGGGAGCTTCTCTCTCTCATATACCATTCCCAGTATCAGAGCACAGTGCAGTGTCTGCTAACCTCAGAGGCAGGGAGCTTCTCTCTCACTGCTGCACCATTCCCAGTATCAGAGCCCGGTGCAGTGTCTGCACACCTCAGAGGCAGGGAGCTTCTCTCTCACTCACACACCATTCCCAGTATCAGAGCCCGGTGCAGTGTCTGCACACCTCAGAGGCAGGGAGCTTCTCTCTCTCACACACCATTCCCAGTATCAGAGCCCGGTGCAGTGTCTGCACACCTCAGAGGCAGGGAGCTTCTCTCTCACTCACACACCATTCCCAGTATCAGAGCCTGGTGCAGTGTCTGCACACCTCAGAGGCAGGGAGCTTCTCTCTCACTCACACACCATTCCCAGTATCAGAGCCCGGTGCAGTGTCTGCACACCTCAGAGGCAGGGAGCTTCTCTCTCACTCACACACCATTCCCAGTATCAGAGCCCAGTGCAGCGTCTGCACACCTCAGAGGCAGGGAGCTTCTCTCTCACTCACACACCATTCCCAGTATCAGAGCCCGGTGCAGCATCTGCACACCTCAGAGGCAGGGAGTTTCTCTCTCACTCACACACCATTCCCAGTATCAGAGCCCGGTGCAGTGTCTGCACACCTCAGAGGCAGGGAGTTTCTCTCTCACTCACACACCATTCCCAGTTCAGAGCCCGGTGCAGTGTCTGCACACCTCAGAGGCAGGGAGCTTCTCTCTCACTCACACACCATTCCCAGTATCAGAGCCCGGTGCAGTGTCTGCACACCTCAGAGGCAGGGAGTTTCTCTCTCACTCACACACCATTCCCAGTATCAGAGCCCGGTGCAGGGTCTGCACACCTCAGAGGCAGGGAGCTTCTCTTTCACTCACACACCATTCCCAGTATCAGAGCACGGTGCAGTGTCTGCACACCTCAGAGCAGGGAGCTTCTCTCTCACTCACACACCATTCCCAGTATCAGAGCCCGGTGCAGTGTCTGCACACCTCAGAGGCAGGGAGCTTCTCTCTCACTCACACACCATTCCCAGTATCAGAGCCCGGTGCAGTGTCTGCACACCTCAGAGGCAGGGAGTTTCTCTCTCACTCACACACCATTCCCAGTATCAGAGCCCGGTGCAGTGTCTGCACACCTCAGAGGCAGGGAGTTTCTCTCTCACTCACACACCATTCCCAGTTCAGAGCCCGGTGCAGTGTCTGCACACCTCAGAGGCAGGGAGCTTCTCTCTCACTCACACACCATTCCCAGTATCAGAGCCCGGTGCAGTGTCTGCACACCTCAGAGGCAGGGAGTTTCTCTCTCACTCACACACCATTCCCAGTATCAGAGCCCGGTGCAGGGTCTGCACACCTCAGAGGCAGGGAGCTTCTCTCTCACTCACACACCATTCCCAGTATCAGAGCCCGGTGCAGTGTCTGCACACCTCAGAGGCAGGGAGTTTCTCTCTCACTCACACACCATTCCCAGTATCAGAGCCCGGTGCAGGGTTCTGCACACCTCAGAGGCAGGGAGCTTCTCTCTCACTCACACACCATTCCCAGTATCAGAGCACGGTGCAGTGTCTGCACACCTCAGAGCAGGGAGCTTCTCTCTCACTCACACACCATTCCCAGTATCAGAGCCCGGTGCAGTGTCTGCACACCTCAGAGGCAGGGAGCTTCTCTCTCACTCACACACCATTCCCCAGTATCAGAGCCCGGTGCAGTGTCTGCACACCTCAGAGGCAGGGAGTTTCTCTCTCACTCACACACCATTCCCAGTATCAGAGCCCGGTGCAGTGTCTGCACACCTCAGAGGCAGGGAGCTTCTCTCTCACTCACACACCATTCCCAGTTCAGAGCCGGTGCAGTGTCTGCACACCTCAGAGGCAGGGAGCTTCTCTCTCACTCACACACCATTCCCAGTATCAGAGCCCGGTGCAGTGTCTGCACACCTCAGAGGCAGGGAGTTTCTCTCTCACTCACACACCATTCCCAGTATCAGAGCCCGGTGCAGGGTCTGCACACCTCAGAGGCAGGGAGCTTCTCTCTCACTCACACACCATTCCCAGTATCAGAGCCCGGTGCAGTGTCTGCACACCTCAGAGGCAGGGAGCTTCTCTCTCACTCACACACCATTCCCAGTATCAGAGCACAGTGCAGTGTCTGCACACCTCAGAGGCAGGGAGCTTCTCCCTTACTGACACACTATTCCCACTATCACATCCTGGTGCAGCATGTCCGTGCACCTTGGAGGCAGAGAGCTCCCTGCTTTCTGTATAACCATTTTTACAGTCCAGCTTTCAGATGCTCATTTCGGGGTTTCTTTTCGAAGGGGTTCTTCTCCTCCCTTCCCAACCTGGCATCTCAGTAATGGTCCTGGGTCAAGAGACACAGGTCACGCCTCCCTTCTGAATCCAGAACAAGGGTGCTTTATGGGCAGCAGTTGGGTATCACTGGGGCTGGCCCAGGGTTATGCGTCTGGTGAGGAATATGTCCGTCCAAGGCAGAATACCCCGCACAGCACAGCACAGCCACCCAGCAATAGCGGATTGTCAGTGCAGATACAACTCTTCTGATCCGTAGGCAGCTAATGTGGGTAAAAAAAAGGTCCTGACCCCTAAAAGCTCAGAATGTAGGTGAGGACAGATTAAGGAACGAGGAAGAAGCTCCCAGGATTTGTTTGCTGCCCTTGACAGGCAGCAGAAGGGAGGCGGGTGACTGAGGGATTTCACTCGGTCAGGGCTGATAGAGCTCTACGTGCAGCACCTCCTCCTTCTCTCGCCAACCTCCTTAATGAGGAATTAATTAGCCCTTCCTAGGATCCCACAGCCACGCTCACTGGATTACCAACCTTCCCGCTAGCCTGCAGTCCCCCCGCTTCCCGAGGGAGCCCTCGGAGATATCTAAACAAACACTCCTGGAGACTGTGCAGGATTTAGGGTATTATCAGGAAGCCTGTGGCCAGAGCTGAGATAACAGACCTTAAATAGCAGACTGATTACACTTCCTGAGAATAGAACTGAGATCCCAGGAGAGCCTGCAGGGCACAGAGACACAAGGACACTATATATAGCATGCCCTTCATGAGTCCCCCAGGAACAGCAAGGCAGGGCTCAGAACTTCATTACCTTTAAATGTCTGACTAGGAAACCATTAGCAACAAGACATGACAGGCGTGTGGGGGTGAACTCACACCAGGATACAGTCCATGCCTGGTGCTGTCCAACAGGAGAGCAGAAATAGCACATGATTGGTGCCCTGCCAAACACAGCAACTAATGTCTAATCTCTTTCCATTCAAATCTACTTAGAATGGCTGTGGGAATACAGTACAGCAGCTTTATGACATCCATAGACATTATTAAAACTGCCTTCTGATTGGCTGGTGCAAATAATGGTTATTGTGTGAGTTGTCCTATCAATCAGATTTCAGGATTTCCTGGGTGCTAAGGAATTTCGAAACAGGTCACATAAGAACCTAAGAAATTGCCATACTGGAACAGACCAAGGGCCCATCAAGCCCAGCATCTTGTTTCCAACAGTGGCCAATCCAGGCTACAAGTACCTGGCAAGTACCCAAACACTAAGTAGAGTCCATGCTACTGATACCAGTAATAGCAGTGGCCATTCTTTAAGTCAGCGTGATTAATAGTAGATAATGGACTTCTCCTGCATGAACTTATCCAAACCTTTTTTAAACCCAGCTACACTAACTGCACTAACCACATCCTCTGGCAACAAATTCCAGAGCCTAATTGTGCATTGAGTGAATAAGAATTTTCTCCAATTAGTTTTAAATGTGCTACTTGCTAACTTCTTGGTGTGCCCCCTAGTCCTATTATCCGAAAGAGTAAATAACCGATTCACATTTACCCATTCTAGACCTCTCATAATTTTAAAGACCTCTATCATATCCCTCCTCAGCCCTCTCTTCTCCAAGATGAACAGCCTTAATCTGGAGCTATACAGAGGCATTATGACATTTTCTGTTTTATTAACCATTCCCTTCCTAATAATTCCTAACATTCTGTTTGCTTTTTTGACTGCTGCAGCACACTGAGCTGATGATTTCAATGTATTATCCACTATGATGCCTAGATCTTTTTCCTGGGTCATAGCTCCTAATATGGAAACTAACATCATGTAACTACAGCATGGATTATTTTTCCCTATATATATGCTATACATTGCACTTGTCCTCATTAAATTTCATCTGCCATTTGGATGCCCAATCTTCCAGTCTTGCAAGGTCCTCCTGCAATTTATCACAACCTGCTTGTGATTTAACACCCTGAATAATTTTATATCATCTGCAGATTTGATTATTTCACTTCTCGTATTCCTTTCCAGATCATTTATATATATATATTGAAAAGCACCGGTCCAAGTACAGATCCCTGAGGCACTCCACTCTTTACCTTTTTCCACTGAGAAAATTGCCCATTTAATCCTACTCTCTGTTTCCTGACTTTTAACCAGTTTGTAATCCATGAAAGGACACCAACTCCTATCCCATGACTTTTAGTTTTCCTAGAAGCCTCTCATGAGGGACTTTGTTGAACGCCTTCTGAAAATCCAAATACACCACATCTACCGGTTCACCTTTATCCACATGTTTATTAACCCCTTCAAAAAAATGAAGCAGATTTGTGAGGCAAGACTTCCCTTGGGTAAATCTATTCTGACTGTGTCCATTAAACCATGCCTTGCTATATGCTCTGTGTTTTACACTTGTTCTTATTTTCCTGAGTTTTTTTGACCCAATAGTTTTGTTTTGCAACTTTGGTTTTCCAGCTCACTCAAAGCCAGGCCTGTGATCTGACACCAGCAGCCTTTATTCACAACCCCCTACATTATATCCCCACCAACTTAGATAGTCCAGTCACTGAAGTGACAACCTTCAGTTGGGGCCATGCACCAAGGTTCTTTCTGGAATGCTGCAATCCTGGACCCTAGATCACACTGACCATGACCATGACTATTCCCCCACCTGCAGAGGCTGTGAGTACTGCCTCTTCAGCATCCTAGTCAGTCAGGGAGCAGAAGAACTGAGCCAGGAATCTGCATGGCCATTGAGTGACTGATTTGGCCTGATTTCCCCAATCATAAAAACTTGTGATGTCAAATCAGTGTTTGCACTTCCCTATTACAACAGGGGTATGACATCACAAAGTACCACCAGTCAGTCACGTTAGAGGTTTTTACTATCTAATCAAATTAGAAAATAAATGTGCACCACTCATAACTTAAACATGTGCCTGTGGAAGGTATGGGTGACAGGAGGTGGGGGGTATCTCTTCACTGCTTTGGATCCTTGCATTCTGTGCCTGGCCTTGGATCTATGCCAACAACATTCCTAAAGAATTCAAGGGGCCAGACCAAACCATCACATAAACCAAGAAGGAAGAGCAAAGGATGAAGAGATCCAAGATGAAAGAGACTCTGAGACCATAAAACCAATCTCTGCACGCTGATTTACGATGTGCATGTGCTGAGAGTATATGTTGAATGTATCCAATTAAAATGCAATAAATACTACCTAAAACAGACAAAATTATCACGGGCCCTTCTCTTTATTGCAAATCTGCTTCATTCCTGATGAGATTTTACTGTGTTCTATGTTTCACAGCTCTTCCTACTCAGCCCCTCCCACCATAATGAATCTGAGGAAACTATGGTGCTCCTGTGCTGCGCTTCATCTTTTTTTAAATTACTTTGCTCTCTTGCCAGCAGGGTCCTAAAGGGCACTGCTATGTGCCTGATGGTCCAGATGGTGTTTTGTAAATAAAGCAGTGGCAGAACTCAGCTGGTGCCACTAGTTCAAAATACTGAACTGTAGCCTTCCTATTTTTGATCCTGTTTTACTGCAGGCAGAGCACTGGCGTTTCTGTGACTATATCCAAATCTCATGTGGATGAAAGGCTAGCGGTGACATTTATAGTAGGGGATTCAGTCGCGCTCCCTCAGCCCCCTTTCCACTTCCAACTCCCCCCCCCCCCCCCCCCAACTCTCGAGTCACCAACCATCGTGCTCCTTCCGTTCCTTCCACAATGCAATAAACTTCCCATACTGAAACAGCACCCAGTAAAAACCTTACATATAAAAAGGCAATAATGCAAATATTACATCAGGCCCTAAAACAGCAATACATCGCCTATTAGGCAAACAGAACAAGCCAGGCTGCCTAAAAATCTGCAAAATAAATATCTTCTCCTACAAATATTGTACAAGAGCTTTTCAAACTACATAGGCCCCTTCTTCAGATGTCAGATCAGAGACATTCATATCTAAAGACATTGTCTCAATAGCTCACGTACAGTATGTTTGGATAGTACTTACATAACTCCAATAAAAGCTATCCCAGCCTGCCAAGCATACGGTTCACCCCAAACATCAAAACAGCACTAATTCCCAGGACTCAAACAGCAACAACCCTAACCAGGAAAGAGCAGCACTGCAAATATTATATCAATAAAACACTTAAAAACAGCAGGCATAACAAATAACATCCAACAGTTAAAACTAATAGGGATAAAAAAAAATCTTTTGCTCTCCATACCTGGGAACTTTTGATTTCCAGTCAGCTTGAGATTGTCCTGGATTAGCTGGTGGGTGGAGGTGTACAAACTTTATCCTTTTTCTCTTCTCCATACACACACTCTAGCTCTCATACACATACTCAGTGGCTCTATTTTCTTCACACACAGACACTCTCTCACACTCTGGCTCTTACACACACAGGCACTCTCTCATACAAAAAAAAGACACTCTCACACTCAGTGGTTCTCTCCCCTTCTTAGACACACACACAGGCAATCTCACACTCAGTGGCACTCCCTCTCCCTCACACACAGACACTCTTTCACACTCTGTCTCTTATATACACAGTTACTTTCTCACACAAAAAAGGCACTCTCTCAATCCCAGTGTCTTTCTCTCCCTTTCATACCCACACACACACACACATATATATATATATATATATATATATATATATATATATATATATATATATATATATATATATATATACAAAGGCACTCTCTCACTCTCAGTGGTTCTCTCATATGCTCAGGCACTCTCTTACATTCAGTGGCTCTCTGCACAAACACACATATACAAATACAGGCACAGGCACTCTCACACTCAGTGTCTCTCTCTCCCTCATTCGTAAAAAGGCACGCTTTTATACTCTGCCTTTTGTATACACACAGGCACTCTCTCACACAAAAAAGGCACTACCTCACACTCAATGGCTCCCTCTCCCTCACATATACACATTCATTCTCAGTGGCTCTCTGTCTCCCTCATACACACACATACTCAGGCATTCTGTCACATTTAATGGGTCTCTGCATACATACATACACACACACAAGAAATCTTTCACATTCGGTGGCTCTCTGCACACAAACACAGGCACTGGCACTCTCATTTTCAGTGACTCTCTCTCCCTAATACACACGCATACTTAGGGATTCACATTTAGTTGCTCTCTCTACACACACACACATGCACAGGCAATCTCTCACATTTTGTAGCTCTCTGCACATTCACACATAAAGACACTGGCACTCTCTCACATTCAGTGGCTCTCTCTCCCTCACACACATACACACACACACACTCAGGCACTTTCACATTCAATGGCTCACTGCACACACACACACACACAAACACACAGGCACTCTCTCACAGTGGCATGCTTGGATTCAGACACACACTCATGCTCTCTCTCGCTCACTCACACAGGTTCAGGGCTTCTCCCCTCTCTTCACTTTGACGCTGGATCAAAAGTCCTTTCTTAGTCAGCTCCCACTCTCCCCCCCCCAGTGGCCTGCCAGGACTTGTCTTCAGCCGCCAATGGGATGGGCTCTGCTGGTGGCCACCAGGTTGCAGGGTCTCCTGTATTCCTTGTCCACCGCAGGATGGACTCTGCGGCGGCAGCCTGCCAGATCACAGGTTCTTTTCGTTACGGACCATAGCAGTCACGTTGATGTTACGTTACCTCCTGCTGCCGCAGGGCCAATCCTGCAATAACCTGTGAGATTGGCCCCAATGCAGCAGGAGATGACGTTCACTTATACGCGACTCCTGCTGCTGGCTGTGTGGGTAAGAAAGTGGTGGTTGAGTGCAGCATTGGCTCAGGCAGGGGTTTGGTTTATCCCCACCCGATTTGAATAAAAAATGCAAAGAAAATAAAATTAAATAAAGGAAATTTGTCAGGGCTGGGGATTCACTGAATCCATTGAAGGCCCTGACTGAACACCACCGAAGACTAGAAACCCCGGTGGCTGGCTACAGAAGAAAGTGCTAGCTTCCCAAAGCAGGGATGTTAGCCAACTCTCTCTGTATCTGTTGTGCCGGAGGTGGACCCTTGGGCCGAGGTGAGGTTGGTGCAACCCGTAGGAAGGGTCCTATGGGTCCCCACCGTTGGCAGGCAAAGTGGGCTGATGTACGGAGACTGGCTGGTGCTTCACCAATACCAGCCTCGTTCCCCGCGGGTTGAGCCTTTGGGTGCCGGGGCCGGCTAGACTTAGGTGGGCCTCTGTATGTCGTCGTCGATGGAGGGATCAAGGTCAGCCCAGAGACAGTGGCAGAGGTAGAGCACAGTCTTGTACTAGACGAGGTAGTGTCCCGGAGACCTGGGCACCAGAGGAACAAAGTCAGACAGGGGGCGCCCAAGCAAGAGCAGGCCGAAGCCTGAATAGGCCAAGTCCAGGACTTAGGTTGAAGAGGCATCGTAGAGCAAGCTTGAGTCAGGGCTGGCGGCAATCTAGAAGTAGCAGCAAGCGAGGCTGAGGTCTGGTCATGGAGATAGTCAAACATAGTCAGGCAATGCAGAGGCCTGGGTCTTGAGAGAGGCAACGGCGTGGTCAGGCAATGCAGAGGTCCAGACTTGGAGAGAGTCAATGACATGGTCAGGCAAAGCAGAGGTCCGGGCTTGGAGAGAGTTAACGATGTGGTCAGCCAAAGCAGAGGTCCGGGCTTGGAGAGAGTCAACAGCGTGATCAGGCAAAGCAGAGGTCTGGGCTTGGAGAGAGTCAACGGCGTGGTCAGCCAAAGCAGAGGTCCGGGCTTGGAGAGAGTCAACAGCGTGGTCAGGCAAAGCAGAGGTCCGGGCTTGGAGAGAGTTAACGATGTGGTCAGCCAAAGCAGAGGTCCGGGCTTGGAGAGAGTCAACAGCGTGGTCAGGCAAAGCAGAGGTCCGGGCTTGGAGAGAGTCAACAGCGTGGTCAGGCAAAGCAGAGGTCCGGGCTTGGAGAGAGTCAACGGCGTGGTCAGGCAAAGCAGAGGTTGAGATCCAAGAAGGCAATCTTGGAACACAGGAACAAGGAAACCAGGAACAGGAGTCAGCGGGGATCAGGAACACAGGAACGAGATGAATCTTTCAGGAGGCAACGAGTACTCAACCAGCGAGGAGACCTGTTGCAAAGGCAAAGCTAGGGAGCGGAGCCTGGGCTTAAGTACTGGAGCTCCGCTGATGTCATCATCCGGGGCTGCGGCTCGGTTCCCGCCGCGGGCCCTACTTAAGCTTCAGTGATGCGCACGCGTGCCTAGGGAGGGACGCAGCGCCGAGTAGCAGCGTCTCTCCACGGAGCAGCAGAAGCAGTAGCTGGACTGGAGACACCAGGGTCTGTAGCTGAGCCGGAGGCACCAGGGGTGGCCCGGGGACGGAGCCGGCGGCCTACCGCCGCCAGAGACGAGGGACCAGGCACCGGAGTTACTGGAGAGAGGTGAGGGGGCCGTGCCTTGGGTCTGCTGCGGACAGCACGCGTAACAGTATCTGCGACATGCCTGTAAGAGATTCTGAATTTATCATGGATTTACTAGTAGTGTCTTGTGTAAACAGGACAGATATGCCAGTAATGCTTGCTTCACAAATTAGATGGTCCAATCAAGTGATAAGCAGATGGTTCTGCTCTCCACCCGTAGATTAATGTGGACTGCGTAGCTTGTGCTAGATTCCCACTGAACTCTGTCTTGTAAGCAGGTTTTCCAGTTTTCTTGCCATAGTCTCTGCATTATTTTGGCAGACTTCTCCTAGGTTTGAAATCCCTAATGAATCTCTTGAAAACTTCATTTTCTACCAGTGTGAGCATTGCTATAATGACAAGCTGCATATCTCCAGCCAGACACCCACACAGCCAAAGACAGAAGCTCAGCTGGGTGCTGGGAGTGCTTTGATTGCCATTTGCTTGAGGGAGACACAGCTAAGAGGACAGCGCTTATGGTTCCCATTTGGGTTTAGTTCACAGCCAGCACAGATGTGCAGCACAGCGCTGCCTTCCTGAGTCAGATTTGCACTGAATTGCTGGGGGGAGGGGGGTGTATGTTTAAAACATTTTTTCTCATCCTTGTTTTTCTTTGATGATGGCTATGAGAGAGATGTCATGCTGGACAGCTCGAGGAGACATGCAGAGTTCCAGGACAACACTTCCTGTTCAGAAGATTGACCAGGTGGCCAAGCTGCTGGAGATCTTGTCCAGATGATGGTCTATGAATATGTGTGTGTTTTTGTGTGTGCGCGCGCTGGTGTGCGATTGGAGGGTAAGGGTGGGGCAAAGGCTACACAGATGGAAAAAGCCCATAGTGGGCTTCCAGATACAAGAGAGGACCCTTCCGGACCCTGAAGACCCATTCTCCAGCCCCTGGAGGTACTTGACTGATGGCTGCACTTGTTTACGCACAGTATATTCTCAGCAAGGAAAGAGGCATCTGTGCTGTGAACAGGCTGAGTGACTAACAAAGTTATAGCTGCCGAAGCACTATGAGGTTCTGCCTTATTGAATAAAAGAAATGAACAGTTTCTTCAGGCTGCTGAGAGTCGGCTCCGCACACATGCAGACAGAAGCTCCTTCACTCCTTTCATAAAGGCACAGAAAGCCCTCCTCTCTGGTTTTCGGACCACGTCTAATACGCTGGGCTGAGACAGAATTATCCCAGCACACAGCACCGGCATTGTATGGCATCATTTTTTCCTAAGGATTGCTCAGGGACTGGTCAGTGTTTTCCAATGCATAGATGTTACCAGAATCCAACAGAGTCAGTGCACAGCAACAAAAAAAAATAGAACAAGAAATAATTTGCATTGTCTATCTGGAGTATTATAGTGCAAACCTGAAAGAGGAATGTCTTCCAGAGCCTATAGAAAGAGTAGAGAGGCTCCAGAGAAAGCCTGGCCCATGAGCCCTAGGAAATGAGACTTAAGAACCTGAATGTGGATGTCTCTCTCACCCCTAGGGACTTCCGAACTGAAGCAGTTCACAAATCAATTTTAAAAATGCATGGAAAATCCATGGCGTCTTAATATCTGTACGTGAAGCTTTTTTTTGTAAGAAGGTCGGGCCACCTCCTGGCAAAGTCTGGAGCAAATCCACCGACAATCTGCTTTGGATTCCCTGAGGTCCAGATCCCATCGCTGTCTCTGGCAGATCCAGCAGCACAAACCATCTTTGCTTCCCTCTGACGCCCTAAGTATTTAGGATCCACTGGTGACTCTTGCTGACAACAATGTGGAGTTGTGACATGGGCTCCCCCCGATAGAAAAATCGTCAGTGGAGAGGAGAAGTGATGACACCTGTACAGCCCTTCTTGTGTTTGCTATGAAGGCAGGAGGGGTCACATTAGACTTTGCAAAGTCCCACTAGAACCTGGCATGGATTCTCTGAATGGGGTGGAGTAGGATAGACCTCCAGGGCCCAAGGCTCAGTGTAAATGTCTCTTTCTGTGTGTGTGCTGAGACTCAGGCATCTATTTACAAAGCTGTTAGGGGTTTACTGCGCGGTAAAAACAGCCTAACGCGGTGATAAAGAGTGGTATTTGAAATACTGCACGTTGTTCTGCTCCCAGCCCAGCGAGTATGCCAATGAGCTGATTAGCATATAAATGCATTCTAACAAGTTCATTACTAGCCCAATGCATGCAAATCAATTAACACAGCTTGCCTCAAGAATCGCAAGCCACGTTGTTTGATTCAAAGTTAGGTACAAGCTAACTTCCCCAGGGAGCATCATCAGGACGCTTATAGGTAAATTTTCAAATGTTGTGCACGTAAAAATTAGCTATTTTCAAAACTGCAACTTTTATACACATAAATTGGGGTCTGCGAGCAACTTTGCACATGTAAGACAAGGGCAGGCCAGGGGCATTCCGGGGCTGGGCCAACATTTACGTGCATAAGTTGCTATTTTAAAACCTGCCAAAGTGAAGTGCATATTTACTTCTATTCAATATCAGGAGTAAGCAATCATAAACAACATTAAAGTGAAAAAATGACTGGGTGGAGGGTCTGGATACAATGGTAGGACTTCAGGTTGAAGAGCTGACTTTTTCCTGATATTTCTGTCTCTCATCTGCTGCCTGGGCCTTTGGTGTTTTTGGAAGGCTGACTTCAGTCATGATGGAGGTCTGCACAGGTAAAACAGCCCAAGCTGTAATGCGTGAGAACAGAAAATGTCATTCCAACCTGCAAAAGAAACAGATTTCACCAAGAAATTGTACAGTGCGGTTGCATAAAGGTCTAACTTCTTCACTTTAGTTTTGTCAGTGTTGAGAGGTTATGAGGATAATTTGCTCAGCCAAAACTGTTTAACAATCTGATTGAAGTCTAGTGAGCGATTTTAGAGATGTGCAGTAACAAGACCCTCTCCCGGGATCCTAGCATAAGAGCAGGTTCCAGCTGAGGATTTATAGACACAGGAAATATGATTGCAAGGCCCATCAAGCCTCTGCCTCTCTTCCCTTCCTGTTGGATTAGCACACACCCTGCTTGCCTTCTCCACAACTCAGGATCTTCCGTGCTCATCTCAGGCTTTCTTAAATTCTGAGACTATTTTTGCCTCCACCACTTTCACTGGGAGGCTGATCTATGTATCCATTACCCTTTCTGTGAAGAAGTATGTCCTTATGATACCTCTGAGTCACCCCTCTTTAGGCCTCATAACATGACCTTTATGTCTAGAGCTTGAGAAAATGCTCGTTTCTGGTGCATTATTTAAAGCTTGGAGCTATTTGAAATGGTCTTTTATACCCCCCTCTCTCTTCGGTCCTCTGAAGTTAGGGCTGTTCAGCTTGGAGAAAACACAGCTGAGGGGGGATATGATAGAGGTCTACAAAATCATGAAAGGACTTGAACAGGTAAGTGTAAATTGGTTATTTACTCTCTCAGATAATAGAAGGACCAAGGGGCACTCCATGAAGTTAGCAAGTAGCTCATTTAAAACAAATCTGAGATAATTATTTTTCATTCAATGCATAGTTAAACTCTGGAATTCCTTGCCAGAGGATGTGGTTATGGCAGTTAGTGTAACTGGGTTTAAAAAAGGTTTGGATAAGTTCCTAGAGGAGAAGTCCATAAACTGCTGTTAATCAATACGGAATAGTAGCTTGGGATCTATAATGTTTGGGTACTTGCCAGGTACTTGTGACCTGGATTGGCCACTGTTGGAAACAGGATACTGGGCTTGATTGGCTCTTGGTCTGACCCAGTATGGCAATTCTTATATTCATATTAAATCTCTCCTTATAAGACTTATGGGATATTTTGGTAATCATTCTTAGGACCACCTCTACTTTGTCTATATCTTTTTGAAGGTATGGCCTCCAGAACTGGTCACAGTATTCCAAATGATCTGTACAGAGGCAATATGATCTCCTTTTTTTCTACTGGCTATATCTGTGCACCACTGAATTTCTCTTTTGATGGCCACTGCCTGGTTGCTCTGTTTTATCATCTTGAGATCATCAAATAAGTTCACCCTGAGACTGCTCCCCTGTTTGGTTCTTATTGATATCTCATTCTCATCATGTACCGTTGTCTCCGATTTCTTCTTTAAGAGGGTCACTTTCAAAGTCATTTCCGTGGATAAAACCGTGCTTGCTACAAAATCTCCCACCTGACGGGATTGAATTTATGTGTCTATGTCCTGTAGGAGTGAACGATTGTCCGCACTGAGTGGAGGCATTCTGGAGGGAGAGAGATTTGGACTTGCACTCATACTTTTGGATTTTCAGAATTTCCGTCTATAAATTAGCAGGTGCAGGGATGTGCAGAGAGGTGTGAAGGGGGTCATTTTCAAAGTGAACATAGGCGTGTATGCTTGCTTTGAAAATCGGTGTAACTTATGGGCATGATTGGCATAACGCGGGCTGTTACAGAATTATCCCCCATTGTGTGAGCTGCCTCTTCTTGGCTGAGCTTGGGCCTAACACAATCACTCACAAATTATGCTCTGGTAATTGTATCTACAGGACTGAACTTCTGGTGGGGAAAGAATTAAGGCTTGCTTTTTCCAAGAAATTGCTTTTCTTTTCGTTTTTTTGTTTATTTGGTGTTTATTAGGCATCTGCTCAAAAGTGTTCTAAGTGAATAACAACAATGCTTTCTGCAAAGCTTAATTTTCTAATACAAAGATCCGGCATCATCTCCATACTCTACAATATAACTTACCACAAAACAATGTAATCCAAATCATATTAAGCAAATAATAAAACTAGTTTGGATAACCTAGGTTAAATTTTGTAGAAACCACAGGAACCTCAATATTCACGTCACCAACTTGATCCCAAACCGTATACAATCCCATTAAATCACCACATTAAGATAACAGAAAAACTCAGCAGGCAATAGCTAACCCTAGGTAATAGGATCAGAGAGCCAGGTCTTAAGGCTACAGCGAAAGGCAGGATAATCGGACATGGAGCAGCCTCTTTAGGTAACTTGTTCCAACATGTTGGAACTGCTAAGAAAAAGGCCCCTTTTATGTATTTATTTGCTTGCTGGTTTATCCGTTGCGTGTACAATCGAACCTTGCTTCTCTGGCTGGTACAATTCAGAGTATATTACAGTTCCTTCACTTTAGCACTGAGTTTCAAATGAGATTAATCCCAGACTTGCACATTTGGCCCAGAATCAATGGGATTAAATAGTTCTTAACGATGCTTAGCGCTTATCACTGCCTGGCCACCCATCCTAGGATACGGGATTTATCACTTCTCTCCCATAGCAGCAGGGTCAGAGACGTACAGATCTCATACTGAAGGAGTCCTGGATATTGACAGGGATGGCAGTATATTCAATCAACCCAGAATATCCCCCGAGTCCTCGGACATGATAAACTCCAGAAGAGTTACACGGCGCTTCCATTCCTTTCTCAGAAGGGCTGGGCCACAATAGTGGTTTTGGCTTTCACTGGGGGCCAGTGGCGTGGGCAGGAAGGAGGCCCCCCCCTCCCCCAAAAAAACAAAACCTCCAGCCGGGGAGCATGCAGGCCCTCACAGCTGCAATTGGGGAGCAGGGTTAGGGGCTCTTTGTGGTGATATGATGGTTCAGAACTTTGGCTCTATGCATGACTTATTCTTACGAACTCAACAGACCTAAAAACATTCAAAAAGGACTTAAAAACAATATTGTTCCACAGGTTCCTCACTGACTTTCAACCATCTAATCATACTTTCAACTGAACCCCCAATTACTTACCCCATAATTTCATCCCTTTCCCCTTTTCCTACTTCCCCTCCCCCTCTACCCTTATCTTATCTCATTCTGGACTTGATATCCATTTGCTAAGACTGTTCAATGGTTCAAATGTCTCTATACTTCTACACATTTGTTAAGAATCTGTTTACTGTTCTTACTAATGCTCTGTTACAAGGTATTGTACACTTTTGTAAACCGTTATGATGGCTCAACCGAATAATGGTATATAAAACTCATCAAATAAATAAATAAATAAATAAATGACTGAGTGGTTGTGTCTGTGATTGCATGGGGAGGGAGGGTGTGACTTTCACTTCTGGCTCCTTTCCCTCTCCTCCCCTCCCCTTCTCTTTCCTTCTTTTCCCTACATTCTCCTCTCTGTCCCCTCTTGTACTCTTTCCTCCCTTCACCTGGTATTTCTCTCTTTTGCTGGAGGGAGGCAGGGGGCCCTGGTGGCACTCCAGCCTATCATTGTGGATCTCTCTCTCTTTTCCTGGTGGGGGAGTGAGGACACCCCCCATTACTAACCCTCCAGCCTCTCCTGTGCTGCTGCCAATGCTCTCCTTCCTCCTGTCACCAATCAGTGCTGAAGGGAGAAAATCAGCCGAGGGAAAGGGAGGTATGAAAAACCCACCGGCTTTCAGACAGTCTCTGCCCGCCAAAACGCAATTGACAAAGGCCTGCATGGCATTGGATCTTTGCCGATGGAACCGCGACATTAGTGGGCTGCTCAGCATTAAAATGTAGGAAGGCTTCAGAGGCTGGATAAAGGAGCCCTGAGGGCTGTAGTTTGCCCACCTCGGTTATCATTCCAAAACTGCAACTTTCATGCAGCAACCGGTAGCAAGGAGAATGTCTTCACTCAGCAGGTGGCAGATCCAGCCCGGATTTAGATACGCTCTGCTCTCGGCATTTAGAGAAATAATCTGGAAACTCACCCAGGGCACTCTCTTCCTAAAAGGAGCTGGCAAGAGGCTCTTTTTCTACTTTCAGGGGGTCTTCTTACACCCGCTATAACCACAATATATCCCATATATAATACCCGTCCCCTAAACAGAGACATTCATTTATTTAAAAGAATGCTGAAAGCATTGCACTTGACCAAAGTGAGATTGCTCCTCATTTCTTTATCTCCATCTGGTGTGTCTGCCCTTTTTCAGCTTTTTCCTACCAGCCCCTCTGCAATATCAGTCATAATAATAGTGAGTAGAACGGGCCCCGGGCCTGGCTCCTGAGGCATTCCACTGAAAGTTCGCCTTCCTTTGCCGTGAATTCTACCTGTTGCCTATCACTCAACCGATTTCTAACCCAGTCAACCACCTGAGGGTCCATCCCCAGGCTGCTCAGCTTATTTATCAGTCTCCTGATCGACACAGGGTCAAAAGCCTTATTATGTTTTCCTAACATACCTTTGCATGGGTTGACTGTCAATAATACTGCTTTTCACAGGACATTCAGGGCTGTCTGTATATGAGACAGTCTGGGCTAAAGATGATGTGCGGCTGTGTATTCCCTGTGGGGGTCACAGCAGCTGATCTGTTAATTGCGGGAACATTGCTGGTACCCTGTAGAGACCAAAGTGAGCACAAGAAATGGATTTATTTTGGGGATCTTCTGGGTAACTTATGACCCAGCTTGGCCACTGTCGGAGACAGGATGCTGGGCTGAATAGATTTTTGGCCTGACTCAGGACAGCAAATCTTACATTCTTATATAATGCCACTATCTATTCTCTCTGATCTTGCAAAAGCATTTCACAAATTTGGCCTGGAGCAGGATCCCTTGAACTGTCTAGAATTTCAGGGCCAAGGTAATCCTCTCGGGACATGGGGTCAGTCTTTATCAAACTACAATCTACTGTAAACCATGTCTTCAACAGACTGTTATGAAAAATGTGGGCTTTCTTCTGCCTATCTGGCTGGGAGATTTTGTAATTGACAGAACCTACTTTTCTCTTGCTTCATATGGACCTCCACACCCAACTGGCTTCCTGTAAGTGTTTATATTCAATTCCACTCACCAGTTCATTGGAGGCAGTCCCTCATTTGTGAGATATATTCAGCCAAATGTTTCCCCAAGTTTGATTCTTCCTCCCAGGCCTCCCTAGAAATAACTAGAATACTCCAGGGTCTTCACCATAGTGGAGCTCAAAAAGTGAAAATCTTTCAGTATAGTTTGTTGTTAAGTTATTAGGATTTCAGTTTTCTCCATTTGTTTTAATATTATTTATGTTATTGTATGTTATCTGTATCTGTAGTTATTTATGTTGTATATTGTCATCTGCCTTGAACAGTGATGCAAGTGACAGAATAAAAATCTTTTAAATAAATAAATAAATACCTGTGATGCTGTGGGATACTTCTCAAATAGCAAACAGTAGGCAAGGCAAGAGGGTGTTCCAGTCTTTCCCATCTTCATTAACACATTTTGATAACATCTGTTTCAATGCCAAATTAAAATATTCCCTCAAACCATCGTTCTAGAGATTATACACCAAGGTTCTAAAAGTTCCGACCTGTAGGAGGGAGTAAACCTGTTTCATAATCTGATAGATGAACGGTGTTCTATGATCCATCAAGATATCTTTAGGTAGCTCCAATCTTGCGAAGAATTCAACCAAAACGAAGGCAATTACTCAGGGCTTCATGTCTTCAAAGGCATTGCTTAGGGGTATCCAACAGCATAATCTAAAATGACAAAGAGATAGCAGTAACCTCAAGTAGATTGGTCAAGAGGTCTTATCAGGCCCATAGCTATTCAAATGGGACCCCTATAATGGGTCAAGGAATCAATAGGGCCCATTGATTAAGCTAACTCTTCAACTTGTCGGTATATTACAGGCTAATTAAAGTGGCTGAGAATTCTCTCCTGGGTATTTTCATTGACGAGGTAATCTCCTTAGGAGATGACTGTGGTTGAGTTTAGGATCTGCCTTCTAAAACACTTGGAAACTAATAGCTTTTCCCAAGCTTCCCTGGGAGCATCCGCTGCATGACTTGGTGCAGAGATTATTCTTTATCATAAAGGATGCTCCAGTCCATCTGAAGAGAGGCATGTGTTTGAATCCCCATTCTGACACCATATGTGATAGTTCCTCACATGCTGTGCACTCATAACTGGGACTCAGGAACTTAAATGAAAGGTAGATTTTATCTTCCACAAGTTCAAATAACAGTTTTTCACTGTCTTGTCCCAGGAGAATGCAGTCTGCCTCCAAGCCACAGTAAGGATTTAAACAGAAACAGTTCTGGCTCCTTGCCACAGGTAACAGTTTAAATAGAAATAAACTGAGAACCAATACTTAGGACAGCCTGAAGCACAGTTTAAACAGGGAGAGAAACTCACTCTCCCACACAGTTTACTAACTGGAGATACTTTAGTTTCTGATTTCAACAGAACCCTTGCTCTAGAGCAGCGATTCTCAACCGGTGTGTCGCATCCTACCTGAAGCTGGCGGGGTCCAAGATCAGAGCCGCTGGTTGCTGCTGCTGCCGGAGATCAGGCCGGCGGGGCCGAAGAAATGAAGACCAGCACTGCTGGCCACTGCTGGAGACCAGGCCGGCGGGGCCAATGATCGGAGCCACTGGCTGCTGCTGTCCAAGACCAGACCGGCGGGGGCCAAAGACGAGCTGTTCAGCTGGAGGCTGGTGTGTGTGTATGGTGTCTATGTGAGACAGGGAGGGTGCTTGTGTGTGTGAGACAGGGAGGGTGCTTCTGTGTGTGTTTGTGTGGCATATATGTGAGACAGGGAGGGTGCTCGTGTGTGTCAATGTGTGTGTGCGAGAGAGAGATGGAGCATGTCTTTGGCTGGCTGTGGCTGTGAGAGAGAAAGTGGGCATGTGTGTGTGATTGAGCCTATTTGTAAGTGAGAGAGAACATGTGTGTGTGATTGAGAGCCTGTGTGTAAGTGAAATAGAGAGAGCATGTTGTGATTAAAAGTCTGTGTGTAAGAGAGAGAGAGCATTGTGTGATTGAGAGAGACTGGTCAGAGAGATGACATATGTATGTGTGAGAAAGACTAATCAGGGAGATGACTGAAATGTGTGAGCTTGTGTGTGTGAGAGAGAGAGAAGAGACTGGTTGTGGTCCCTAAGGAAGAGGACCGAGAGGACGGAGCTTCAGCAACTACAGCTACTTCTGGTGTGTGCTATTGGCCTACAAGGGAAAGGAGTAGGAGAACTGCTGGAGAGGGTAAGTAAAGGTGGCTTTTAAAGTTCATTTTTCTTGATTGACTGCCTTTTTAATTATTGGGTATTATGTGATGTGTCTGCTGTTTTAAAATTTTTTATTGTTGTTTGAAGAATTTTTAATAATTTTTAAGAGTTTTTGTTAGATGTTGTTCTATTCATCAGCTGTTTCGAAACATTAATTCATAAAGTTTTACAATTATTTCTGTGTGGGAATCTATAATAGCTTGGCTTTTTCTGTTTTCCTAATGGGAGGTAAATTGTTTAGGGCCTGGTTTAATATTTGTAGTGTTGCCTTTTTATAGGTAGGGTTGTTCCATTTCAGTGCATTCCATAATGCAGGTGTAACTTTTTGCTCATTTCTTTGTGTATATTATTGCAGATCCTGGAAGTCTGTTAGGTGCTATATTTCTGTTTCCATTTATCCAGTTTTGTACTGAATGCAGAATGGCTTTTTTGGGTTTCCATTACAGTTTCTGTCTCCATCTTTGTAATTTGTGGTCTTTCTGTACTTGGTGAAGGTCGATCTTGTGTGTATGACCTAGGTGAGATATTTAACTAGCATGTAGGCACATAAAATACCTAATTTTATTTGTTGTTTTCTCAATAGGACATACATTGGTGGTGAACTGCTGTCTTTTTATAAGTAGGGCTATTGCGCCTGGTAGTAGAGGGAGTTTGTGTTGCTGTTATTGAGATAACACCAGAATATCATTTTTGTATGGTGAGTTAAAAGGGGAATGTTCTAGTTCTGCTTTATACTCATTGCTGAGGGTCAGGGGTGGGAGTGGGGTTAGCCCTATGACTATCATGTGTTCAGTGTATCTCGCATGTAAGGACCACACTAAATCTATCAGGTATGTCCCGACAGAAAAAAGGTTGAGAAACACTGCCCCAAGTTACTTTATTAATAGCAGTTAATTGTTATGAGTTCGCTCCTCCAGAGGGGAGGAGTTAGCAATTTGTTATGAGTTTGCTCCTCCAGAGGGGAGGAGTTAGCAATCTGTTATGGTTTCGCTCCCTTGGTGGGAGAAGTTAGTAATCTGTTAGGGTATAGACTGCGGAGATAGCAATCTTGATGTGAATCTACTCCTGTGGAAGGAGGAGATAACAATCTGATATGCTCAGTTCCTGTAAAGGGGGTAGATAACAATCTGTTATGAACTGTTGCTGAAGGCCCCTGATGGAAGGAGTAGCAATCTGTACCAGCGGAGTGCTTGGAGAGGGCACTCAGCTGTAGAGGAAGGTAGATAGGTGAATCCTTGGGCCAATGGCAGATGACAGCGCCCCCAAGAGGATATCCTGAGAGGGACCACCAGCTAGGCTGGGTTATGGAGACAGACACATAGTTCTTTTATTAGACAGGTTAGTAGAACCACCAGAGGTGGCAGTAGTGAGCTGACGTGCCCGGCAGGGCTGAAGTCCCTCAGGTTCTGGAACAGCGATCCTAGGGTGGCTGACCTGTAGAGAGACTATAGATAGTGAGTAGACAGGGTATGCTGGGTTCATAGCCAGAACTAGATAACCAATCTCACATAAGGTCTTAAAGAGGCTCAGTAGCTGGAAAGGGTTAGGCCCTCGAGGAGCAAGTACCTGGTTCCAGGGAAAGCTCAGAGAGCGATGGTAACTCACAATTGTTTGTAGCAGCGATAGCTTCCAGGCAGTAGAGAATCTTCAGAGTGTTCAGGAACATGGGCCCTCGAGGAGCGAGTACCGGTTCCTATCTGTAATCTGAAAGTAAAGGAAAGAGCGAGGCCCCCGAGGAGCGGGTACCCCTGGTAAGTCCGAGGAGGCAGAGCTTGGACGAATTCGTATCCTTGTCCGTGTCCGAGTTCATGTCCTTGCTAACTCGATTAGTTAGCGAATACTGAGACATCCTAACCTCTTTATCTTTTCCTCATAGGGGAGCCATTCCATCCCCTTTATTATTTTGGTCACCCTTCTCTGTACCTTCTCATGCAACTATACTTCTATTTCATTTTTACACTTTTGTACGGTAGCTATGCTGATCACATTCTTTATTTTTCCCCTTTTTTTCCTTTTTGCTTTCCCTGTGGTGGTGCTGCTGCTGCTGCGACTTGATCCCTTTAAGGACTGCAGCATTGATGAGGTCACCACCAGGTCCGAGCCAAAGCTCAATTTTTACTAGGGGTGGGAGCTTTCCGGCCACAGCTTCATTTCGGCAGCGAGTGCTTCCTCAAGGCTCCCTCCAGCCACCCCCGTGCTGTGTGAAGTAGCGAGAATGGCAGCAGAAACCCTTCCTCTTCTGCTGCAGCTTCACCCTCCTCCTCCTCGGTGTGCCCCAGGATTCAGAGAGACTCTTCCATGGCCGCCAGCCTTGCTCCTCCTGCTCTCTCAAAATGCCACGGGAAGCAGAAGGACAGTCCTCCCATGGCAGCCGGTGGCTGCTTCCTCCTCCTCTCGTCCAGTCACGGGCCTGGGCTTTAAACCCGGGCCATGGCATGGAAAAAAAACCCAAGGCCCTACAAAGGGCCATGACAGACCCTTTCCAAGCCAGCCTTACCCATACCAGCCAGCAAGTGCTGGGGGAACTTCCAGGGGGCAACTGCAGGTGGAGCATGGGGGTTCCCCTCTCCAGCAGGTAAAAAAAAAAAATAAATCAATATTTCTTTCCCCAGTCTTCAGTGACATCAATCAAAGGGGCAGGGTCTGTTGAGAGCACTGATTCTACACTAGCAAGGGCAACTGTACTAGTAATGGTAAACATATTTGGGTTCTCCTTACACCTGGTAGGGCACATGCACTCCTGTACAGTCCCCAGTCACCCCTGAGTTCAAGTGATACCTGCAGATCACCTCTTCCTCTGGCAGGTCCAGTAGGGTGGTCCATATGCCTGAAAATGCACGGCCATGGCTGTATCTGTGCTCTCTTCTGTTGCACCTTGCAGAAAACAGGACTAAGGCTCCAGACTGAATTTAACAGATTTATTAATATATGTTCTGCAGTTTACTGTCAAGGCAGCTGCTCTCCTGCTTTCTTACAGGTCGATACAGTTATGCCGCGTTAGAAAGAGTGCGGCAGTGCCAGGCGCACCCTCGTTCCCCGCACGCACAGTTCTCTTCACCTACCGCTCGATACTCTCTTCAAATTGCATGCAAATGCATGCCGCGTCTGCGAAGCGTTAGGCGAAGGTTAGGCCCGCGCAACCCATTTTACTGTATAGAGCGCCTATACAGTATCCTGGGTGCGCGGGCCTAACGCTTCACGGCCACGCTGGTATCTGTCATTTCAAATGTCATTTGAAATGACAGGTACCAGGAAGTGGACAGTTATGTTCTCCGATGCTCGGCAAACTTTCCCCCAGCCCCCGCTCACCTGCCCTGGCCGCGTCCGGTCTCCGGTGCAGCCCCAGTCCTGTATCCTCCTCCCGAAGCAAAAAAAAAAAAACCGAAAAAGTAGCAAGAGAGCGAGGGGAGAGACGGGCAATCCTAGGCTCGGGCCTGCTAGTCCCTTCTCCTCTCCTCCCGAAGCAGGGCACGAAAAGCAGCCTTGCTCCGGGAGGAGGGGGGGGGGGCAGTTTAAAGCGACGAAGCGACTTACTTTTGCAGCACCCCCCTCCGGACATCGGCGACAACCGCGGCTCCAGCCTCCAGCTGTCAGACAGACGCATCGCACGTGGGAAAGCGGCCCCTATGCGTGCAATTGGCTGCTCAAGACGTGACGTCACGACGTTTGGCGTCACGGCATGTGACATCACGTCTTGAGCAGCCAATTGCACGCATAAAGGCCGCTTTCCCACGTGCGATGCGTCTGTCTGACAGCTGGAGGCTGGAGCCGCGGTCGTCGCTGATGTCCGGAGGGGGGGGCTGCAAAAGTAAGTCACTTCGTCGCTTTAAACTGCCGCCCCCCCTCCTCCCAGAGCAAGGCTGCTTTTCGCGCCCTGCTTCGGAAGGAGAGAACAAGGGACTGGCAGGCCCGAGCGTAGGATTGCCCATCTCTCCCCTCGCTCTCTTGCTACTTTTTTTTCGGGTTTTTTTTTTTTTTGCTTCGGGAGGAGGGGACAGGACTGGGGCTGCACCGGAGACCGGACGCGGCCAGGGCAGGTGAGCGGGGGCTGGGGGAAAGTTTGCCGTCTACCCTTACCCCTGCCTCTAACGCTGGGGTAAGGGTAGGCGGTAAGTTAGCAGGGTAAACGCGCGGCAAAACGGCAGGGTAAAAAAGCGATAGTCGGGGCGCGCGTTACTGTATGGGAGGGAATAGCTAATTCGCTCGTTTACATTTAATATACATGCCGCAGGCAGAAGGGGTCACCCAGGGATTTTAAGAGGTGGTAGGGATGAGTTAAAGGGGATAGTGTATCGCAAGAAGGGCTAACGCGGCCGGAAAGTGAGTAGAAGGCGAGTTAGGAGCAGGGTAACCGCGGTTGCACTTTACTGTATCGATCTGTTAGTCTGGAGAATGGACCTTTTACAGCTTAGTAGCACTACCATCAAAACTTGGGGTGGAGCATACCCCAAAATAAACTATTAGGAAGCGCAAAATCAAATCCTGGTCAGGACAACTGGGATGTGCCTCTCAAGTTCATTACAATCCTATCCTCCTTCTGGCCCTTTCTGACCTCCTCCTCCAGTCTTTGGCCTTTCATGTCTGCTCCCATCTCCTTTTTAAGAACATAAGAAATTGCCATACTGGGTCAGACCAAGGGTCCATCAAGCCCAGCATCCTGTTTCCAACAGTGGCAAATCCAGGCCATAAGAATCTGTCAAGTACCCAAACACTAAGTAGATCCCATGCTACTGAATTCAGTAATAGCAGTGGTTATTCTCTTAGACAACCTGATTAATAGCAGTTAATGGACTTCTCTTCCAAGAGCTTATCCAAACCTTTTTTAAACCCAGCTACACTAACTGCACTAACCACATCCCCTGGCAACAAATTCCAGAGTTTAATTGTGCAATGAGTGAAAAAGAATTTTCTCCAATTAGTTTTAAATGTGCTACATGTGCTACATGCTAACTTCATGGAGTGCCCCCTAGTCCTTCTTTTATCTGAAAGAATAAATAACCGATTCACATTTACCCATTCTAAACCTCTCATGATTTTGAAGACCTCTATCATATCCCTCCTCAGCCGTCTCTTCTCCAAGCTGAACATCCCTCTCTTTGTCCCCCTGCCTCTTCCTCTTCTCCCTCTGTCTCACCTCTCTTTCCCAGTCTGTCCTTTTCCTCTGTCTCTCCTCTCTGCAGTTCTCCATTCCTGCCACAGCTCCTTGTGCACTAGCAGCCACTCATCTTGAAACCCACCATGCTGGTCTGAACTGCTAAATAGCTCGTGAAGGCGTGTATACCACACTATTTCCAGCGTGCACGCTAAAATCTCACTGTATGTGACAGTCCTTCATTTAAATTTGTGCACATACTAAGGTCTTCTGAGACCGTTTAGCGTGCACACGAAGGCCTTAATGCATAACGCACTAAACGGTCTGTGTGTGCACAGTAAGCTTTGGTGCATAGGCCCCCAAATGTCTCCTGGTTTCTTAATCCTTGAGGGAACGTTTCATCTCTTCTGACTGTTTTAGTAAGCACCAAGGCAAAATGCCTGTAGCTTCTGAGCATTTCCAATTTCTTCTAATGCCCCAGACAGACTAATCCTTTATTGTGTTCCTGTTTTTTGTTTTTAGTTGTTTATGTTTTTTTTATTCATGTAATTTCATTTTTTACCCAGCGCGAGCTGTCTATGGAGACGTTAGTTGTCGCTCTTTTAATGAGGAGTTGTGAGATTAATAGCTGCAGCGCGGTGACAATCTGCTGCCTTTTTCCACAGATGAATGAAGAATGCAATGCAGCAGCTCAGAGACCTCTTATGTCCTGGCTGGGGATATGGAGGAAGAGCTGCCTCACGCAGGCCATCACCTTTGGGACAGGTGGCTGCCTGACGGTATGGGGGAGGGGGAAGGTGCGTGACAGTAGTAATAAATCAGGATTTAAGAGCTGTAACGTCTTGTACTGGTCCCAAGGTGCTCACAAAGTAAGAGAATTCCAGTGCATGCCACTCCGCACAGGGAGAGCCTCAGATAATAAAGCGTGAACTTTGAAACAGTTTGTGTGTGGGATGCACTCTGAATACAAAACATTTCCACCTTTTTCTCTGAGAGCAGGAGTCACACAGAATGTTATGAGGATTCCCAGCTGGAAAATCAGCTCAAAGGCAGAAATCTCAAATTATTCTTCTACCAGAGACCTCTCGTCCCTTACCGCTGCCCTGTGGCACCCTCTGCTATTCCAGTACTAAGACCTTCACAGACAGCCCTACCACAGCACCTCATTCCTGTCCTGTAGCAACCCCCTGACATTTCAATATGGAGAACCCCCGACACACAAACACACAGCACTGTCACTGCACCTCACTCCTGCCCTGCTGCACATGTCCTGCTATTCCAGTACTGAAATCCTCACACACAGCTCTACCAATGCACCCCATTCCTGCCCTGCAGCACCCCCCCCCCCCCCTGACATTTCAATATGGAGAACCCCCAACACACACCCACAGCTCTGCCAATTCATCTCTCACCTGCCCTGCAATACCCCTTGTTATTCCAGTACCTTGACCACCGCACACAGCTCTGCCAATGCACCTCATTGGTGCCCTACAGCACCCCACTTTTAATCAACAGTATAGTCCTGAGGTTGAAGACATCTAAGGTTTGTTCTGACAGTTGACTTCTTAAAAGTTCATGTTGACTTCTTAAAAGTTCCCTCCTTTGACTGAGGGCCCCTACATTTCAAATAGTGCCAGAGCTGAGTGGCTGCATCCCTCCCCCTTCCCCTCAAATAGGATGAGTCACCGTTTTCAAAGAAGTCTGGCTTCCTTCTTCAAGCCTTCTTCCAGAGCCGAAGAGCACATCAGACATGCAGAAACCGTACCAGCAGGCACCCCTGGCACCCCTGCCAGCCCCACCAGCATCCCTCTCCCTGACGGTCTGGATTGTTTTTACTGCAGACCATTTTCATGGGCCCTTTTTTTATTCCCCTTCCTCCAGTTGAAGATCCTTGCAGATTTCGGAGGTTCTCAGTGAATGGTGCAGTCAAACCCAATGCAGGCAGTGGCTTTCTTTCTCCCTGGCTGTCACTGGGGCTGCTGCCGGAATAGCTGTGTCACCTCTCACTTCACTTCTGCTCTCAATAAAAAGAAAACAAAAAAAACAATGCAAAAGGAAGATGAGTTCTCTGTGAGTGTATGTAGGAGGGATTGCTCAGGTACATGTATGTAATAGCACACGACTGAATTTCTTGGTGTGACTGCAAGTTACGTTCATGCAGAACGACCCTAGCTTGATCTGTCCTCTTGCAGACAGACGCCTCTTGATTTAGTTATATGTATGAGTTTTGTGTTCAGCACACCTGAGACTGCAGTGCCACTTCTTCTTATGCCATGGAAAATGCCAGTTTGCTGTGAGTGGGGGTGGGGTGGGGAAGCAGGCCCGGCCCCACCAGGTGTGCAGGCCGTGCAATTGCACAGGACGGCACACCCGGTGGGACGGCGTCGGGAGCAGGGAGAGGCCAGTGTTCCGCCGGTGGACCCGATCCCACCAGCGGTGGAAAAGCAGGAGGTCCATGGTGCCACCAGTGGACCCAATTACAATTCATTGCGAGATGAGAATACAGGAAGTTCTAGCGGGTGTTGAATTAGAGCGGGGTCAGCACATGAAGAGGAGCTGCAGAACAGCTGCTGTCTACAAAGAAGAATATACAGGCTGGCAGTAGCAGCAGAGGAGGAATGACCCATGGACCCTGACTGCTTGGTCTGCATGTCTGTGGGAGTGAATGGGAGCCTGCCTGGTTTAAATCCTTTGTAGTTTTATTTTTCAAGTGTTATTTGATGTGTCTGCTGTTTTGAAATATTTTATTGGTCTTTGCGAGATTTTTAAAAACTTGTATATGAGTTTTTAATTATTTGATCTTTTAGTCATCAGTTTTTTTGAAATATTATTATTAGTATGTTTTTAGTATTATGATTGTATTATTTTATTTCTTGATTTTATTGTTTGATGATTGAGGAATGGTGATGGTTCTGTTTTTTCATTGTTGCCCTGCATACAGTGTCTGGCTTCTTGCGATTCCCGTTCAGTTTTTGTCTGCGCGTTTGTATTTCTACTTATGGTTGCTCTATTCTGTATTTGGTGAGGGTCTGTTTATGTTCTGCATGTGTGACTGAGGTGAGGCATTCTCCTAATAGGAAGTGTATTAGTGTATTTGGGCTTTCAGAGGGTCAAGCCCACACCCAGCACACATCATAATAGGCCTCATACTGTATGGGTTCCAAGTGTCTTTTTTGCAGGGATTTCTGGTTGGCGTCACAGCAGTGCATGTAAATATAATGTAAGTGATATTTTTACCTCAGAATACTGTACTTTGATATTTTTCATGTAAAATTATACAAAGTTAAAATTATACAAAGTTATACTGTTCCATATGTTATACGGTTCCATGTAAAGCTCCGCTATCTGTTGAGCAGTTCTTCGTTTTATGTAAACCGGAGTGATTTGTAGTCCCTACTAGAACTTCGGTATATAAAAATTAAAAATAAATAAATAAATAAATAAAATATAAATGCATAACTTTTAACTGTGTGTGTGTGTGTGTGTGTGTGTGTGTGTGTAACGGGGCGAGGGGAGGGCGCATTGTTCAAGGCTATAAGGTTCGCCTGGGGCACCTAATGCCCTTGCACCTGCCATTGGTATTGGGGGGGGGGGGGGGGGGTGTCAGTTTTTAAAGTTTGCATCACTGAAAGGAGCTGGGCTTTTTTTTTTTGTGTGTGCTCGGGATAGAGAATGAATGAATGGGGGGGGGGGGGGAGGGGAGGGAATCACAATAATTATTAGCACAGGGAAGCAAAAAAACCTAGCACCAGTCCTGTGAGGAAGGGAAATGATTACTTTTATGGTAAACATGTTTGCATGAAAGCTAAACTAGCGCTCCAGTTAATGAATTAATTGGTGTTTTGCTGGGTGTAGCAGGCACACGGCTGCATTAACGATTGGAAAGGTACTGGGGGCATCAGTGAGTATACCATTAAAGTATGCCCATGCCTACATAGTTTATGCAATGTGGATAGTTATTTGATCTTCCACAGCGAGGAATGGTGTCGCACGAACAGACATCGAGTTAAACAAAACAAATTCAATATCATTTCCCTAAACTGCTAAAAGGATACTAAAGCCAGGAGCGCATCTGTCCACTCCAGCTTTAGAGATTTCATTGCTCTTGTTCCCTTTCCAGGAGCTCGGAAGCTGGGGCCCTGGACTCTTTCCTCTCGACAGAAGCTCGAGTTTATGAAAAACCAAGTAGCAATAACTACATTTTTGTGACTTTTCATCTGTCACTGGAGTTGGCAGCTTTGCCAGCTGATTCCCGAAACAGGAGCAGAAATGGGGAACTGCGACCAAGGCAAGGAAGCCCTGACGCAGCCAAGGCCCCCAGACGTGAGTCAGGCTTGGCTACGCTTAATGGTCCGGCTGCTGACCTTTGCCAGATCCTCTCCAAAATAAATTCTGCTGTTAGCAGACGGAGAAGGGCCTGGTGTGATCGCCAGCACTGGCTACAGTCTGGGGAAGGATAAACTTCCTGACCTAACTCAGGTTCTGCTGCTGGATCACTGACTGAGGTCCTGGAAACTTTCTTGGCCGGAAAGTTTGTCCCTGGGCTACCAAAGTCATACACAAAATGGTAAAAGGGAGAATTTCCTTGCATAGAGGAGAAATGACAATTCCCAGCCCTGGTCTTCCGCTCCTCGGGCCGGCCGGGGCTGGGGATACTGTGAGGCGGCGTGCCCAGTCCCTGGTTGGGGGTAGGGGGGGTCTTCGGCATCGTTCAACAGTGACACCTAGGAGGAGTCCTGGTCCACAAGGGCCATCACTGCAGTGACTTAGGAGGGGGGGAGAGAAAACAGGAGGAAGATCCCGAGGTACATGCGAATGAAGGCTGCAAGATCCCAGCTCTGGTTCTCAGGAAACTGTGAGGTTAAACCTCCTACCCACCCAAAAAAAAGAAGAAAACCACAAAAAAAAAATAAAAAAATTCCAAAATCCCCCCCAAAGCCCTCAGTTGCTGAGTCCTGGTGCTTTTCAGTCTTACCTCTGTTGCTCTCCCTGCTGCCTCCTCTTTTCCCCCCAGCATCAGCGCGGGTAGCAGGCTGCTGAATAGGGAGGTAACTGCCGCTGAATATAGTCGGGCAAAATATTGGGGTAACTGGGACAGGCATTCGGCCTCTTTGGGAACGCCTCCAACCCTACCTCTTCCTTTACGGGTAAAGTCTGTGCGGGCGAAGGTTTGCTGAGGCAACATGTGCCCCGTCGTCAGGGGGGGGGGGGGTCCTTCTCACCCCATCCATGTGTCCAGCACAAAATGACAAGCGGCCCATCCTGTCAGCCCCCGCAGCTAAGTGTGGGGGACCCTGGAGGCCCCCCACTATCCATCGTGGCTTCTAGGATCCTAGGTAGGAATCGCTTGCAGGCTCCCGCCGTGAGGATGTCTGCATTGGTCACCAGCCTGAGCAGGAGGAGCTGGGTGGTATTTTTCAGGGGCCTGCAGGTCTGCAGTTTCAGGAGCCTTCTGGGGGGGGGGGCCTGATACCCCAAGAAGGGGCAAATTTTTGATCAGTGGCCCCCCTGGGTCTCTGGAAGTGGATAGTCTGGGTTTGTGCCTCGGGAGGAGGAGGTCAGGATAATCCCCCGCCTGCAGTACAGGGAGGGATGGCAGTGTCTTCCCGCAGAAGAAGAGAGGGCTAGCTGAGAAGATTTTGTTCCCGTTTTCCTCGAAGAAGAATTTTTGCCACCAGTTGCTGCCCAGGCGAAGGAGAGAAGATTTTGGGGGTTTTTTGCAATTTGTTTTTTAGGACTTTCTAACCCAGCGGTCCAGTTTAACATCAGAGAAAGTGAGAGAAGATCCCAGTCCCCCCTAGGAGCCCACCTTCGGTCACTGGGAGTGCTGGGTCTGCCCCCCTGGAAGGGACAGTGGCTGAGCTGGGGGAGGTGAGAGACCTGATGTGCATTTTTTTACGATCAACTGGAGATTTTTGTTGTTAACTGGACTGGAGATATTTAGGTTACAGTACATTTGTTACTGAAACACCCCCATCGGTGAGCCCAGTGTCTTTTGTGAGAATACAAGGTGCCCAAAAAAGCAAAGGCACCTGCACCTCAGTTGTGAGGCCATCTGCAAGAGAAAGAGATAGAGAGGTTACCTTCCTCCTGGCTTGCCTTGGGTCTTGGAGATTAATCCTCTTCCCCCTCCACGGAAAAGGACCCTGGACAAGAAAATAGAAGAGAGTGTGAGTTGTGGCTCTGGGAACACCACGTACTCTTGTATTCAGGACAGCCACCAAAAAGAAGGTTGTATTCCATTTCAGGTATTTCTTAGGTACTGCAGTTCCAGTTCAAAATATCTGCCCCTAGCGGTTTACAGACAATTACATTAAGCAAAAATATCAAAATAAAATGTGGCCCCTGCTTAGCCACTAGAAGTGTGCTAGAAGTGTTTTGGAGTGTCTATGTCCTACTACTGAGAATCTTCCAACAGTGGAGGAGTTCAGACTGTGGATGTATTGATTAACTTTTGGGAATGTTCTAGCACTAGGAAGTTCACAGGGAGTTCAAGGGGTGTATGTAATTTATTGGATTGGCAAGTTGTTTTTTCCCCCCAAAGGGGATGGGACAGATTAGGGTCTTTAAATATGCCTCCCATATGGCACCAAAGGGAGGTGGCTGGGATTTTCAATTGTTAGAATACCGGGGTACATAGAGCAGAATTTGAGAAGCAGTGGGGTGTAAGGAGCAGGGGAAACGGGAGGAACAAGGAAACGGTTGTCCTGGCCTGCTTCTCCAGTCCTTTTGCGTGTCTCTGGAAAGGGTGAAGAACCTTTCCTGGAGATATTTCAGAAGTTAGACCTAGAGCATCTGCCTGACAGAAAGAAGGGGAGGGGTCTCGTGAGTCATCTGCAGAGGGCTCTGTAACTTCTTCTGGGGAACAGCAGAGAACCTGAGAAGGAAGAAGCAGAGTGATGAGATGCAGAGACTTATAGAGCATAATATCTGCTTATCTGGAGAGTAATTTTGGAAGAGTTTTGAACCTAGTATTTCTGTATCTTGATTTTCTACTATTTCTGCTGTTTTTGTACTGGCTGAAGTGGTATTTCTCTTGAGTAAACTTTCTTTCTGTTTGGAGTACAGACGTTATTTTATTTTTGAAGGTAAGCTCTACCCAGTTTGGCTTTATAGGTCTTCCTGCCTCCATTCCACAGGCCCCAGAGAATGCTTTCCCCCACACTGGCTGAGAAAATCTCATGCTCTCAAGGAAGGTGGCTCCCAGCTGAAGGGGGAGGGAGGTTTACAAAAATAAAAATGCAACCAAATTAAAATTGATGAGTTTTTTTTACTATATAGGATATTAGTATTTATTGTTCATTCTATACTTTTTAGTTTTGTCTTATGATTTTAGGCTTCCTTTATAGTTTTACGTTTTGATTTTATATTAATTTTTAAGTAATTATTCAATGTATTTTATTATTTGACTATTAATATTTATTATGTTTATCATGCTGTAGTGTTTGAAATGTAAACCGTTGTGATGGTACTACTTAACGACGGTATAGAAAAGCTGTTAAATAAATAATTAAATAAAACCCATTAAAAACCGAGAGAAGCTCGATGACTTGTAGGATGTAAGATATTGCTCCTTACCCAAGCTTTATTTTCTTCCGCATTGCTTCTCTGGCCCCCTGGATGGGGGAGCATTATAATCACATACTTAATCCCATACCCAGCATATCATCTCTTACCAACAAGCTATTCAATGTAACCCCTTCTTCCAAGCACTCCTCAGGACAGGGGGTACAGCTCATTACCATACTGAGTCCTGACTCACACTTTCATCATAGTAGGGTTCTCTAATGGGGGGAGGGTTTCTACTTTCAGATCCCAAGGCATCGGACTTGCAGCTTGGTCACAAAGACTCTTCACACAGTAGTTGTGTTCTTTTCTTGCCAATAGGAAGTGTATTGGTGTTCTAGGGCCTGGTATAACATTTGCCATAGGCATGGGTTGTTCTGTGTACCAGAGTCTTTGCCTGGAGGCTCATTCTAATGTACAAACTCAGAGATGCAATGAAATGCCACCAGGAAATACAGACTGTACTCAGTGTGGCTGCCACCGAATGACTGGAGCTAACCATTTGCACAGCACAATCTGTAACAGCTCACTTTTCTATACCGGCTTTCATAAAACGTTCCACAGAATGTGCCCACGTGAGAGCTGAGGGAGACGGACTGGACTGCAGGAGGTTATGTGAAGAAGGGTAAGTGAGCTTCCTGAGACTAAGGACAGGGGCCAGGAATTTGGTGCTGAGCACCCTCAGCAGCCTGGCACAAGTGAGAACGGGTCGGAGAAGTCTTGGGATGAGTGCAATCTGTCTGAAGCAGTGCATCTTTTGGATCCTATTGTATAGCTACGGATAAACAATGACACCTTAGCTTATTCTTGTAGAAGTTTAGTTTTATATTGTCGTTTGTAAGCAGGTAGGGGGTTTTTTGTTCTATATTTATTTTGGATATTTAGTATCTGCTATAATGTGACTGTTTGAATGTTTTGTATTTGTGTTATTAGAAATTGATTGGTATGATTTATTAATTGGAACAGTTGTTTTACTATATCACTTATCTATACTGCATGGACAAAGCATCTCCAGACAGGCGCTGAATCACACCTGAGGCAGAAGGAAATCACAGTTCATGGCAACCTCTGTGTGGGTGGCTTCCATTGATCATACTACACTGGTCACTCAATTTTCCCCTAAGGGGTTTTTTCTGCTTTAAGGAGAAGAGCAAAGTCCATTACCCTCTCTAAGGGCAATCCAGAGATGCTGAGAGCTTCTAACTGTGCGGTGATGGGATAAGCTGGTGGCTGCCGTGGGAAGTGAAGACTCCAGCTTCACAACTTCTTGCCGGGATATCCTGTTAAAAGTTGCAGCAGGGCTGCAGTTGGGTGTTTTTTGCCTGCTTCTCACAAGCTCTGCCTGATAAAGAAAAGGCATTTTAGCACTGGGAAGGAGAAGGTGAGAAATGTTGTTCCGACTTCACCCCAACTTCGTGTGAAGGCCCTGGGGCTGAGCCTTAATGGGAGCCTGCTGAAGCAATCACTGCTGTCAGAAAGCTCAGGGAAGAGAAGCTTCCCCCCTTCTTACCTCTGTCAAAGGTCGGGCAAGGCCTAGACCTTGGAGAGCAGCAGCCATCACCTCACCAGTACAACACAGCAGCAGTGCCACAGGCTGTAATTAACTGGACATTGATGGAATTTCAGTTCAAAAGCAACTCCAGAGGGGAGAAACCAGATCCCCCCTTCCTGTGTCTGCCGGGGCCTGGAGCATTGCTCTGACAGGGATGGATGAATGGAGCAAAGCCTGGGCTGGCAACAGCTGCCAGCTGCACTTAGTAGCCAGATTCGGACTGCCCACTGCAAAGCCGGTGCGGCTCGCTGCGACGTGACAGCGCGCCCCTTTTGCTGGGAGGCGCTTGCCAGACTCGTGTAGGCCCCGTCCTGTTCTGGTCCTGGGCACGGGGCACACACTGGGAGAGTCGCAGGCCACGCAAAGCCCCAGGACCTCCCAGGGATCCCGCACAGAGGGGGGGGAAAGCTCCAGCCTCTGTATACCATGGTGGCTCTTCCTGCTCACCACTCACTCCAGAAAGACCACACAACAGGGCTGGTGTTCAAAACAAAAAATCTTTACTGAGCCGATGGCAGAAATCCAAAACCCTGGCGCACTTCAGGGCAATGTACCAGGGCTGCAACACAATCCACAGTCTCTTCTCGCTCTCCTTCCCAGCACAGGTCAGCTCTTTGGGACGGGTACCCCCATCCAGCCTGTACCTAGTTGGTAGCTGAAATCCTTTCCTTAAGCTTTCCTTTTTCTCTCCCCCCCCCACCCCTCTCTCGTCCTGGCTGACTGAAGCTGAGTCAGGCTTTGACTCTGGTAGACTTTCCCAGGCAGGCTGCCTCTCTCCTCTTCCACCTCTTGGTGCGCCTGTCCCTAACTTCTAGGGAATCCCTTTCTCTCGGGATCTGATGCTTTTCAGGACCTTGTCCTTTCCCTCCCTGGACTCCCAGGGATCTTCCCTTCTGGCAGTCCTTTTCCGAGCCTTCCCTGAGGAGGGATAGGCCCACTGGTGCCACTCTCTGAAAACAGAGTTCCCCAAACCACCAAGACTTCGGATCATAGACTCCTCTCTTTCGGACCTCCTGCCTCACTCACACAACACCCCTCTGTGGGACAGCTGAGTAACTTCGTAGGCTGGAGACGAAAGCACACTGACTCCAGCCTTCTTTTCTGACCAGATTCCAGTTTTCTTATGACCCCCAGCATTCACACGTCACCTGCTTACCTCCGGCAGTACAACAGCAGCCTTCACTCAGGGCAAAATTGTGTCAGGAACTGCCTTCTCCTGGAGTCATGGGGCCTTGTCTGGGCCCACATTCTTCTCCCCTGTCAGCAGGGTCCCGCCCCCAGAGCATGCTTTCTATCTCCTGGCTTTTAAGGTGGACCAGGCTAGATGCCTGCTCCTAAACAGGTTAAGGAGGGGGTTGTAGAACCACTCCTCTACACCCTCCCAGTGGGGAGAGGTGCTCCTCCTTAGCACATTGATGTCACATGCAGGCAAGTGCTAGTGAGACCTCTGTCACACTGAGGGCACTCAGACCAGCTAAAGCCACAGGCTGCATGTTTGTGAAGGGCAGGGGCTATTTGTTCAACGGCAAAAATGGGCACCCATCGCACTCAGTACTGGACTGTGTCAGTGTAACAGAAGGCCAAGGACTATGAAGATCCAGGGATTCTGCACCCGGTCCGTACTCTCTGGCTCCTGCTCCTGTCTTCTCTTCAAGCTCTCCCAGTTCTTCCTGGCTACTTTGATGTTTAACTGGACTGAACTACAAGTGTATGGATGCAATCAGGGAAAACCAGGACTAGCTCAATCTGTCTGTCTGGAGGTCTCTGGGTATCTTACTTACGATGTTCTATTAAATCCTAACCCCCTTGCAATCTGTTACCCGCTCTCATAGGATTACAAGGCCCAGAATGCGCTGGATTTGTACAGGGTGAACTGGCCGTACCACCCTTTCTGAATAAAATCAGCAGAGTGCCTCTGATGCTGCGGGACTGATGTAGATCTCATTCTGTGACACTGCTCGCTGCGGGCACCTCCTCTACAAGCACCCAGTCACCTTGCACACTCAGCGCACTAAGTGACATACTGCATTTGTGTGTGAGAGAAAAAGACAGCATGTATGTGTGCGATTGAAAGCCTGTATGTGTAAGCATGAAAAGACAGACAGCATGTGTGTGTACATGTGTAATTAAGAGCCTATATACGTGAGAGAGAAAAAGCATGTGTATATGTGAGCGATTGAGAGCCAGTGTGAGAGAGAGAGAAGAAAGTTGCAAGCAAACCATTCCTCCCTCCTCCTGCTAATTCAAAACAATCTCAGGGCACCTGGATATCAAACGCTCCCAGGTATGCAGAGCAAAACATTTTTTGTATCCTCATTATTTTTCATTATTAGGCCTTTGTGTCTGCTATTTTGAAATATTTTATTGGTATCTAGAAATTTTTTATATGAGTTTTTAATTATTGGATATTCCATTCATCAGCTGTTTTGAAATAATCTGTTCTTTTTGTTAGTATGGTTTTACTGCTACTGATTTTATATCTCTTGATTTGTTTTATAAGGATGGGTGATGTTTCTGTTTTTCCTTTGTTGCACTGCATACCGAGAATCTGGCTTGTTGCAGTTTCCAATTCAGTTTTTGTCTGCATGCTTCTAGTTATGCTTTATGATCTCTTCATTCTTTGTTAGGTGAGGGTCAGCACATGTGATTCAGGTGAGGTTTTCTGCTGGCGTGTAGTTTCTGTGTAGGACTCTATAATAGCCTGGCTTGTTCTGTTTCCCTAATAGAAGATGTATTGGTGTCTTAAGGCCTGGTGTAATATTTTCAGTGTTGCCTTTTCTTAGGTAAGGTGTTTACTGTTTGAGTACTGGAAATTGGTGCTGTTTTGGTGTGGGATGTTTACTATTTATGCAATTTCTGTTCAGACAGTATATGTATCTTTCCCTTGTGTCATTATTTCCAATAAAAATAATACTGGGCCTTTATTTTTTATTTCTGCCGTGAATTGTAACGAGCAGTGTGTCACACATGTGAGCGTGGCCTGTCAGGTGTGTCATGATGGGAAAAGGTTTGAGAACCACTGGCTTCGAGGAATGTACCATCCTTGCACAGCTCCCCCACTGGAAGCTGCTGCAATGGTTTCTTCCTCTTTCTATATCACAGTGTGACCCCTTGTGTCTGCGTGCATTTCTGAGTTGCAGGATAGGAGGCTGAGAGCACTTTACCTCCTCTTCCTCGGTATATGATTTTGTAGCCCCAAAGCCTTAGAGAGGAGCCTGTGCACTGGAATAGAGCTTTGCTGCTAGTTCACCCCAGTGACTAGTTATCTTTTTTTTTTCCTTGGGGGGGGGGGATTTATTTGTGATTATTGCTTGGAAGGAAGTTTCGTGCACCCTTCCTGTCCACCAGTGCTGCATCAGAAAGGAGTTTTGTTTGTGACTGAATGAAGTTCTGAGGTTTTTGAACTTTTCAGTCATCCCTATGTCCCCCAAGTCCATTCAGTAACAGCTGAAGAAGATGTGGATACCTATCCGGTACCATACTCATACCAGGGAACTCTGCAGATTTGGCAGAGATCTGCCGGATCTCTAGGCCAACACCTGAAAACTGCAGGTGCCCTGCTGAAGAGAAAGTGACTGCAGCAGCATGGCCCTGAAGGAGGAGGAGTGTTGGCCCCCCAGTTGGCAGGAGGAGAATGAGGAGGAGCCTTGGGGGCCGTGTGGCAGAAGCAAGATGAGCAGGAGCATCAGCCCCCTTGCGGGGAACAAGAAACTGTATCGGCCCCTCTGAGCAGATACAAGAAGAGAAGCAGTCTAGGACCATTGCAGAGGAAATGAAACAAGGGCAGTGCGGGCCCGATGCTGAGGAAGAAGGGGAGGAGTGTTGGGCCTGGAGAAAGAGGAGGCTGCTGTGGCTGTTGGGGATTAAGGTGAGGAGACAGAATGAGCATACATGTGTGTGTGTGAGAGTGCATGTGTGTGTGTAGAAGAGAGAAATGAGTGTGCATTATGTGAAAAAGAGTGAGTGTGCATGTGGTGTGAGTGTGCATGTGTGTGTGGAAGAGGGAGAGAAGTGAGTGTGTGTGTGTGTGAAAGAGTGAGTGTGCATTTGCTGTGAGTGTGCATGTGTGTGTGTGCAGTAAGTATGTGGAAGAGGGAGAGAAGTGAGTGTGCGTGTATGTGTGAAAAAGAGGAGTGTGCATGTGGTGTGAGTGTGCATGTGTGTGTGTGTGGAAGAGGGAGAGAAGTGAGTGTGCATGTGTGTGGGTGAATGAGGAACATGTGTATGAGAATGAGCATGTTAGTGTGTGTGTGAGAAAGTGTTGGTGCATGTATGAGAGAGAGAACGTGTGTGCCCATGCTGCTGCCGGCCTACCCAGTTCCTCGCCAGCCCACAACAATCTCAGGGTGACTGGAATTCCTAGGTATGACCATATTGGGTGGAGAGGGGAGGAGAAGGGCCACCACTCTGGAAGTGCCTCAGAGTACAGAAAAGGAGAGGAAACAATTGGAGAGATGAAGAGTAAGCAGTGGATCCCATATATTTCAGAGGGATCCTTAAGGGGATAAAATAATCCTTTCTAGTTTGCCCAGAGCTGCTTCACTTTCCATCCCAGGCGAAAGAAGGGATCCCAAAGGAGATGTAATTAAGGGATCACAGATTTACTGCTTCCATTTGTGTTATGGAGATAACATGAGAGACTTGTACCAAGTACCACATTATTCACGATGAACTATTTCCTCAGTAAAGTTTTATGTTAGAGTGCCTTCACAGTATCCAGTTTTGAAGATAAAATCATACTTAATGACTTGGGTCTTAGAGGTTTATCCTTTCTCCCAATGGAGGACCTTCCTGTATCTGTGAGCACGTGAGAGAACATATATGTGTTTCTGTGAGCATGTGTGTGAGAATCAGGGAGGATTTGAATGAGAGAGAGAGAGAGAGTGTGTGTGTGTGTGTGTGTGTTATATGTATAAGAGAGAGAGAAGAAAGTTTGCCCTCAATGCCCCTTCCTTCTCCTGCTAATCTTCAACAGTCTAAGGCATCTGAAACTCAAAAGTTCCCAGGTATGGAGAGTGGGAATTTTTATGTTAGTTTTAATTACTGGGTGTTATTTGATGTATCTGCTGTTTTGAAATACTTTTTTGGTTCATGGAAATTAAAAAAAATGTTTATATGAGTTTTTAATTAATTGATGTAATTCTGTTCATTAGTGTTTAAAAATATGTATTCTTTTTATTAATATGCTTTTACTATTATTTATGTTTTATATCTCTTGATTTTATTGTTTGATGTTTTACTGTATTATGTTTTATTGCTCTTTGTGTTTTCCACTTCAGTTTTTGTCTGCATGTTTCTATTTATACTTTATGGTCTCTTTATTCTGTATTTAGTGAGGATCTGTTTATGTTCTACATATGTGACCAAGGTGAGGTATTCTGCTAGTGTGTAGTTCCTGTGTAACAGCTTGGCTTGTTCTATTTTTCTAAAAGAAGGTGTATTGGTGTTTTAGGGCCTGATATAAGAGAATTGCTATTGTCTTTTCATAGGTAGGGTTTGAGTGCTGGCTGTTAGTGCTGTTTTAGTATGGGAGATTTACTGTATTGTATTGTAATTGTAATTCAGTTTACTCATAGATTTCTGAGGACCAAACCCATACCCAACATACATTACAATAGGCTTAATAGTATATGGGTTCCAAGGTTTTTTATACTTTTGTTTTACAGGATTTTCTGGTTGGCAGTTGGCACCACAGCACTGCATTCAAATATAATACACAGGTTGTTATAAGAGATATTTTTACCTAGGAAGACTGTACTTTGAATGTTCTTTTTCATACACAATCTAATATAAGTGCATCATTTTTACTTGTGTGTGAGAAAGCCCATGAGGCAGCAAGGCTGCTACAGAAGAGAAAGAGTACAGGCAGCAGAAGTGCAAACTCTGCTCCTCTTCCCTGCCGGGACAGAAGAATGCACATGCCAGTGGAGAAGGGAGTGGAGGGGTAGAGGATTTAGTATGATTGCTTTAACAATTGTTACTGTGTTGTGTTCCTACCTGCTTTGATGGATCGGAAGCCTATCTGTAACTAGGGGGTCACATGGCTTTTCCAGACTGGTGCAGGGTCCTGTGGAGAGCCCAGCAAGCTATTTACTGACACGGATCGCATTCGCTATGTGAAAACAGCAGACCTGAATCTGAAGAGTTTGGGGAAGCTTGTCGGAGGAGAAAGGCTTATCTCTTTTCTTGAGACAGTTCTGACCCTGTAGCAGACGTCACCTCAGGAAGCTTATCCAGCTCCCAGACTTCGGTGCCCAGGGAAGGTAATGGAAGAGCAGTGAGGTCTGATTGTTTTACCAACTGTTCCATTGTTGGGGAGATTTTCTTCTTTATATCGGACCCATATGTGAGCTCACATTACCTTCAATCCCTTAAGCAGGTCTTGTTTGGAGCTGCTGCATGATAAATCTTTCTTGGCAGCTGTTGCAACCTCTAGCCTTGGGGCTCAGATGCTCATTGCTGAGCCATGGAGAGAGGTGCAAGCATGGTTGGGAATGACCGGCCATGACGGGGACTGTGCTGTGGTCGTAGTCCCTGACCATGCTGTGAAAGTGATTGTTTCCATCGCTTTAGGGAAGTGTTTTGGTGGGCACTGTAGAGCTGCCACTCTTCTTCAGACAGAAGGCTTCATGTTAGTCACAAGTTTCCATTTTATTTTCACAGTCACCCTCCGCTTTCTTCTGCTTCCAATGTATAATCAGCCTACCTCGCACGTCTCCCTATCCACAGCTTCAGACACTGGAATGAGAACCTGAGCCAGTTAGGGCTCTCTCACCTTCCATCTGGCGTTTCTGTCCATTCTTACTTAGCCCCCTCTCTCTCCTCCCGTGGAGCCTCGTCTCTGCAGTGAAGCTTCTTGGCTTAAGGGCCACGTATGTCCACCCTGAACCTGGCCCCTAGGTGTCCCCTACTATGCAGGAGCAGAAACCCCCTTCTCCAGGGATCCCCCAATCTCTATCAGCCTGAGAATGAGGAGCTAGGATCAGAAATCAAATCCAGATCTCCTTCCTGATAGTCCCCAGCACTATTGCCACTGAACTGGCCCAGACATTGCCACGTAAGAGGTCTGAGTGAGTGCTTGCAAGCCAGTCTCCTCCCTGAAGATGTGTGATTTGTATTCATTGCCTGCTGGCCCAGATAGCTCTTGAGCTGTAAGTGGGAGTCAAAACTGCACCATGGAGCAGGAAGAAAGTGTCTATAAGTAATGGAAGGCCTTGGGATCTTATGAAATTACACAAACCATTTGCCTCTCTGCACACTCTATGGGGTGGAGATGTCCAGGGCTGCAGTCACCCAACAGAAGAGAAAGCATGCGGTAAAGGAAGGTGGTGCTCTCATAAACCCCCTAATAGGAGGAAATCATCCGCCTCCTCCGTATTGTAAAGTTTAATAAGCAATAATTCAGAGTCATTACGGGCTGGATGGCAATTTCTTTTTTTTTTTTCCCCATGGACAGGCTTGTCATAATTGGTTTAACTGCTATTTCTCCAAGGTTAAAGCAGAAAGAAAAAAATAATAAAGCGAAAGAAAACCGTGTGAATCAGCTCAGACTTTCCCGAAGGAAAGACTGCACTTCACTAGCAGGTAAGCAGACAGCCAAGATGGCTGCCTGTGTCTGAGGGCTGTGCTGGCAGGAGGTCAGAGCTGGATTTCAGCAGAGGAAGCTGAAGCTGGAGCTGGAGCTGGCGGCAGAGCTGGAAGAAAAGCAGGCCGGGCGCTTTCAAAGCCCCCAGCACCTTCAGCCATGCAGGACTTGAAAGGGGATGGCACCTCTGGGCGCTAAATTCAAAATGCTGCCGAGGACGCCGGCGATTCCCAGCTCCTGCGTTTGCAGGGCTTCTGCAGTTTTTTTGGCTACGGCCTCCAGCGACCCCTGGAGAGGGGTTAGGAGGGAGCCCGAAGAGTCACCCAGCCTTGGGATTAATAAACATGGGACGGGGGTCCCGGCCTCCAGCAGAGAAATGCAGCTGAATTGACTAAAGGGGATGGAGGGCAAGCCGGTTTCACATTCTGAAAGCCCACGGGCGGGTTTACCTGCACAATTTGGAAACAGCGGATTGTTCACCCAAAGGCGCTCCCCCTCCTGCCGCCACAGGAAGGGAGAAACTCCCCAGGAAAAGAAATCATGCCAGCCAAGGCTGCTGCAAGAAATGCTGCGGGCGGGGTGGGATTTGCAGAGTCTTACATTTAAGTCCTGAGAGCAGAGGTACCTCCCCTCCACCCCTCAATCTTCCTCGCACAATGTTTTCTGTCGAGTGTTTCCTCCTACATAAATGAAGTTGTGAGGTTGCCGTGTTAGTGCACTTGGATGCAGAAATAAGGTCAGCACGGAAGCCGGGGGGTGAGAGACCTTGGGAGGGGCCCTTCAGCAGCTCAGTGGGGATGAGGAAGGGGAAAGAGCTCCCAAGGCTGGGAAGTTATTTTAATAAAAAAAGATCTCAGCTGCAGCATTTTTGTTGCCCTTTACTTCTAGGTTTGTTTTTTTTTTTTTTTTTGCTTTACTGAAATTACAGGAAATTAAATCTTTAGGCACCAGACGTAGGGTTTGCAAGCTGTGCAGCAGACTGACCTGCAGGCCGTCTGTCTCCTCCCAGAGGAGACCGGATTAAAACCGGACACACATGTTAAATGGAGGTTTTCCAAACCATGCAGGTATTTACGAGGTCCTTTCACCCATAGACCTTGCCACAGTGCTCAGAGGGAACTCATGCATGTACTTGCCTGGGGAAAAAATACCTACAGAGATTTGCAGACTCCTTTTTCTGTGGATATTTTTCTTTTCCTGAGAAACAACATACAGGGTAGCTGTGAAATTTCAAAACTAGGCCAGCCTGGGAGCTCAGGTGGCAAGTGCTGTGCACTGCCATGAGGAAGGTCCCCGGACCCAATCCTGAGTCCAGTCTTCTGGTGCATGGGTTGCTGCGGAGGCAGCATTCTCAGATCCAGAATGAGAGGGGAGTCGTCATTGTTGTGATTTCGAGGTGTTGGAGTGGATTCTTGGGTACCGCGGAGAAGGCCACTCCCATGGGGAGGAGCCCCGAGAGGAACCGCAGTACTAGGCTACACTCTATACACGCAGACACGGAGAATTCGTGTTTATTATACAGCTCGGTGGTACTGCCCAGGGGGTGGCAGCAGTGAGATAACCCAGTAGAGTAGTCCAGGGGTCCTCGGCAGAGGAGATCCGTCCCACGCTCCGATGATGGTAGGCTGCGCTGGGTAGAGGAGAGAGCGTAGACTCGCAGCGCTGAAGCTGAAGGTGAGACAAGCTGACAAGGTTAGTTTATTCACTGAATAGATAGCTGTATTTGATGAAGATCCTGGCAGGCAGAAGTAGTTGGTTTGCAGGCACCAAGGCAGGGAGAGCAGGCCCTCGAGGAGCGAGTACCCGGTATCCCAGATAGGCACCTGAAAGAAAGCATAGGGCCCCCGAGGAGCGGGTACCCAGGTTAGAGGTGAATGGCCCCGGAGGGCAGAGAGAACTTCCAGCAGCAGCAAGGAAGCGGCAGAGCAGCTTAGACCGGAGGCAAATTCAGTCCTTGTTAACTCAGTTTGTTAGCAAACGAAGGGCAGGCTAAATACCCGGATGGCGTGACGTCACTCAGAGGGGCTGTCCCCGAGGTTCCCGCCATGACATGGGTGGCGTGTGCATGCGCATCCTAGGAGGCCCTCAGGAGAAACATGGCGAACACCGTCGCCGTAGGCGTTCCAGGGACGCCTGAGAGAGCGGCATGATGACGCGGTGGCGGCAGCCATCTTCCTAAGGCTTGCGGAGAGAGAGAAGGAAGAAAGGTGAGGCACAGAGGTCGAAGCCGTTTGAGACCGGACGGACGCAACACTCATTGCTTAAGGGGGACAACCAGCAGCTAGCTTAGGGATTCCAGAAAGCCCGGGTGCATGGCCGCCTTGCCCAGGACCATCACTGTGATGAGCGGTTGAGCTGTACTGGGGGAAAACTGCCTCAGGTTGTTGCAAACAAAGGCTCCAGATCCCAGCCTTGGTTTTGACTGCACTGCAAATACAAAGAAGACCAAAGAAAAGGAAACGCAAACCTGTTTGCCCCGCTGAAAGCCTACACCTCTGTAGAAATAGGCACATTGTTAATCCCCATGTGCACTTTTATTCAGGGGGGGAGGGGGAGGGGGAGGGGTGCAGGTCTCAGTCAGCAGATTTACCTGGAAAATTGCCTTCCAAAGGCTCTTTACCTGTAAAACACTGCTCCTACCCCAGCCTTGATCCCTCCCAGTCTAGCTAGCAGGCTTTCCATGTAGGCACGAGGGTGGTGACGGTGTGCAACTGTTAGTCCTGGGGGAATTCTGCCCTACTGCCTTGTGGATTCCCTTTTTGACTTTCTAGAAGCAGCGAGTCTCGTCTCTTCTCTTCCTTTCTCTACTGAGTTGTTGTCTCCATGGAGCTTTCTATTTGGATGGGAGTTTCTTTCCACCCTCCCAATCCACTCTACAGTTTTCAATTGATTTGTTTACTTTTGGGGTACCCAGTAAGGTGGGACTCAGTTAAGCTAATTGAGTTTCTGCTCTGCCATCAAATGGAAAAGGTTTCCCTTCATGCAAGAAGAGCCTGTGGTCAAGATCCAAGGAGGGGATGACTTTCAGCCGTGCGGAGAAAGAGGGGAGAGGAGAGGAGTTTGGACCCCCATCTGTTGGAGATAAGGAGGAGTATCATCCTGATACTGAAGGGAAGAGAAGGAGAAAGTCTTGTGCCATTTGGTACTGTGAGCAGATTAAGGATAGAGAGGAAGACAGCGAGGGGGAGGTATGAGATAAATGACCTTATAAAATGACTTCCATCTTTGATACTTCACCTACACTGCAGTGACGGATGTAGGATTTTGGCTCCCCTAGGCACTCTTGCTGCTGTCGCACCCCCCCCCCCCCTGTCATCCCCCTCTTCTCTTCCCACCTCAAGGTTGGACAACAGGGGGGCAAAAGATCTAAGGCACAATCCCCCCACCCCTCCCCTAGTTTCCTGTGACAGCTCAAGGGTAGATCCTGTAGCAAATTTTTTTTCTTCTTTTTTCTTTTCAGTTTTCTTCTTTTGCAACTATGTATAATTTATCTGATTGTTGTTTTGATTCTGTAAACCATTGTGATGGCTAAACCGAATGACGGTATATAAAAACGAATACATAAATAAATAAAACAAATATGTAAAAATTCTGAAGCAAATTGGCCAACATTTCCATCTTTTACATTAGATTATGAAATTAAAGTAGTGTTACATTGTGTTTATTAGTATAATCTATATTATTTGTACTGGAATCGGTGGCTCCCTATCACAGCAGAAGCAGCTCCTCTCCCTAGCCCACTGAAAGAGATGCACGGCTAAGCCTTGGCAGGCTTACAAGGACATCACACCATTCTGGCAGCTCCCTCCCTCCCGAGTCACTGAGACTGGGCAGCAGAGCCATTTTGTACTTCCTTGTCTGGGCAGCCAGTGGGCACCCTTCAGGATTATTCAGCTCTCCACTGGGGAGGGGGCCTGTCCCAAACAAATGAAGGCTTAGCTACTTTAATTGTGTATTGGTTTTATTTTGTTTTAACTGGATTAATATATGCGTATTTAAGAAGTTGATTGTACTCCGCTTAGCAGGAGGGCCCTCTGTATAGGTGGATTATAAATGACTCCCTGAGTGTAATGATACTGGAAGGCAGTAGATCCTCAGCCAGCCTGCTGTCCCCCCCAAACGTCTGCTGCCCTAGGCACAGGCCTGCTGTGTCTATTGACAAATCCAGACCTAGTGGGAAGCCATCAACTTGCCCTATGCCCCTGGGAGGTAAACAAATATCAGTAACTTAAAGAACTAAATCATTTGGCTTTACCATCTTAAGCTTTGTACAAGACTGAAAGAAATCACAAATTTATTTGGAAGCACTTGCACCAACTAAAAGTGAACTAATAAGCTGTAAAGAACTTTATTTCATCAATTACAATCCATCAGTAAAGAGAATTGTTGAAACCTTCCAATGATTTCAGTGGGTTTCCTTGTCTGGTGACTTTAGTGCTTAACTATGCTGTTATCATCACTGCAGTATGCAAGAGCTTTAAATTAGGAATTAAATGAATGCAATGCAAAGGGCCTAGAAAGAAATCTCCCCCCACCATGCAGGAAATCCTGAAAATATATCTTGTTGCATGAAAAAAAAGTGTTTCACCTGAAATTTATATCTGAAATGTGGCTTCTGGAACTACTGTCCAGGTTCAACCATCACAGGGATTACAATAATAACATCGAAAAACAATAACATAGTAATACAATAGCACAACAGAGTAACAAAGTACACAATAACATAGTGACACAATATCAAAGTAACAGTATCACACAGGAACATAGTAACAGAATAAATTAGTAACACCATAACACAATAACATAGTAATACAATAAGTGACAGCAGAAGAAGACCAATCAGCCTATTCAGTTTGCCCAGTTATTTCTGTCCACACTGCCAAGGATTTATCCCAGCCACCAGTCATAGAGCGTGTCCTCCTGTAGGATATCGCTCCTTATCCAGGACAGATTTTGTTGGCTTCTTTTATTGTGCTCCATCCTCTTGAGTGGCAGAGCTTACAAAATCCAATACCTTCCATCTTTCCCTGTCACTGGCTTCCCGTTCCCTCACTCTTCCTCCACCCCTGGTCATCTGTTGTGCTTTAGGAAGGATGTCTTGCAGTTTGAGATTATTTATTTATATTCCGCTTTTCCCACTTTTTTCAGCACTTCAAAGTGGATTACATTCAGATACTGTAGGTATTTCCCTATCCCCAGAGGGCTCACAATCTAAGTTTGTACAATATGAATATGGACATGTTTCAAGCAGCTTGCATGAGTTCCTGGCTGTGAGGATCTGGTGGCGTTCAGGTGCTGGGGGCACGAAAGCCATCTCTCTTCTAGGAGACCCACCCTGCTGCCATGCAGTGCTTCACCACTAGAGTAGCAGTAGAAGAAGGGGGGGGGGGGGGGTCCATGATGGCCTATTTCTCTCCCCTGAGCCTGTCCTCCTGTGTCATGGTCATAAGGCATAAGCCTGCTGCCTCCAGGCCTGACATTCATTCATTTATTTACATTACTGACCCACCTTTTTGAATATGAAATTCATTCCTTTTACATAAAACAAGAATAGCAGCAGATGAGCAAAAGGCCGTTTTCAGCTTCACAATAGATAGGGTAAAGAATTTTAAAGTAGCAGCAAGTTCACATTTTTGCTTTGGCATTGAAAGGTGCTAGACAAATACTAAGTTTATACATAGAGTGGAAATACTGGAAGTTTAAGTCTGGAAACAGGTGCAGGCAGCAAATGTTTGCTCGCAGCAGTGCGTCTCAGCAGCATGTCAAGGAATTTGGGATGATCCTAAGCGGTGAACCCGTCGTCCCTCAGAGGTCCATATTCAGTCACAGTCCGCATAGCATAGCCAGCTTAACTTTGGAGGTATTCAATAGTGCAGACTGCTCTACAGTACAGTTATTTGGGCAGCTCTGAATAGCAGTGTCAGCCGGATAACTTATTTGGCTAATGTAACTCCTGCCCAAAGGAATGCACCTACTTTATCTGGCTAGATTCTCACCAGATAATTCTGTGGCATAAGTGCTGGGTAATTAATGAGTGATTTGGCTCTGAATATGGACCCCTCAGTATCTCTGTGCTTTGGGTGTGGCAGAAAAGCCAGGCTTTTAGTTGTGTAGCTGCAGTAATTGTGTATTTCGCAGAGCCCTGCTGGGAGGGAATTCCGGAGGGCTGGTGCCGCTCCCGAGAAGGATCTCTTTTGGGTGCCTCTTTGCAGAGTTTTTGAGTTGTGGTGGCACCCCAAGCTGGGATCTGTTTCATCCCTCCCCAGAGGCAGGCAAGAAACAGCTGCATGCCACTTGCCCTCCTCCTCCTACCTAGCCTACCTGCCTGCCTCTTGCTCCTTCATCCCTTTTCGCCATTACTCACCTGAAGGCAGCTGCAGCGTATGGTTTTTTTTTTTTGTGCAAAGCCTACTTTGGAATACAGGGTGCATGAAACTTGAAAGGTTTATTAATAAAAAAAAAACTTCATGTCCCGTCGAGGAGAAGGAAAGAACATTTATCCTCAGTTATACTGTCCCCCTGACCTTTCTGCATGCCAGGCTTTCTTTAGCCAGTTAGTTCAGTTCAGAAAATGAAATGGAGATGATTCCTTCCCCAACTTGTGAAGTGATTTCATTAGCAGCGATGTGCCAAAGAGATAATTAGACTGCCTGCTGCCAGAACCGCTGAGGGAGGGTTTCCAGCTCCTCGCAGGGACTGTTGGGTGCTGCCAGCCACACGGATTCCAGAGGCAAAGTGCCAGGCGCTACCCGGAGATCCATGCTGCCTGCACCAAAGGGAAATGTGGTACAAGCTGGACCCGAGGGAGCACTGGTGCCAATCATCCAAGCTACAGCTTTGGCTTCCCTAGGGCAGTGCTGAAAAAATCCCTCTCCCAGTTCCTGTTATCAAACGGGAATAAAGATGTACTTTTTACTTTTATTTCAAGGCAATTGATGTTTAAAAGGAGAATGGAAACAGAGAAACCTGACAGCAGAAAAAAAGACCATTCGGCCTGCCTAGTCCTGCCCATCCACCCCAATGACTCAGCTCTGCCACCCCCCCAATAACCAGGACAGAAGCCCTGCTCGCGCATCAGTTTCACGCTGGTGCTTCTTCAACCATTTTTCTGCAGGTTTTATTTGTTTATTTGTATTTTTTGTTCGCTTGCTGCCTAAGCGATTTACCATTTTCAAGCATACATAATCATACACATAATACAACCCCCCCCCCCCCCCCAAAAAAAATAATAAAACCAAAGCAATAAGTTTCAACATAAGACAGGTTAAAATATAAAAATAATAAAAGATATAAACTTGCGGGTCGTTAAAACAGAGCAAGATACAAGAAATTGATCAAATAACTCCGAAAAACCTCCGCCTTAGCTTTACTTGATCATTTGTTTCCTTTCTTCTGGTAGAAAACCACAAGGTCAGTAAAAGGCCAGTTTAAGTTTAAAAAAAAAAGTCTTAAGTAGTGACTTAAATGTTTTAGTGCACGCACATACATCCCCCTGACGCCAGCTGAAAACTCTGCTTGCCATTCTGTTTCTGGACGCTGGGAATAGATTCCCTCTTGGGATGGCGGAGCCTGCGAGTTGCTGGGGTGGTGCTAGTGGGCATTTTCAGATGAGCCTGTGCCAGCCCAGGACTAGCTGAGCCGGCCTTGTTTTCCTGTTGCTGGTGCATTGTGGGGTTTGCAGTCCAGCAGCAGTCAGAGAGGCGGCAGTCAGAGCTGCTCCTGCGAAACAGCTGGAAAATCTTCCATTTTTGACAGTTTTTTTTGTGGATTGTTTTCTCTTTTTCAGCTGTAATGTTCTGTTTTATAGGTTTATTTGCTCAGGCTGTCTTGCAGAGCCTGGAAAACTATATCTCAGGGAAAAATGGGAGAAGAACAGGGAGGTGAAATCTGAATGAAACAAACACTAACCCTAAATCTCACAGCAAGTCACAAGCTTAGCACAATTAATTGTACTTTACTGTTAGCAAACTTTGGAGCCCATCTGATGCAGGTATGGTGATTTCTCAGGCACAATTTTTGCTATGTTTTTTTTTACAGTGAGCCCCATACACAGCTTCTCCTATTAAGCAGTGAAAGGGTTAAAGCAGGTTTTCGCGGGATGTGCCAACAGTCTGCTGCTGCATAAAATGTATTGGGGGGGGGGAGAAGGATCAGTTTTGTAATATTTGGAACAATAATCTACAATTTTCTCTCTTCCCCTAAGGTCATGAATGATGCTATCAAGCCCTTAGAGACTTCCAGAAGACTCCAGGGTGAGAAAAAGCTGCAGAAGGGTTCCAGCGAAGACAGGTGAGGCTCTGCAAGTGATAGGGGGGAGGTTCTACGGATTTCAAATCTTCAGGGGAGCAGATCACCAAATAGTGAGGCTGAGCAGCGCCTCCAGAGTCCAGGGCCCCTGAGGACTGTGCCTATTGTGACACCCTCTGGCCCTCGGTGGGCCGCGTCTGGAGCAGATCTTTGGGAAGCCGGCTGGAAATTCAGATCTCTCAAACGGGTAACGCGAGAAAGTCTCCAACAATAAAACACATTTTTGGAGGAAAAACTTCATGCGGGGGCTGGCAATGCCAGAGACGCCAGGGAAAAACCGCAGAACGTAGGGGATGGAAGAGCAGACAGGAGATGGGGGGTGGGAGGTAGGAAGCGAGAGAGGCTGTGTGTGAAGGCTCCCCCCATGAGTCAGATGGGAAGGGACAAGACAAAGTGGAGAGCCCCTGCAGGGAGGGTCTTCCATGCCCACCTGCACCTCTGCTTGCCGTATTTTGGGGAGCTGTTTCCTTTGTACCGATCCTTTATCTCAGGCACTGCTTACTCTTAATTCACCGAGACAACTGAGAGCGTGTTCTGAGCCAGGCTAAGGTAAAAGGTATCTCCTGAGCTTTTCACACAAAACTGGTGCTAAAAGCATTCAGAGTGGCGGGGGGGCTTGGAGTCCCAGCCTTGTCAGATAAATCCACAGACTTCATCCTGAGTGTAAACATCTGCAACTACTGAATATGCATCCTGAGCATAAACACAAGCATAACTGGACCATGGAAAGGGTCCCCTCCCAGCTCTGGGAAGCCTGGAGAATGTGTTTTGGCTAGTCTTGGAATCGGAAAGGAATTGAATTTGGGGCTCCAACTAGTGAGAAGTCTCCCTCCCCATTTGGTGATTTTATGATAAGGGAATGTGAAACGAGAGAATTGGTAAGCAATATGATTCTATTCCTGATAAAAAAAAAACAAAACAAAACCCTGTCTCTTTAAAAGTGGCCATTTTGGAAGATGCTGCACTCTTGTGTGTGAAACCCCCTGACAGGACGCATAAACTGTGAGAGGTGTCTGCCGCCTATTTTGAAGCCGAGCAGCGGCCTCTGGGTGGATTCACTGCAAACGGTGATCAAAGAGACGGTGCAGTGGAGCTGACACAGAGGCAAGGGTAATATTTACCAAGCTGGAAAGGGAAACTCAACCACTCCTCTTTCCTGTTTGTGATCCCCTCTGACTGCTTCCTCCAGCACTGATTCCCGCCTCTGTCAAAAACCACCTCATGGGATAAAGGGGAGAGGGCTTCACATCCGAAGATATCTTTTATTTCTGGGGATTCCAGCAGGCAGAGAAGTATACAAAATATCAAGAGATATTAAGCACACTAATTTGATCAGGGCTCACAGGCTTCCACAGCAGAACTGCAGCCGCATCAGACAGCAACCAGAGGAAAAGAAAGCCACGGTAACAACTTTCCCCTCCACAAATAATGTATAGCAAAACTAATCAAATTGGCTTCTTCTTTTCTCCCTTCAGTAAGCTAGATTGCATCATATTCCCCTCAAGATTCTCCTACAGACATAGTTGCATCATTACTCATCTCTCACAGACATCGTAATTCTTACTCCCCCGGATGCACTCAGTATCCTCCCTGGATGTCACAGGATCGCTCTAAAAGCCATTAAGCAAGGGAAGCCCAGGCACCCCAAGCTTATGCTCAGTGAATCATGTCTTCCCTAGGCCAGACGCTGGAACCTTGAATCACTCCCCAGTCTTTGGGAGCAACGCTACATCCTCTGATTGTTTCCATACGGGGGGAGAACACTCCTTTGGTCTCTCCCCTTAAGTGGGGGAATCCCCTGCAGAGCTTTATCTTTGAGGAAAGGCACTTCGGGCAACTCAACCTTCCTGTGAGTCCCTCCGGTCTACCCCGTCCCCCCCCCCCTCATAGTTTCTTAGTGAAGCTATATAACAAACCCCACAATAATATATCATGCTATATAATTTCCCCAATGTTTAACTTTACAGTTATTTTATGTCATCCATTCAGTCCCCACCACTCTTATCATTACCCTGTAGTAGTTCTGCTAAAAGTCCAAATATTGACAGCTCTTCTCACATATTCTCATGTCCAAAAGACTGAACTGTGACAGCAGCACAAAACGCTAGGAAGAGGTCAATGAACCCCCACCACCCAGAATCTCTCCAAGGCCATACTCTAGTGACACAAGGCCTAGCTTAAAGCCCCATCATATGTGTGCCCTTAGAAAACGGAGAGTCAGAGGCTTGGGGTTGTCCAGTGAGGCTATGACCAAAGGTCCCAAAGTGAAAGGCATTTAAACTATTATTGTCAAATTGAGATCTCTGCAGGTCAGGGAAAACCTTTCCCTCTTTCCACCTGAATGAAGATGTTGCTGGAGGGCAGTGCTTCCCAAACGTTCATGCAGTATGGCTCAGTTTTAACATCTGAAAATTTGCATGCTCCGACATGATGATCAAAACAAAACTAGCAGACCTCTGCTTTCCCTCCCCTCCCCAATGGGAAAGTAACAGTGGAAGGAGCCTGCGTTTGGAAAACCAGTGGTTTACTTGTCATCCCCAGTCATAAAGTTATTCGGCTCTCTGAAAGCGTGACAGGATATTTGCAGTTGCAGGTCCACTTTTATGGAACCAGATACCAATTATTCAGACAGGCCTTATAGCACATACTAGATCAGTGATATTTTTGATAAGCAGAACAATTGCTTATAAACGTTTAAACAGTGAAAGGATATTGTAGGTTGGAAATAAGTGAATCATTTTGTTGATTTTGTGTCATTTGGCTTATGAATTATATATTACCTTGTTTTGTTAGTTTAGTTTTATTGTCTTGCTTTTATGATTGTTTTATTTTGTAAGCTGCTCAGAACCAGAGATATAGAGGTCCATAAATTTTTAAACATAACAAAAGAAATAAGGAGGGGTGGCGGCAGCAGCAGTCAGCATGGGGGCCTGTGAGGTAAAGCAGCTTCACAGACTCCGTGCTGACCTGTGCTGCCAGGTGCAAGTCGGAATGGTGATCTGGAGGCAGGGTGGAGTAGAGGTGCATACAGGGAGGGAACAGCTCTTTTCTTGTGACCCCAGCCACTGATTTGGTGACCCCACTTGGGGTCACGACCCACAGTGTGGGAACTTTTGCTCTAGGGCCTTTTGTGAGTATCTGAGGCCTAGCCAAATGCCTCCCTCTATCCTGCTCTTCCACATTCAGAGGAGGCCCTGTCTATTGAGCTTATTTTAGCCCAGCTGCTGAATACCCCGCTGGAAGATGAACAATAGCCCAGCGCCATTTTTTTCAACTTTCTGCCTCAAAAAAGTCACCCGCGTCTGATGCATTTTAATTGAGGATTCAGGCCTGTCTCCAACACATCTCTCACCAATGCTTTCAAAAGCATCCAGAGAGGACCTGGATACACTGGGATCTGTATTAGGTGTGCCGGATTAGGCGGGGCTCTGACAGTTTGTCATTAGAGTGGGAATCCTGATGTAGACCTGAGTTTCAGGGAGCTGGGGAACAGCTCTGCCACAACTTGCGATCCTACTGCTCGGGTCCCCTCCTGCTCGGGTGGTTTTGAAGCACTGAAGCTGCAGTGCAGACTTTCTTAAAGGATCACAAAGCGGTTATACTGCATTATGTCATAAAAGGCTCGCCTTAGACATCTTGTTATATGTAAACCGATGTGAAATGTCAAGTCAAATGTCGGTATAGAAAAATAAATAAAGAAATAGATAAAATAAATCACAAATAACTGCTTTAGTAAGTTCTGAGCACCACGGAGAAGGAGACAAATCAAAGCTTTCTAGGCAGGTGCTAGCCCATTACCAGGTCCAAGGGTCCATTTCCTGATTTCATTTCGTTTGTGATGTATACTTGGCCTTTTGTGACTTCAAAGCGGATTACGTTAAAGGTCGTGTAGGTACTTCCCTGTCCCCAGAGGGCTCATATTCTAAGGGCCTCATTTACTAAGCATTTTTCCCCCGTAGACACAGAATGGGAGAAAAGCCCCAGTAAATCAGGCCCAGAGCTTATCCCTGTGACTTGGCTAAAGTCACAGGGAGTGGCAGTGGGATTTGAACCCTGGCTTCCCTGGTTCTCAGCCCGCTGCTCTAACCACTTCATAAGATGCAACCGCAGCAGCTGTGAGTGAACAACATGCGGATAACATGGAGTAGACTTGGTTTTAACATGGGATAGACCTAGTGTCTGGGTACTTGCCAGGTTCTTGTGGCCTGGTTTGGCCTCTGTTGGAAACAGGATGCTGGGCTTGATGGACCCTTGGTCTGACCCAGCATGGCATGTTCTTATGTTCTTATAGCTTTAGGGTATCTGACTCCGCTCATATATATAACGTTATAGCTTATAGCGCCTTACAAGAGAAACATAGCAATTGAAATAATGATATAGAACAAATCAAAGAATCGGGCCCGGCGTGACAGGGTGGGTGTACCGTGCATTTGCATAGGGCGGCAGTCTTAAGGGGCCGCTGGCAGCAGGCTCAGTGGATACTCATCAGCTGGTGACTCGAAGCGCTGTGAGCAGCCGGGAGCGGAGGCGGTCTCGGTTGTGGATGGTGCATGGATTCCAAAATTGATGCCGGGGGGGGGGGGGGAGGAGGGATGTGCGCCCTGCTGGCACAGCCACCATCTGAAAAAAAATAAAATGTCCTTATTTGTGCCGCAGCTAACAGGAGACGAAGCATGGCTTAAAAGAAGGCTCTGGCAGTGGCGGGGAGAGGAACAAAGGTGCAGGACTCGTCCAGAAACAGCCCGCTTTAAAAAAAAACAACACACAAAGCAAAAAACAGCAGCTCTGTCCTGTTCTGCGCAGGCAGCTGGCCCACCTGACCCCAGGGACCTCACAGGCAGCCAATGGCGGAAGCCTGAAAATGGTAGGGTCTGCACTAGCAGGGGAGGCAGGACTGATCTATTTGCGCAGAGGCTGGCCAGAAGCAAAGCAGAAGGAGCAGGTCAGATGGCTGCGCTGCGTGTCCTGTGTCAGGAAGACAGCAGAGCAGCAGCTTTGCTTTGGGCAGAAGAGAGGGGCAGAGGACTGTGTCTGCCTGCTGGGAGCCAGAAGAGGTAACCTAAAGCAAATTGGGTATTAAGCTGAGGAAGGGGGAGGGAGCAAACTGGGCAGGGCATTGAGTGGAGGGATGGAGGGGCACAGGGCAGGGAGCAAACTGGGCAGGGCATTGAGCGGAGGGATGGAGGGGCACAGGGCAGGGAGCAAACTGGGCAGAGCATTGAGCGGAGGGAGGGAGAGGGCAGGGAGAAAACTGGGCATTGAGCCAAGGGAGGGGGTTGAGCCTGGAAATGGCGGGAGAGAAAAAGCTGGGAGTTGAGGGAGGAAGAGATAGCTGGGTTTGAGCCTGGGGAGAAGAAATGTTGGGAGGGGAAGGCTGTGGGGGTTTTCAAGCAGGTCCAAATTTAAAATGATGGCTCCCATAGCCGGGGAATTGGGGTGAGAGAGTTCCCCCCCAGAAATCAGACAGCAGCAGGGGAGTCCCAGTTGTGATGTCTTCGAATATGTTGCCTGTGCCTAATCTGGCCCTGCTTTCAAGCCTGATGTAATTTTACACTGCTCACGGAGGAATTCTGCATCTTGGAGTAGTAATTCAAATGTAATACAAAAAAAATGAATTATTACTCAAAGGGAATGATGCTATCATGCTTTGATTTTAAAATATTGATTGTGCACTGAATGTGCTAGAGGCTGCCAGTTTGGCTGTGAGGCGGTAACAGTTTTAATTTGTGGTCAGCTATTCTCTGTCTTCTGCCAGTGTGAGCGAGGTGAGCCGATGGATTCTGCTAGTGCGTAGAGGTCTGTAGCAGACTCGTTCACTGTATTTTCCCAACAGGAGGTGCATTTTTGTTGTGCAATCTGGTGCAGTCTTTGCTGTGCTGCCCTTTCATAGGTAGGGTTGTTTTTGGGTGAATCTTGAAACTAGGGTATGGCAGATTTGAGGTTTGCTATCTGTGTGGTTTTTCTTCTTTTGGCAGGAGTTTGCATTATTTCACAATGCGCCTGGTAGTTAGTTTTACTTAGATGACACCAGAATCTGAATGCATTTTTGGTATGGTGAGGTGTATGGGGAAATATCCTGCACTGCCCACTTGCTGGAGGTGTGGAGAGGGGGCGGAGGAGGGATCTGTGTATCTGTTTACAGAACCCAAGGTCCAGGACTTAGATTGGGTTTCTCTTGCACATACATTGACAGGAAGGAACCTCACCCATAAGCCAGGATAAAGCATGTTGGGTTACTGTTAGTGCTCTTATTAACACTTGCATTGTGTTAGCCTGACTTCAGTGCCAGGAAAAATAGTGGAAAGTGTTCTAAACTTCAAAATCACAGAACATATAGAAAGACATGGTTTAATGGAGCAAAGTCAGCATGACTTTACCCAAGGCAAGTCTTGCCTCACAAATCTGCTTCACTTTTTTGAAGGAGTTAATAAACATGTGGATAAAGGTGAACCGGTAGATGTAGTATACTTGGATTTTCAGAAGGCGTTTGATAAAGTCCCTCATGAGAGGCTTCTAGGAAAAATAAAAAGTCATGGGATAGGTGGCGATGTCCTTTTGTGGATTACAAACTGGCTAAAAGACAGGAAACAGAGAGTAGGATTAAATGGACAATTTTCTCAGTGGAAGGGAGTGGACAGTGGAGTGCCTCAGGGATCTGTTTTGGGACCCTTAGTTTTCAATATATTTATAAATGATCTGGAAAGAATTATGACGAGTGAGGTAATCAAATTTGCAGATGATACAAAATTGTTCAGAGAAATTAAATCACAAGCAAATTGTGATAAATTGCAGGAAGACCTGTGAGACTGGAAAATTGGGCATCAAAATGGCAGATGAAATTTAATATGGATAAGTGCAAGGTGATGCATATAGGGAAAAATAACCCATGCTACATTTACACAATGTTAGGTTCCATATTAGGTGCTACCACCCAAGAAAGAGATCTAGGCGTCATTGAAATCGGCTCACTGTGCTGCGGCAGTCAAAAAAGCAAACAGAATGATGGGAATTATTAGAAAGGGAAAGGTGAATAAAACGGAAAATGTCATAATGCCTCTGTACCGCTCCATGGTGAGACCGCACCTTGAATACTGTGTACAATTCTGGTCACCGCATCTCAAAAAAATATAGTTGCGATGGAGAAGGTACAGAGAAGGGCAACCAAAATGATAAAGGAAATGGAGCAGCTCCCCTATGAGGAAAGACTAAAGAGGTTAGGATGTTTCAGCTTGGAGAAGAGACGGCTGAGGGGGGATATGATAGAGATGTTTAAAATCATGAGAAGTCTAGAACGGGTAGATGTGAATCGGTTATTTACTCTTTCAGATAATAGAAAGACTAGGGGGTCACTCTATGAAGTTAGCATGGGGCACATTTAAAACTAATCAGAGAAAGTTCTTTTTTACTCAACGCACAATTAAACTCTGGAATTTGTTGCCAGAGGATGTGGTTAGTGCAGTCAGTATAGCTGTGTTTAAAAAAGGATTGGATAAGTTCTTGGAGGAGAAGTCCATTTCCTGCTATTAATTAACTTAACTTAGAAAATAGCCACTGCTATTACTAGCATCAATAGCATGGGATAGACTTAGTTTTTGAGTAATTGCCAGGTTCTTGTGGCCTGGTTTGGCCTCTGTTGGAAACAGGATGCTGGGCTTAATGGACCCTTGGTCTGACCCAGTATGTCAACTTCTATGTTCTTATTGTGCTTTTTCCAATTTGTTTGAAATCTGCTCCTTGTTGAGTTTCCACCCAATGCATGACTTTATGTAAAGAAGAGAAGAAGGAAGAGAGGTGGAGTTGGGGGTTGTTGAGGGGGAGAGGATACACCTTGCAGTTTTCCAGTTGTGATGTCTGTTATATCTTACAGCAGGGTGTATAACAGGCAAAAGTCTCTACTGTGTTTTGCTGTTTCATTGTAAGTTCTTTCAAACAAAACAGATTTTCTTTTTTTTTAATTTATACTTTATTGAGATTTTAAACAAATTACAATTGTAAAAAATCAAAAAGAAAACATTTTTCATGTATGAATAAACATAAGGCAATCCTATTTAGAAAAACAAATACATCAAAAATTAATAGTCCACATTATGGGAGGAGCAATTCAAACCATTAATAGGAAAATATGCAATTCAAATTTGCAACATTGGAGATAAACATTATTTATTTGCAACTTTTTCTACCTCAGCTCTTATCTTGTAGGAAAGATTCCAAATGAGTTGGATCCTGGAAAATAAATTTGTTTCTTTGTAATACGACTAAACATTTGCACGGAAATTTTAAGAAAAAGGTTGCCCCCAATGCCAAAACCCTTTGTTTTAACATTAAGAATTGTTTCCTTCTTAATTGCGTACTACGTGAAACATCCGGAAAAACCTGTATCTTCTGGCCACAAAACAAATAATCTTTATTCTTAAAATATTTCTGTAAGATTAGGTTTTTATCACTTTCCCTACAAAAAGTAACAAATAAAGTTGCTCTTTTAGGAATATCATCAATAGATGATTCTAAGAACGCTGTTAAGTTAGGGGAATCTTGTTGGACTTGGTCCATACCCTCTTCACCCTCATGTAATCTCAAACTAGTATTGAGAATATAATATAATTTTGAGATATTTTTATCATCTATATTAGTAATTGCCAAAATTTCTGCAAAATATTTTTTTAATAATTCTCAGGCAGATATAAATCTGGTTACTGGAAAATTTAGAAAACGTAAATTTTTCATCCTAATTGTATTTTCCAGATTTTCTATCTGCCTCTGAGTTGACAAACTATCCTTAATAAATGAGTTATTAACCATTTGTAAAGAATTTATTTGTGATGTAATATTCCTACTGGCTTCCTCCAATTTATCTAATCGAACATTATGTTTTCCTACAGAATCCTTAATCTCATTACAGGTTTTATTATTTTGGGCAATTGACAGAGTCATAGTTTTCTGCAACTCATTAATAGCTCGCCAAACGTCTCCCAAAGTAACATTTTGGGGATCAACATGTTCAGCGATTACTGCCTGTAATCCTGAATCTCCTATTGTCCCAATTACCTCTGTTCCCCCGATGACAGGGGGGTCACAGAGTCCATATTTGGTATTTCTTCCATTTGAGGCAAATTTTGATGGGAGAGGTCTGGTTCTTCAAAAGCTTGCTGAGGTGGCTGCAGTTGGCTAGGGCTCTGAGAAGTTCCTGATGAAAAAGAAATATCAGGAATTGAACTACGGGCAGATTGACTTACCCTTCTGATAATATGGGAGTCCATTGGTCCTCTAGTCTCAAGCGGTGCTGGGGAAGATGTCCAAACCTTGGTTTTCCATTTTCTACCCATGCAGGATAGGGAAATTAAACAGGAGAAAGAAAAAAAATTTAGAAGGGGTGCGCCCCTTTGGCGCGCGGCTTTGGCCGCGCGCCGGCGGCTGCACACCACCCTGCCCCGAATTTATTCACCAGTCCGTCTCCGCATGATGACGTCACGGGGGGGGGGGCGTGTCCAGCAACGCCGATCCGATGGCACAAGCTCCCAGCTGGAAAAAGGGAGCTATCAGCGTTCCCTTCCGCCTTTCCTCTCTTTCGAGAGGTCTCTCCTGGTAAAGTCCTCTGGTTAGGTGAGTCACCCTGCCCCGAATTTATTCACCAGTCCGTCTCCGCATGATGACGTCACGGGGGGGGGGGGGCGTGTCCAGCAACGCCGATCCGATGGCACAAGCTCCCAGCTGGAAAAAGGGAGCTATCAGCGTTCCCTTTCGCCTTTCCTCTCTTTCGAGAGGTCTCTCCTGGTAAAGTCCTCCGGTTAGGTGAGTCACCCTGCCCCGAATTTATTCACCAGTCCGTCTCCGCGTGATGACGTCACGGGGGGGGGCGTGTCCAGCAACGCCGATCCGATGGCACAAGCTCCCAGCTGGAAAAAGGGAGCTATCAGCATTCCCTTCCGCCTTTCCTCTCTTTCGAGAGGTCTCTCCTGGTAAAGTCCTCCGGTTAGGTGAGTCACCCTGCCCCGAATTTATTCACCAGTCCGTCTCCGCGTGATGACATCACGGGGGGGCGTGTCCAGCAATGCCGATCCGATGGCACAAGCTCCCAGCTGGAAAAAAGGAGCTATCAGCGTTCCCTTCCGCCTTTCCTCTCTTTCGAGAGGTCTCTCCTGGTAAAGTCCTCCCAAAACAGATTTTTCTAATTAAAAAAAAAAAAGAAGTAATGATCTCTGGGTTATTATTTTTTGTTTCTGTTGTATATTTGGTTATTGGAAAAACACATAAACTTAAGTGTTAGAAAACAGAACTGGGGGGGGGGGGGGGGAACAGCACAATCTTTGTTGGCACAGGGCAGAAAAAAGCCGAGCACCGGCCCTTGCAAAGAATGACAGCCTGAGGAGCGGGATAGGCGACATGGAAAAGATGAGACATTAATTTGGAACAAAAGACAGGGAGGGAGGCAGCACCTTGGATTTTATTCTGGAGTGTCAGGAAGGCATCTGGCAGGTGTGATCATGGGTAAAGTAGGAGCTGCGAACCTGTGAGCAGCGGGAAGCAGCTGAGCTTGTAGCCCTGATGAGAGAACAGAGGTCTGAGGGGAGGTTTATTCCTATACATTTGAGCTCTGAGAAGCCGGCAGCTCCAGCACTAAAGCTGTGGCCGCTCAAGCTTTTTTTTTTTTTTTTTCCCCCTCCTCTGGCTGGTAGCATGTTTCCATCTGCTGTCAGTGAACGTGTTTAATTCCGACTTCCCCCTCCGTGTCCTTCCTGAAAGCTGGGGGAGTCTCCTGCTGCAGGATGCATCCCCTCTTCTCCGTCCCCCCATTCCGAGGGAGGCATTAAAGGATTCCACTGCTCCCTCGCCAAGTTCACTGCTGCTTACCAGCCTTTTCTAATAGAAACAGACAGTGCAAGGAGAAAGGCTGTTAACATTAATTACTCTCTGAAATTGCCTTGCAAACAATGTTATTGAACCTTGGAGAGAGAGGCGGTGTGTGTGCAGCTGGATGGGACAGGCAAGATGGGAGAAGTGCAGACACTGGGCGTGGGAAGGGGGTTTGTGAGCGAGAAAGCCTCTCGGGAGGATCATGGTTTGCGGGACTGCTGTTCTGCATGGTCCTGAATCTGTGAAATTTCTGGTCTGGATTCAGGTCGCCGAGATGATCTGGGCAGAACTGGAACCTGCACAAGGATCGGTGAAGAGACGCAAATGTCATCGCTGCATCTCTTGGACCTCCGGGAACTTCACAGAGGTTGGTGAGGACGCACAGACTCCATCAGTCTGTCTCTTGGATCTCCTGGAGCTGTACAAGGAGTGGGGAGGTTGCACAAACTCCATGGTGCTGGGTCTGGGATCTCCTGGAGCTGCACAGGTAATGCTGATGGCACCCAATGGTTTGGGGAAAATTGTACTTTGGAGCTGTGATTTGCCTTGACTCCTGGTGCCCTTATCTATAAGTTACATGACATGTAACTACTAGAGAACCAGATTGTATGGCAGGCCTCATCAGGGCCAGATCTAAAATTTCGGTGCCCATGGGCAGAAGAGTGCCATGGTGGTGCCTGGTTGAAGCTATGCAGCACACTGCCCTAAAGCAAGTTGAAGCAGGCTCCTCTCTTGTCTGGATATTTTGCACTTTCAAAACTTGGCGCCCTCGACAGTTGGCCTATGTAGCCCGTTCCTAGACCCAGGCCTGGGACTCATGGTCCCTCTCTGCCAACAGAATTAAGCGTGTTTTGGTGGGCAGGGGTGTCATTAGCTACGGGTGGGAAGAGTGGGAACTTGGCGACTGAGCAGGGATTGGGGAGCAGCAGGGACTGAGCAGTTGGCTGAGGGGTAGGCGAGTTAGATGGGATAGGAGGTATGAGATGAAGACATGGAAGTGAGATGGAGGCATGAGAAGGGGAGACTAAAGGGTGGAGAGGGGTCAAGATACAATGTGAAGGTCCTGAAGGGCTGGGGAGTGGGTGTGAGGCAGTGGAAAGGGAATGTGGTGGAGGGGGAAGGGAGGGGCCTGTGAAGGGCACGAGAGGGGTAAAAATTAAACAGAGGAGGAGGTGAAAGAGAAGTATTGGGGATAAGAAAGGGGCTGGAGGCAGGGCAGGGGACAGAATAAGTGAAATGAAGCCGGGGCTAATGAAAGGATGAGGGGCATAGGACAGCGAGGGTAGAGAATGGGGTGAATGATGAAAATAGGGGAGTGGGGGAAAGACAGGAAGAAGGGGGAAGGGAGAACTGCGGAGGGGCTGAAAGAGTGGGGAGATGAGCTGGGTGGGAAATGGAAAGGTGGTGGGAAAAGGGGAAAACTGAGGACTGGAGAATGAGAGAAAGGAGAAGAAGTGGACAGAAGAGGCAGAAAAGAGATGAAAGGGAAGAGGGGGAAATGAAGATAGGAGGAGAGAAGAAACAGTAAATGGAAAGGAGACTTGTAAGTTAAGAGAAAGGCGGAAAAGAGACTGAGACCAATGTTATTAGAAATATAAAATGCCCGGAAGGTAGGAAAAAGCGTTGTATTTTCACTTCAGTGACTGGAATATGACAGCTCGGGGACATGCACCTCTTAGATTTTTGTATTTTGCCCAGGATAGAAGGAAATGCATTTCTGTTTCTCTTTCTTCAGTGTTGCCCTACATGCAGGCTCTGACTTCTCAGATTTGCACGTTTCTAATTTTTAATTTACAGTTTGAGATGTGACTGAGGCAAGGGATTCTTCTGGTCTCTTGTTTCTGTGTAGGATTTATCCATAGGTAGTGTATTGGTGCTCCAGGTCCTGGTCTAATATTTGGAATGTTGTTTTCTCATGGGTAAGATTTTTGGCGTTTGAGTCAAGCTCTTAGTAATGTTCTGGCATGACAGGTTTGCTCTATAAGGTCTGAGTACATTTGCTGAAAGATGCTGTGTTGCTTCACAATGTGCCTAATAGCAGATGGAGCTTGTGTTGCTGTTACTGAAGTGACACAGAATTTGTATGGTGAGCATTCATTTTAATATTTAAGAGTGTGATGTCCAGTTGTGTGTTTTTACAGGATTGCTCTTGGGGGGAGGGGAGTGAAGGCGCGAGGAGAGGAATCTGATCGCGATTATTGAGTTTGTTTATTTTGGAAACTTCTTACTCGCCTTATCACTCTAATGCCCAAAGTGAGGTGCAGAATCTTGGGGAGCAGGGCTGGAAGGGCTTATGGGCCCAAGCCATAAGCCCTTCTAAGTACCCCACTGATGAGCAACGAGACATCAAGTATTCAAGAGTACTGGCATTGAGCATGAAGCTTCTGCCTCTGGCATGCACAGGGTTAAAAGAGTCGATTCCAGGACCTCCTTCTTCTCCATGGCACACTGCCCCGGAGCTGCCTAAAGGAAACCATTAATAATACATTGGAATGGCATTGCCCTCATGAGGCATGCATGTATGTGTGCTTCTGCATGCATGTATGTGTGCTTCTGCATGCATGATACATCTCTGTTCATATGCACACATAATGTACACATGCATCGTGTGCTTGATGCATAGCTACATGTGTTGTATACGTGTGCACATGTCTGATGCACCTGTGTGTGCGTGTGATCAGGGTCCAGTCTGAAATGGGGTGAACAGCTGGTACCAAAAACCAGTCCTGATAGTTTATGAATCTCCTGTTCCTTGTGTGCTAACAGCATTATATGTGGAGAGAAGCCCTGGTTTGAATCCTGATCCAGCAGTGCTAATTCTATGGATGGGCACCAAAATGGACTTTCTGCCTCTCTTCCCCCACCCCTACACCCCTACACACAGACACAAAACCAGAGACATGAGACTGAGTTGGGAGTCTCTGACACAGAGACAGGGTCATAAGACTGAGTTGGAGTCTCTGACACAGAGACAGGGACATAAGACTGAGTTGGGAGTCTCTGACACAGAGACAGGGACTTGAGACTGAGTTGGGAGTCCCTGACAGAGAGACAGGGAGATGAGACTGAGGAGGGAGTCTCTGACACAGAGACAGGGACATGAGACTGAGGAGGGAGTCACTGACACAGAGACAGGGACTTGAGACTGAGGTGGGAGTCTCTTCCACAGAGACAGGGACATGAGACTGAGGTGGGAGTCTCTCCCACAGAGACAGGGACATGAGACTGAGGTGAGAGTCTCTTCCACAGAGACGGGGACATGAGACTGAGGTGGGAGTCTCTCCCACAGAGATGGGGACATGAGACTGAGGTGGGAGTCTCTCCCACAGAGATGGGGACATGAGACTGAGGTGGGAGTCTGACACTGAGACAGGGACATGAGACTGAGAAGGGAGTCTCTGACACAGAGACAGGGACATGAGACTGAGATGGGAGTCTCTCCCACAGAGACAGGGACATAAGACTGAGAAGGGAGTCTCTGACACAGAAAAGGGGACATGAGACTGAGGAGGGAGTCTCTGACACAGAGACAGGGACATGAGACTGAGATGGGAGTCTCCCCCACAGAGACAGTGACATGAGACTGAGGACGGAGTCTGACATAGAGACACGGACATGAGACTGAGATGGGAGTCTCTCCCACAGAGATAGGGACATGAGACTGAGGTGGGAGTCTCTCCCACAGAGATAGGGACATGAGACTGAGGTGGGAGTCTCTTCCACAGAGACAGGGACATGAGACTGAGGTGGGAGTCTCTCCCACAGAGACAGGGACATGAGACTGAAGTGGGAGACTCTTCCACAGAGACAGGGATATGAGACTGAGGTGAGAGTCTCTTCCACAGAGACGGGGACATGAGACTGAGGTGGGAGTCTCTCCCACAGAGATGGGGACATGAGACTGAGGTGGGAGTCTGACACTGAGACAGGGACATGAGACTGAGAAGGGAGTCTCTGACACAGAGACAGGGACATGAGACTGAGATGGGAGTCTCTCCCACAGAGACAGGGACATAAGACTGAGAAGGGAGTCTCTGACACAGAAAAGGGGACATGAGACTGAGGAGGGAGTCTCTGACACAGAGACAGGGACATGAGACTGAGATGGGAGTCTCCCCCACAGAGACAGTGACATGAGACTGAGGACGGAGTCTGACATAGAGACACGGACATGAGACTGAGATGGGAGTCTCTCCCACAGAGATAGGGACATGAGACTGAGGTGGGAGTCTCTCCCACAGAGATAGGGACATGAGACTGAGGTGGGAGTCTCTTCCACAGAGACAGGGACATGAGACTGAGGTGGGAGTCTCTCCCACAGAGACAGGGACATGAGACTGAAGTGGGAGACTCTTCCACAGAGACAGGGATATGAGACTGAGGTGAGAGTCTCTTCCACAGAGACGGGGACATGAGACTGAGGTGGGAGACTCTTCCACAGAGACAGGGACATGAGACTGAGGTGAGAGTCTCTTCCACAGAGATGGGGACATGAGACTGAGGTGGGAGTCTCTCCCACAGAGATAGGGACATGAGACTGAGGTGGGAGTCTGACACTGAGACAGGAAATGAGACTGAGGTGGGTGTCTGACACAGAGACAGGGACATGAGACTGAGAAGGGTGTCTCTGACACAGAGACAGGGACATGAGACTGAGATGGGAGTCTCTCCCACAGAGACAGTGACATAAGACTGAGGAGGGAGTCTCTGACACAGAGACGGGGACATGAGACTGAGGAGGGAGTCTCTGACACAGAGACAGGGACATGAGACTGAGATGGGAGTCTCCCCCACAGAGACAGTGACATGAGACTGAGGACGGAGTCTGACATAGAGACACGGACATGAGACTGAGATGGGAGTCTCTCCCACAGAGATAGTGACATGAGACTGAGGTGGGAGTCTCTCCCACAGAGACAGGGACATGAGACTGAGGTGAGAGTCTGACACAGAGACAGGGACATGAGACTGAGGAGGGAGTCTCTGACACAGAGACAGGGATATGAGGCTGAGATGGGAGTCTCTTCGACAGAGACAGGGACATGAGACTGAGATGGGAGTCTCTCCGACAGAGACAGGGACATGAGACTGAAATGGGAATCTCTCTCACAGAGATAGGGACATGAGACTGAGGTGAGAGTCTCTGACACAGAGAAATAAGACTTTCCATACTGGATCAGACCAAAGGTCCATCAAGCCTAATATCTTGTTACCAACAGTGGCCAAGCCAGGTCACAAGTACCTGGCAGGATCCCAAGAGGTAGATAAATTCCAAGCTGCTTTTCCCAATAATAAACTGTGGATTTCTGCAACTCTACCTTAATAATTGTTATTGGACTTTTCCTCCAGGAACTTGTCCAAACCTTTTTTTAAATGCAGGTACACTAATAGTTTCACCACATCCTCTGGCAATGAATTCCAGAGCTTATGCGTTGAGTAAAAAAATATTTTTTCTTATTAGTTTTAAACATATCACCTAGTAACTTCATTGTGTGTCCCCTGGAATATGTACTTTTCGAAAGAGTAAACAATTGATTAACTGTTGCGCTTGGAGGTGGACCCTTGTCCTGGAGTAGTGTAGAACTGCTCCCTGGTAGGGAGCACCTGCCCCCAGTTGGTGGAGCACTGGAGGAGACAGAGGCTAGGATGAGCTTCACCACTGGAAGCCCGCGGTCCCCCGGATGGAGCCCGTAGGGACCCGGGCCACTTGGACTTAGGTGGGTCTCGAAGGGTCTCCTGGAGAGGTAGTAGAGAGTCATGCCCACGAGCAGCAAGGTAGCCCGGTCGGTCACTAGACCTTAGGTCTGGAGAACCAAGGAAGGCCAGTACAGCGTAGGCGATGACAAGGCAAGGGACAAAGCCAGAATCAGGAGATGTGGTTAATGGCAGCCGGGGTCAGAATCCGAGGATCAGTCCGAGGAGTAGTCAGCAAAGCAAGGGTCAGGTTCCAGAGGTCAGACGAGATCACAAGGCAGGCAGAGGTCAGGATCCAGGCAGCGAGCAGAATGGTCAAGGAACAGACCGAGGTCAGTACCAGAGAAACAGCTGAGGGTACTACCTGGGAAGACAGGTCAGACGGACGCTGGAACAGATAGATGCTGGACAAGGCTGGAACAGGAGGATGCTGGAACAGTAGTATGCTGGAACAAGACTGGAACAAGACTGTGAACGCGGAGGCAAACTAGTACACTTACAGTGCCAACCCGATTGCCTAGGCAAGGAAGTGCAGGCAGGGACTTCCTTATATCGTACATTCAATCAGGGCGCGCCGCAGAGCTAGGACCTGCCCCTACAAGAGGCTGGGCGGTCCACGAGTGTGCACATAGGGGCATGGCCAATGCCACTGAGGACGCCAAACTCTGGTGTGAGGTCTGGTGCGCAGTGGAAGGCCCGGCGACCGCCGCCGCGGGACGCCGAGGCCTGGAGGTGCTCACCGCTGCCGCTGGGGAGGCCGACCTGTGACCTGCAGAGGAGCTAGCGAGGTGAGCAGGAACATGCGCAGACAGGGCGCGCAAAATTAACGTTTATTCATTCCATTCCACTCTATCGTATCTCCCCTCACCCGTCTCTTCTCCAAGATGAATCCTAACCTCTTTAGCCATTCTTCAAAGGGGAATTGTTCCATCCCCTTTATCATTTTGGTCACTCTTCTCTGTTCCTTTTCTAATTCTGCTATATCTTTTCTGAGATGTGGTGACCAGAACTTCACACAATACTCAAGATGAGGTCACACCATGGAGTGATACAGAGGCATTATGATATTCTTTGTTTTATTCTCTATTCCTTTCCTAATAATCCCTAGCATTCTATTTGCTTTCTTGGCTGCTGCTGCAGACTGAGCAAAAGATTTCAAAATATTATCAATGATGACACCTAGATCCTTTTCCTGAGTGGTGACTCCTAATGTGGAACCTTTCATTATATAATTGTAATTTGGGTTATTCTTCCGTAAGTGCATCGCTTTGTACTGTCCACATTAAATTTTATTTGCCATTTGCATGCCCAGTCTCCCAGTTTTGCAATGTCCTCTTGCAATTTTGCACAATCCTCATGGGTGGGTCCCTCTTCCAGCAAGTAAACCATTCTGCAGGGAAGGTGTGCAGCCCCAGAATGTAGCAGTCTGACTGAAGGAAGCTGGCAGGCCCTGATTCAGAAACTCCAGGAGGGAGATAGGATGTTACAAGAAAGCATGGCATGGAGTCAGCTGGCCTGAGCTAAGCAAAAAAAGAACCAGGAAGCATGCTGGGCCGTCTTCAACTTCTATGTGGAATGGAGCTTAGTGGCCTTGTCAAGAAGAATGGGCCGATTCTGCATGGGAAAGGTCTAGGTTATTGATGTCATTGGCGAGGTGGGAGATTAGGTCTTCTTTGGCGCAGGGTTTTCTGAAATGGATAGTATTTTTGAGTGGGGGGGGGGGGGGGGAAGCTCAATTCTTTGATGGCTAAGTGGACTTTTATGAGAGAGTGGTCCGACCACAGTACTGGAGTGCAAGAGGGGATGTCGGTAGCGGAGAGAAGAGAGTTTATAAATATTAAATCAAGTGTGTGACCTGCTTTATGTGTGGGGCTAGAGATAATTTGTTTAAATCCCATGGCATACATGGATGATAGAAAGGCTTCACAGTTGGGGGATAGTGGGACCTTGTCAACATGGAGATTAAAGTCTCCGCGTATAATGGTTGGGATGTCGATGTTTAGGTTATCAGCTATAAATTCAATGATAAGGGAGGGGTTGTTGTCTAGAAAACCCATGGGGGGGGGGGGGTGTATACAAAGCAGATTTGTAATTGTGTGGATTTGAAGAGGCCTATTTCCACTGTGGGGATGGTGTTGATGGATTGAGGGATTAGCCTTAGTTCTTTTTTGGCAGCTAGTAGAAGGCCTCCGCCTCTTTTTTTGTGCCTGGGTAGGGAAATGATGTCATAGAGTTGTGTGGGAAGTTGGTTAGTGAGAACTAAGTCTGTAGGTTTCAACCATGTTTCTGTTATTGTGCAGATCTCAGGCTGAGTGTCTAAAAGGAGGTCGTTAAGGATGGGTGTCTTTTTGACTAGCAATTGGGAGTGAAAAAGGATGAGGGAGAGAGCAGTGAGGCCAAGAAATTGGGTGAGAGGCGATATCATCATTGGTACCAGTGTTCTTGTGAGAGGAGGAAGGGAGTTGGATGGGGTTTTTTTTATGGAGGTGATAGCAGTATTTGAGGGTGGGAATAGGGTGGGATAGCATCGCAGATGGTTGGGAGAGAGAGAGTAGGCTAAGTAATGGCAGGGAGGGGTTGAAGAGTATCGCTGTTTGTGTGGCTGTATAGAACTGGTTGTATAGAACTATGAGTAGGGAGGATGGAGGGGTAGTGTAATAGTGATTAATGGGGGAAAGGGAGCGGGCGGCTACTTACTTCTGAGGGGATATTAGGGGAGGAGTTTGTGTAAGGAAAGAAGGGATAACACGGAAGGTGTTATCCAGTGAAGAGGTCCTGTGGAAAGGTCATGTAGCAAGGGGTTGGGAAGAGATGTGAATAGATTGTAGGCCTTGTATCTTATGCCATTGGGAGGAATTGGGAAAGGCAGGAAAGGATCAGAATCAGTCGATCGGTTCGGTTGTATGTGAAAGAGAAATGGGAATAGGAGTAGGAAGAGTACAAAGGAGGCCACACAAAGGGGCGCAATAAGGGGCAGGCCCCTTTGGTCGCGCTCCTTATAAAATTGGGCGTACATGTGCGCATGCTGGGTAGCGCGTGCGCATGTAGGCCGCGCCCGCTTCTTTTAAAATCTACCCCCATAGTGCCACCCCTCCACCAATCTGATCCATCCTATCATTTCGATATAATTTGTACCCTAGTATCAGTGTCCCATTGTTTATCCGCCTTCCACCAGGTCCCTGAGATGCCAATTATATCTACCTCTTCATTCAGTGCTATGCATGCTAACTCTCCCATCTTATTTGTTAGAGTTCTAGCATTTGTATACAGCCAGTTCAAAGACATGAGATTGAGGTGGGAGTCTCTGACACAGAGGCAGGGACATGAGACTGAGGTGAGAGTCTCTGACACAGAGGCAGGGACATGAGACTGAGGTGGGAGTCTCTGACACTGTCCTGCATTTGCTGAGCATCTGAAATAATTTGAAACAGTTTCTTGGGTGAGGGGAGTGCTATTTTTAAACTTATCTGCATTTCTCAACCTCTCCTGTATAAGTATCACATTCTCACTACTCAGGCACCTGACACACAGCCCTCATTCCCTCCTCCTTCCATCTTATCTGTCCTGGCATTTGAACCTGAGTCTAGGTGACCCCTGCTGTGCAGCCTCTGTCTGCATATGACTCCTGTTCAGAAATTGTTTTAGATCCGGGTGCTTTGTGCTTTCTGGATGCTATATTTAGGGCCAGTACAAAGGTATTAGGTGTCCTAGGTGAACTTTCAGCCTAGCACCCTGTCCCCATTAACTGCATAGGTTACTTCCTCTTTTGCAATTTTGATAATTCAACAATCTTGATGTCCCCACTGCCCCCCTTCCCTCAGAACAATTCTGTAAAATCACTTGATTAGACATGGGGAGGATAATTATCAAACGTTATTTATGTAGGTAAATACGGATTTAGTGGGGTAAAAGGGCTTTTCGATAATTGCCCCCCCTAAAAGCACAGTTGAGAGAAAGTGCGCACATAATGGCCCTTTGGGAACTGATGTACAGCTCATGGGGAAAAGTACAAATGAACTTTGTACCTACAGGTGCAGTTTAATAATCACCCTCTAGACTTTTACATATTAAATTCTTTCATTTCCTCTCTATATGTATCTCTATCTATACATTGTACAAGTGTATGGGAAAGCACGTCACGCTGCCTGATGAATGTGGCGTCAGTTTCGTTTCCTCTCTATATGTATCACTATCTATACATAGTACAAACGTGCATCGGAAAGCACGTCAAGCTGTTTTGTTTCCTCTCTATATGTATCTCTATCCATACATAGTAGAAACGTGTATGGGAAAGCACGTCACACTGCCTGATGAATGTGGCGTCTGTTTCGTTTCCTCTCTATATGTATCTCTATCTATACATAGTACAAATGTATGGGAAAGCATGACATGCTGCCTGATGAATGTGGCATCTGTTTCGTTTCCTCTCTATGTGTATAGTACAAACATATATGGGAAAGCACGTCATGCTGCCTGATGAATGTGGCATCTGTTTCGTTTCCTCTCTATGTGTATAGTACAAACATATATGGGAAAGCACGTCATGCTGCCTGATGAATGTGGCATCTGTTTCGTTTCCTCTCTATATGTATCTATCTATACATAGTACAAACGTGTAGGGGAAAGCATGTCACGCTGCCTGATGAATGTGGCGTCTGTTTCGTTTCTTCTCTATATGTATCTCTATCTATACATAGTACAAACGTGCATCGGAAAGCACGTCACGCTGTTAGTTTCCTCTCTATATGTATCTCTATCTATACATAGTACAAATGTGCATCGGAAAGCACGTCACACTGTTTAGTTTCCTCTCTATATGTATCTGTATCTATACATAGTACAAATGTGCATTGGAAAGCACATCACGCTGCCTGATGAATGTGGCATCTGTTTTGTTTCCTCTCTATATGTATCTCTATCTATACATAGTACAAACGTGTATGGGAAAGCACGTCACACTGCCTGATGAATGTGGCGTCTGTTTCGTTTCCTCTCTATATGTATCTCTATCTATACATAGTACAAACGTGTATGGGAAAGCACGTCACGCTACCTGATGAATGTGGTGTCTGTTTCATTTCCTCTCTATATGTTTCTCTATCTATACATACCGTGTTTCCCCGATAGTAAGACACCCCTGATAGTAAGACGTAGTGGGAATTTTAGGGGGGTCGGCTAATGTAAGACATCCCCCGAAAGTAAGACGTAGTGTTAAAAAAAAAAATATTTTTAAATACCTGTCGGAGGGCCGCGTGGGTCCAGGCGGCCGGCGGCGGGAGCCGGGTGGTCGCGTGTTAAATCTAGGCCGCGGGCGGGTGGGCGCTTGTTCCCGGGGGGGGGGGGGGGGGGGGACGCGCGTTAGTTCGAGACGGCCGGCGGGCGGCGGGTGGTCGCGTGTTACATCTAGGCCGGGTCGCACAGGTGCGCATTCATTCACTGCCGGTGGGGGCTGCCGGTGGGGGCTGCCGTGACGTCACAGCATGTGACTGCCTTGAGCGCCGAAAGCAGCCCCCACCGGCAGCCCCCAGCGCCGAATTGCAGGGGTCGCACAGGCGCTGTGGGCCTGTGCGCGCAATCATTCACTGCCGGTGGGGGCTGCCGAGGCAGCCCCCACCGGCAGTGAATGAATGCGCGCCTGTGCGACCCGGCCTAGATGTAACACGCGACCACCCGCTGCCCGCCGGCCGTCTCGAACTAACGCGCGTCCACCCGCCCCCCCCCCCCCCCCGGGAACAAGCGCCCACCCGCCCGCGGCCTAGATTTAACACGCGACCACCCGGCTCCCGCCGCCGGCCGCCTGGACCCACGCAGCCCTCCGACAGGTATTTAAAAAATTTTATTTTTTTTTGAACACTACGTCTTACTTTCGGGGGATGTCTTACAGGTTTTTTCCAATATAAGACATACCCTGAAAGTAAGACATAGTGGGACTTTTTGGGGTAAAAAGAAAGTAAGACGCTGTCTTACTTTCGGGGAAACACGGTAGTAGAAACGTGTATGGGAAAGCACGTCATGCTGCCTGATGAATGTGGCGTCTGTTTCGTTTCCTCTCTATATGTATCTCTATCTATACATAGTAGAAACGTGTATGGGAAAGCATTTCAAGCTGCCTGATGAATGTGGCGTGTGTTTCGTTTCCTCTCTATATGTATCTCTATCTATACATAGTAGAAATGTGTATGGGAAAGCACGTCACACTGCTTGCTGAATGTGGCGTCTGTTTCGTTTCCTCCCTATATGCATCTTTATCTATAATTAGTACAAACATGTATGGGAAAGCACATCACGCTGCCTGATGAATTTATTTATTTTATTTATTTAAAACATTTCTATACCGGCCTTCATGAATGGGATTCATATCAGGCCGGTTTACATGGAACAGGGGAAACCAGAAGTAAAAATAAAACCAAGTAAACATAAATAAGAAAGGTCGAAAAATCAAAGTTACAATAAACAGGGGTATTGAACTTGGGAGCTAGTGTAGCTAGGAATAAGTGAAGTAGGAGTAAGAGCGATAGAGATTAACTAGGTAATTATCAACTAATATGTTATGAAATTAATAGATATTAAGTTCCTTGATCTGGGTATGACGAGTTAATTTGTGTTAGGGGAAGGCTTGGAGGAAAAGCCACGTCTTAAGTTTCCTTCGGAAGGTGTGGAGGCATGGTTCCAGTCTTAGATCAGTCGGTAGTTTGTTCCAGAGGACTGGTCCTGCTGTAGAGAAGGAACGTTCTTTGGTGGTTGTTAGCCGGGTGGATTTGGTAGGTGGGACTTGCAGCATTCCTTTATATGCCTCTCTGATGGGCCTGTCTGAGGCATGGAGTTTGAGTGGAGCCTGTAGGTCTAGGGTGAGTTGTTTGTGAATGGTTTTATGTATTATGGTGAGTGCTTTATGTTGAATTCTGAATGTGGCGTCTGTTTCATTTCCTCTCTATATGTATCTCTATCTATACCAGAGCTTTCCAAACTTTTCATGTTGGTGACACACTTTTTAGACAAACATAATTTCGGGACACAGTAATTCAGTCTACTAGCAAACCAGAGGTTAAAGGTTAAACGAACGAAATGTATTTCGACAATTTATGTATGTTTCCTTAAATATATACATAATAAAATGTTTCACGACACAACCTATCTTGTGAAAACCTTTCATTTATATTAAAAATGTATAATATTCCAAGATTAATGTTATTGTTATAATTTATGAATAACAATAATAAAACAAAGTTATTGTGTTATTCAATTTACCTCTTTAATGAGATATATGAGCTTGATGGGATGAACACAGCTTTTGAATATTTGGTGTTAATAAGAAAGTCCAAAGGGTTTTCTGCGTAATTTTAAAAAGCTGGCCAGTTTCACACTATAAAATTATTTGATAGCCTCATTCAACTAATTCTTTATGGCTATGAGAGTGAAGTCTGGAATTTATAGGAAGGGACAGAATGTCAATATAAATCCTGCACCTCCAGTTCTGTAACTCTGTGCATCCACTGAAATTCCCCCAAACAATGGAGCTTGGATGTTTCCCTTACAGCTCATCATACAAAAAGATATTTTTAAATTCTGGTGTCACCTCACAGTAACAGCAGCACAAACACCTTCCACTGCCAGGCAGATTGTAAACTAACACAAAACCTCGCAAAAAAGACACTCAAAATCTATACTGCAATCCCATTGTAACACAATAGTAATAACACCAAGGACTCAAACAACAATAACCCTACCTGTGAAAAAGCAAGGGTAAATATTACACTGGGTCCTAGAATACCAATACACCACCTACTGAGGAAACAAAACAAACCCGATTGCTATAGATCCCTATGCTAGCAGAATCTCTCATCATGGTCACACACATAGAGCAGAGACAGACCCTCACCAAATACAGAATACAAAATAAAGGAGCACAAATTAGACAAAAACTGAAATGGAAACCCCAAGAAGCCAGACTCTGTGTATTAACAATGGAAAAACAGAACCACCATTCCTCATAAAACAAATAAAATCAAGAAACATAAAGCATCAGTTATAATAGTAAAACCATACTAATAAAAGAATATTTTAAAACTACTGATATATAGAATTTCTATTAATTAAAATCATATACATTTTTTACAATTTCCCAAACACCAATAAAATATTTAAAAACAGCACATATATCAAATAACACCCAATAATTAAAACTAATAAGGATTTTAAAAAGCCCCTACGTGGGAGCTCTTGATTTCCAGTCACCCTGATATTGTCAAGGATTAGGAGGTTATCCTCTCTCTCTCACACATACTCACATGTCCATTCTCTCTCACACATACACTGTCACATACATACACATTCATGCTCTTATACCCACCATAACCTCTCGCTCTCACAGACACTGACACACTCTCAGGCTCTAAGACACTCTCTCCCCCTCCACACACACCCCCCACACAAACTCTTACTCCCCTGGATTTTCTCATACACACTCATGCTCTCACTCTCTCTGGCTCCCTCACATACACACAAACACACACACCCAGGCAAGTTCCCAATCATTTTCACACAAACACACACACCCAGGCAAGCTCCCAGTCATTCTCACACACTGAAACTGACCCCCAGGCAGGCTTCCATTCATTTTCACACCACTCCCTCACCATCCCCCAGGCAGGCACACATTCATTCTCACACACACAGACCCCCAGGCAGGCACCAATTCATTCTCACACACACAGACCCCCAGGCAGGCACCAATTCATTCTCACACACACACACATACACCACACACAGGCAGGCACCTATTCTCACACATACAAACCCCAGGAAGACACCCATACATTCTCATACACAGACACACCCTCAGGCAGGCACCCATGCATTCACACACATACACCCCCAGGCAGACTCCCATTCATACACATGCACACACTAAAGGCAGACCCCCTCTCTTTCTTTTGCCAGCAACCTCGGAGCCTCTCTCATTCCTCTGCTGCCACTGTCACTGCTGCCGCGTGGCTATTTGGGAGGTGCTGATCGCTGCTACTGGCACTGAAGCCCATTCTGCTGCCTCCTCTGTGCAAGCCCCGTGGGTTTCCACTTCCTCCATGCTGATCTCGTACATTGTGAGATCCGCATAGAGAAAGTGCTACTCTTGCACATTCCCAAAGATTACATGTGCCAATCAGTAAAAAGTAATTTTTTTTTTTTACCTTTGCTGTCTGATTTTAGTTTTCTAATCGGTTGGTCACAGGCTTTTTTGTTCCACCTCCCCTTTCTTATTTTTTTGCCAATTCCTTTCATATTGTCTTTGTTTCTATTTCTTTTCTCTCCATCTATCTTCTTCCCTCAAACATACAGTCAGGTTCTCATTCTCACATGCTCTCTCTCTCTCTCTCACACACACACACACACACACACACACACACACAGAGGCTCTCACTATCACATGCTCTCGCTCATACAATCATTCATACACAGTCTCTCTCTTGTACATGCTGTCTGACTCTCACACACTCAGGCTCTCTCTCAGTCCCACAAGCTGTCTTGCTCAAGCACAGACTCTCACTGTCACATGCTCTCTCTCATACAATCATTCATACACACAGGCTCTCACTGTCACATGCTGTCTCTCTCACACACTGTCTGTGCAAACATTCAGGTCCTCACTCCCACACACAATCTCTCAACTCATCTCATACACACACTCTACGGGCCCTCAGCCTCTCTCTTACCTCTGGGCCTCCTCTTCACGGGTCACTGCAGGATGGGCTCTGCAGCGGCCCTGATCTTCGCGGACCGATCCGCAGCAGCGATAGCCCTGATCTTCGCGGGCCGATCCGCGGCAGCGACGGCCCTGATCTTCGCGGGCCGATCCGCGGTGGGGACCCTGCTACCGGGCCTCCTCCTCTTCTCAGCTCGCTGCTCCTCTTCTGCACGCGGCTGATGCTTCTCCTCCTTCCTGCCCATGCGGTTCCGGCAACATTTTCCTTCCGGGGCCGCATGGGCAGGAAAGAGGCGGAGCACCTGCACGTTTCGACGTGACCTTTTTCTTCGGGCCGTGGTGACGTGCGCTCCACCACGGCCCTGCCGATATTCCTGCTGTGTGTCTCCGGCACACAGCACAGCGATTCTTCACTGCTCAGCCGCCAGTGGGATGAGGTCCACCGGCGGCCGCGTTGGCTCCCACTTGCTGATGTGTCACGTGCACCGGGCTTGCGCGACACACTGGCACACTGCAGGCGACACACTAAAGTGTTGCGACACACACTTTGGAAAGCTCTGATCTACAGGTACAGAATGAGTAACTGCCAAGATGACTCTTTTGGGTCGATGATATGTTGCGGTTCATCTGGAATGTCCTCAGCGAGGAAAGAGCAAGATAAGGCATCTGCTCTGATGTTCTTCAGCACAAAGTCAAATCTGTTGAAAAATAGACCATCTCGCTTGCCTATGGTTAAGGTGCTGTGCATGATGGAGGTACTCCAGATTTTTATGGTCTGTAAAGACTGTGATCTGAAGTTGTGCTCCTTCGAGCCAAGGGCGCCACTCCTCGAATGCCATCTTTATAGCCAGGAGCTCTATATTTCATATTCTGTAGTTCTTCTCTGCTGGTGAGAAGCGATGGGAATAAAATGAGCATGGGTGTAAGACTTTGGAATCACTGGCCTGGTTAGCACGGCCCCTATGCCGACATCTGAGGCATCGACCTCAATGATAAAGGGCTTAGTTGGATCCGGGTGTCGGAGGCATGGCTTGCTCGAGAAGGCGTCTTTTAATTTCTGGAATGCAGTTGCTGCCTCCGTAGACCAATTGGCAACATTGGCACCTTTATTCATCATGGCTGTAAGCGGAACAGTGAGTGAGGAGTAGTTCTTGATGAATGTTCTGTAATAGTTGGTGAAACCTAGGAAACGCCTGAGAGTCTTTAGACCAGTGGGTTGTGTCCATTTCTTGATGCTCTCCAGCTTCTGTGGGTCCATCTCAAAGCCTTGATTGGAAACAATGTACCCCAAGAAAGGCACTGATTCCTTGTGAAACTCTCAGTTAGACAACTTGGCATATAGATGATTCTCGCGGAGGCTTTGCAGTACTCTTTTGACATCTTCCAGATGAGTGGTCATGTCTTGGGAGAAATTAAGATGTCATCTAAGTATACAATGACACATTTGTAAAGGAGGTCCCGCAAAATGTCGTTCATTAAATTTTGGAAGACAGCTGAGGCATTGCACAGGCCAAAGGGCATCACTAAATATTCAAAGTGACCATCCTGGGTGTTGAAGGCTGTCTTGCATTCATCGCCAGAGCGGATGCGAACTAAGTTGTAGGCTCCCTTAAGATCAGGCTTGGAGAATATCTTGACTCCCTGTAGTCTGTCAAATAGCTCTGAGATGAGTGGTAAGGGGTAGCGATCTTTCACAGTTATCTCGTTGAGACACCTGTAATCTATACATGGATGCAACGTTAAGAACATAAGAACATAAGAAATTGCCATGCTGAGTCAGACCAAGGGGCCATCAAGCCCAGCATCCTGTTTCCAACAGAGACCAAACCAGGCCACAAGAACCTGGCAATTACCCAAACACTAAGAAGATCCCATGCCACTGATGCAATTAATAGCAGTTCCGTCCTTCTTCCCCACAAAGAAGAAGCCTGCGCCTGCAGGAGACTTGGAGGGTCTTATGAAGCCTTTTTGGAGGTTTTCCTGAATATATTCTCTATCACAGAGAGAGGGTAAACCCATCCTTTGGAAGGTTCAGTGTTAGGCTTCAGATTGATGGCGCAGTCATAGGGTCTCTGGGGCGGTAGTTCGTCTGCAGCTTCTTTTGAAAAGACATCTTGAAATGATGCATATTGAGGCAGCAATAGGGTAGTTGGCATGTAGGGTAAAGGAGCGACCTCCATCAGGCATTTACCATGGTAGTCTGGACCCCAATGTGAAAACTCCCGAGTGGCCCAATTGAATTGAGGCATATGCTGCTGCAGCCATGGTAGCCCCAGTACTATAGGGTGCATGGCCTTCTCTAAAACAAAGAAGGAGATGGTTTCAGAATGGAGAGCGCCGATTCGTAGACATACTGGTTCTGTAAGCTGGCTTACGTCACCCGGTAAGGGCTCTCCATGAATTGAAGATAGGAGTAGTGGAGTCATCATGGTGGTAGTGGGAATCCGCAAGTGCTCCACTAATCGTTGTAGAATGAAATTACCTCCTGCCCCTGAGTCCACTAGGGCAAGAGTCTGATACTCTAAAGGTCCGCAGATCAAGTTTACAGGAAGAGAGAGCGGAGGAGAGGGTGCAGTAAGACCTAAGAAGAGTCCTCCCGCAGGACTTAGGTCTGCCAGTTTCCCGGACATATAGGGCATGTTTGAAAAGCATGGCGAGCTTGTCCACAATACATGCACAGCCCCAATTTCTTCCGTGTTCTTCTCTCTTTTGACGTCAGATGGCTGTGGCCTAACTGCTTTGGTTCTTCTTCGCCAGCAACTGGACCCGAGGGAACAGACCTGGGTGTGTACTTAACTCGAGCTTCACCCTGAAAGGTTCTTCTGGGAGTCTTGGTCTCTTGAACTTTGTCACGAAGTCGGCGATCAATCCTTGTTGCCAACTTCACCAGTTCAGCCAAGGTCTCAGGCATCTCCCGAGCAGCGAGCTCGTCTTTCAAACGAGAGTTCAGTCCTTCAAAGAAGAGGGTCCTCAGGCATTTAGGGTCCCAACGTAATTCAGACGCCAGTGTCTTGAATTCAATAGCGAAGTCAGCTAAAGGTTTAGTACCTTGCTTCAGGTGAACCGATGAAGAACCTGCAGTGGTATACCGGGCAGGGTCATCAAAAACTGATTTGACCAACTCAAGGAATCCATCAAGATCATGTAGAATAGGATCCTCGCGTGCTCCCACAGTGAAGAGGCCCAAGCCAATGCTCTTCTGCCCAGATAAGACAAGATATAGGTGGTCTTGGCATAAGCTGTAAGGAGAATGGCTAGGTTGCAGGGAAAAGTGCATGCAACACTGGTTAATAAAACCTCTACATTTCCAAACTTCCCCTGAGAAGCGTGTTGGAGCAGATAGAGGTACAATAGTCTTGACCGTCACTTCTGGCGGTGTAGCTTCTTTACCTGAAGTGGTGGATAAGTTCATCTGTGCGTGCAGCTGGTTGAATGCAGCAGTCAAATTCTCCAATGCAATCTGCTGTTCGGAGATTCGCTGGGCCAGGCCTGGAATGGCCTGCAATGTGGTGAGCTGAGCCGAATCCATGGAGTTAGCAATCAGTTATGGTTAAGTGGTGTTTGGGTGGATTCTTGGGTACTGTGGCAGATGAGCACGCCCACGGGGAGGGGCCCCATGGGAGCCACAGTACTGGGCTAGACTCAGGCTGCCCAAACTCAGAATTAAATCTTTTATTGTACAGCTTGATGGATACCACCAGAGGTGGCAGTAGTGAGCTAGTCTGGATGTAGCAGTCTCGGGACCCTCGGCAGAGAGGACCCTTCTCACCCCGTTGGTATAGGGGAATTCCGGTGTAGGTTTCCCAGCAAGGCAATGCTGCGGATGAGACAGACCGAGAGTTAGATTACTCACTAGATGGTAGCTGTAGGTATGCGATTCCACCAGGCTGAAGTAGATGGTACTGGCACCGAGGCAAGGAGAGCAGGCCCTCGAGGAGCGAGTACCTGATCCCTGTAAGGCATCTGAAATAAAGCAGAGGGCCCCCAAGGAGTGGGTACCCAGGTTAGTCAATACCCCAAAGGGCAGAGAAAGAGCTTCCAGCGGCAGAGTAGCTTAGACCGGCCGAGACCAATCCTTGCTAACTCTATTAGCTAGCACATAAGGGCAGGCTAAATACCCAGATGGCGTGACATCACTTGAGGGGAATGCCCCCGAGGTTCGCGCCAATGTTGGAATAAAGATGAGGGTCACGTGCGCGCGCCCTAGTAGGCCCTTGGGAGGAGCATGGCGATAGGCAGCACCATAGCCGTTCCGGGGACGCCGGAGAGGGCGGCTTGCAGACGCGGTGGTAGCCATTTTCCCAAGGTAAGCAGGATGAGCCATGAACAAGGTGAGGCAAACGCGGCGAAGCCATCTAGGACCGACGGATGCAACACCATCAGCAGTAGCATAGGAAAGGTAAACAGCTACCACGCCTCGACACCATGATGTTTCACCAATAAAGTTATTGTCTGCATCTGGAGGATTCTAGAATGAAAGCAGCATATACTTTTTTTTAAAAAGAAACTTAACATGTAGCAAGTTCAGACACATACAATCTATGAACTGTCAATTGGTCACTTGGAGGTCCATATTCAAAAGAATTTAGCTGGATAGCTCAGAAGTTATCTGGGTAAATGAAGATTTGGGCATTATCTGGCTAAATTCTAGCTGGATTATAAATTAGCTGGCTAGAATTTATCTGGATAAGCTAGGGACATTCCGGAGGCATAACTGGGAAGAGTTGAGTTACCTGGATCAGTTATCCAGCTAAGTCTGGTCGGGCCAGAGAGCTGTCATAAGGTTAGCTGGCTCTCTTTAAGATAGCCTGCTGTAGTCAATAATGCGGCTGCACTATTGAATATATCCCCAAAGTGATCTGAATTAGTTTATTCAGCTAACTGTGCTATCTGGACAGGGACTGACTATAGACCTCCTGATTGTCTCTTACATAGATACACTCTTATCTCAGCGTTCCAGAATGGAGTAAAACCACTGAAACATTTAAAGCAATTGAAAACCCTGCCTGACATATCTCATACAATCGCATTGCCACCCCATCAGGCTATCTCTCCTAATTATAAACAATGTACCCAAAAACCAAAAGTATGTGGAGTAATTCCATATGATCTTACAAAAAAAGACCACTAAACGTTCTTGTTTAATCCAAAAGGAACTAAAGTTGTAACTGGTTTTAGTTTGTTTTTCTTCTATGATGTTGATTATATGTATGGTATTATATTATTTTATGTACATTGCTTTGGAAGTTATTATTGTTGAACCTGGAAAGCAACTTATAGGTTTTATTAAATAAACAAATAAATAAATACATATCCATGATTGTTCCAAATATGTTAATGAAAGATCATAATCACTCCCTTGGGGGTAACTTCCTTTTTTATCTAAACCAGAGAATCTCAGATTTTTAAAAGAATGTCCTGCCTCCATACAGTGTTGTACAATAGGGGTTATATGTATTCTCTCCTGGCAGACTGGCATCTTTTCAGCTTCTATTAATATGCTCAGCCTTTATTGGAATTAGAGTGATTATAACTGAAATGGATGCACAGTAATTTCGTCCTGCTCCTTTGGGCTTCCAGTTCATTTGGAGCCATGGCTTGGATGATTCATCAGAATCTTTCATTCTCAACTACCTGGAATAACTCAAATATATTCTAAAGCTAAGTGCTGATTTTTATATGGTCCATATAATGAGCATTGTATCGTTTACACTTGCAGATTTATATATTTTTGCTACTACTAGTGCTGTTAGTACTGTTACTGCTACTCCTACACCTGTCATTACTGTTACTACTGCTACTGATATTGTTCTTATGGTTGCTACTACTATTGTCATTGCTGTTGCTAGTGCTCCTAAAGCTACCATTACTGTCACTACCAATACTACTCCTTCCATTACTGTGATTGATACTGCTACTCATGTTGGTAGTACTGCCACTACTGTTATTTTTGCTACTACTGCTAATACTACTGCTATTACTTTTGTGACTTCTACTACTGCTACTGCTACTACCAGTGTCACTATTGCTACTACTGTTGTTATGGTTACTTTTTCCACTAATGCTAATACTACTGCTGCTGTGACTTCCATGACTACTGCTGTTGCTATCACTACTGTCACTGCTCTTCCTGTTACTACAACTATCACTGTTTGTACTGTCAGTAGATATATTTCTACTGTTAGTACTATTATTTTTGCTGCTCCTACCAATACTACTGCTTCTGTCACTACTGGTCTTTCTGCTACTATTACTTCTCCAGCTATTGGTACTTCTGCTACTGCTATTAATTTTCTTACTGATACTACTACAATATTTGTGTATCTATCCACCTTACAGTCTCTACAGCATGTACCGTATAGTATCTTTTCATCATTGTATCTGCTCATTCTAAAGTATTTATATGTTACATGTTATCTAGCCATCCTCCAGTGTCCATCCTATCATATCTCTCCTACAGTATCTAGTTTATCTATCCATTCTTTACTAGCTAACCTATTGGATATATGTGTCCTATAATTTCTATCTATCCTATAGTATCTGCCTGTATATATATTCTACAGCATCTGCCTAGTTCTCTATGGTGATATCTTCCCCTCCTTTGTATCTTTCCTCTGCAGTTTCTCTTTATCTTTCTGCAATCTCCCCCACCCTTACTGTCTCTGTGCCGCTCTATTTGTGTGTATCTGTGTGTGTGTATATATATATAGGTATAGATATATATAGATGTATAGTATATGGATAAATGAGTGTGGATGAGTATATATATATATAGAGAGAGAGAGAGAGAGAGAGAGATACATGTGTGTGTGTGTGTGTATAGAGAGAGATATAGATAGATGTAGATAGATGTATCTAGATAAATGGGTGTGGGGGTGTAGATATATATATATATAGAGAGAGAGATAGATATACAGTATATAGATATATGTGTGTATATATAGAGATATAGATATAGACAGATGTATATAGATAAATGGGTGTGGGGTGTGTATATATATATATAGAGAGAGAGATAGATAGATATACAGTATATAGATGTGTGTGTGTATATAGAGATATAGATAGATATAGATAGATGTATATTGATAAATGGGTGTGGGGGTGTATATATATAGAGAGAGAGATAGATATACAGAGTATAGATGTGTGTGTGTGTATATAGAGATATAGATATAGATAGATGTATATAGATAAATGTGTGTGTATGTGTGTGTGTATATATATAGAGATAAAGCTATAGATAGATGTATATAGATAAATGGGTATGGGAGTGTGTATATATAGAGAGAGACATAGATATAGATCTACAGTATATAGATGTGTGTATATAGAGATATAGATAGATATATATAGATAAATGGGTATGGGGGTGTGTATATAGAGAGAGACATAGATATAGATATACAGTATATAGATGGGTGTATATAGAGATATAGATAGATATAGATATAGATAAATGTATATAGATAAATGGGTATGGGAGTGTGTATATATAGAGAGAGACATAGATATAGATATACAGTATATAGATGTGTGTATATAGAGATATAGATAGATATAGATATAGATAAATGTATATAGATAAATGGGTATGGGAGTGTGTGTATATATAGAGAGATATAGATATACAGTATATAGATGTGTATATAGAGATATAGATAGATATAGATATAGATAAATGTATATAGATAAATGGGTATGGGAGTGTATATATAGAGAGAGACATAGATATAGATATACAGTATATAGATGTGTATATATAGAGATATAGATAGATATAGATAAATGTATATAGATAAATGGGTATGGGGATGTGTATAGAGAGAGAGAGACATAGATATAGATATACAGTATATAGATGTGTGTGTGTGTTTACATACACATATATATATGATAGATAAGACTGTCATCTTCTGATGCACATTGATGAAAAGCCAAGTCTTTCCTTTTCTCTGCAAATGTAATGTTTAATTTTACAAGCCATTCTTCTAGGGAAATGTAGGTTAAAATAATACTGGAAAGGGGCCTCTCCGCGCTCTCACTCCCCCCCTTTCTCTCTCTCTTCTGCAGTGGGGAGGATAATTGCTTTTATGATGACAATGTAAATGGATGTTGCTCGGTACCTAATCAACATAAGACAAACGGAAACTGCAAAAAAAAAGACCAATTTACAAGCTGCTGCTTTTGAACTGTACAAAGAAAGCAGAGTCAGACAGTAGATTCTGAGGAATGGGTGCAGGCCAGGATGGAGCCGCAGGTGCCTGGGCATCAATTCTGCTTTGAAGTTCGGCTTTCTCTCTGCCGCAGTCCGATGGGCAGAGTTAATACGCTGAAAGAAGTTGATAAGTGTTTTAGGCTTAGAAGCATGGAAAACGCAGATCTACTCTATTGGGAGTAGAGTTTTTTCAGCTGGAAAAAAAAATATTTGTTGCTCAAAAGTGTGAATGGAAATGCTTTATAAAGTAGATGAAAGCATTTAAGGGGCATTTTTCCGGGAGAGTAGTGATCCTTTTCTTGTTTCAGGCTCTCTATATCCCAGAGTTTTGAAATCATATTCTCTCTTTGAAAAAGAAAACAAGTATTCATTTGGCTGATGATGTGATAATACCATTTCAGTGCAGATAAATCACATGGTTAGAATCTCCCTTCCCCAGAGAGCTTACAGTCATAGTCGGAGAGCAGGAAAGCTCCAGGTTGCGCAGCGAGAGCTTGGATAGTTGTCACAATCTGTCACACCTAAAGAAGAAGAGGTCTGTGAGATCTTCAGCGCTTTTTTGTTAGTCTGTAAAAGTTAGCACAAACTACTGACTCCAGTTTTCTTTGGGGCACCACTGCATTGTGCCTACAACAATGCTAGCGTACTATGGGAGACAGCCCTACTGGGTGCACCTCTGCCGTGCAAAGCCCTCGCTCGTCCCTGCCGTTCCAAAGGAGTTGATGGGTTCCTGGACCCTGACCGTCGCCTCGCCCCGCACACCGGACCACTCAGTGCTGTGGGCAAACCACAGAGCTGCAGCCTTTGAGCCAGTGTGACCGCATTTCATGCAGAAGGCTGGGGGGAAGGGGGGTGCCTGTCGAGAGGCTCCTCAGCGGCAGGCAGTGGAGAACGGAAGAGGCCTACCTTTGATAAATCAGCTGTAGGGCCATTGGGGCCCAGTCACATGTTCAAAGTGAGAAGAAAACGCCGGGCTCCTTTCATCTCTTCTGCTGTCAGTCGCTGGCTTTGAAAGGCCATCCCTCACTGCTGAAGTCAGGGGTGGGCAGCAAAGACCCGATGTTTGCTTAGGAATGAAAGTGGCAGTGCTGGCAGGCAATACAGGAAAAAAATAGCTTTAATTGCATTAGAGAGAATCTGTGGGAAAGAAACAATCATACAGCAATAATTTCTGCTATAAATATTTCCTTTTTTCTTGACTTCTGTTTAAATAAAATTGTGTGCTTGCCATGGTAGCCCACGTGGAAATGTAGAAATGAAGGTCAATAAGCAAACCAAAAGCTCTATGAACTATATATAGCATAGAGAAAGGGGGGAGGGGATATGATAGCGACATTCAAATACCTCATCGATATAAGTCAGACCCACGAAGCAAACATTTCAGAGGAAAGCATGCTCCAGAGCAAGAGGTCAAAGGGGGTAGCCCCAGCAGCAGCAGCAGCACAGGAAAGGGAGTGGATGGATTCCTGGAATGGCTTCCAGAGGAGATCCTGGAGACAAGGACAAGAACAGAATTCAGGAAAACCTGGGGAAGGCGGAGAAGATCCCTAAGCGTGAAGGGAAAGCAGACTTCAGCCGGGTCTATGGGACTGTAACAGGAAGTCAACTGGGCAGAGCCTGGAAGGGCCTTATTGGGGCCACTTTTCAAAGGGTTTAGGCTCCTAACCTTTGGAGTTAGGTCCCTGTCAGGTTTCGCCTCCTGAGGAAGGAGGAGTTAGCAATCTGTTATGTTTTGGCTCCTGTGGAATGAGAAGTTAGAAATCTGTTAGGTTTCGACTCCTGAGGAAGGAGGAGTTAGCAAACTGTTATGATCTACTCCTCAACAGGGGAGGAGTTAGCAATCTGTAATGAATCTGCTCCTGTGGAAGGAGGAGTTAGAAATCTGATATGCTCAGCTCCTGTAAAGAGAGTAGTAAACAATCTGCTAGGGTTTAGACTGCAGAGTAGCAATCTGTTATGAATCTGATGCTAAAGTCTCCTGATGAAGAAGGAGTAGCAATCTGTTACCAGCGGAGTGCTTGGAGAGGGCACTCACCTATAGAGGAATGTAGATAGGTGGATCCTTGGGCCGATGGCAGATGACTGCGCCCTGTTTACAGCCCCCAGGAGGATATCCTGAGAGGGACCACCGGCTAGGCTTGGGTACGGAGACAGACACAGATAATTCTTTTATTAGACAGGTTAGTAGAACCACCAGAGGTGGCAGTAGTGAGCTGCTACGCCCGGCAGGGCTGAAGTCCCCCAGGTACTGGAACAGCGATCCCAGGGTTGCTGAGCTGTAGAGAAACTATAGATAGTGAGTAGACAAGGTATGCTGTGTTCATAGCCAGAACTGGAATACAAACTCACATAAGGTCTTTAGAAAGCTCAGTAGCTGGAAAGGGTTAGGCCCTCGAGGAGCGAGTACCTGGTTCCAGGGAAAGCTCTGAGAGAGCGATGGTAACTCACAAATGTCTGTATCTGTGATAGCTTCCAGGCAGTAGAGAATCTTCAGAGTGTTCAGGAACATGGGCCCTCGAGGAGCGAGTACCGGTTCCTATCTGCAATCTGAAATAGAGAAAAGAGAGCGAGGCCCCCGAGGAGCGGGTACCCCTGGTAAGTCCGAGGAGGCAGAGTAGCTTGGACGAATCCTTGCTAACTTGATGTGTTAGCAAATTCTGAGACCTTTTATATTGGAAGCGGATGACGTCATCTCAGGGGGACGCCCCCGAGGTTCGCGCCCTTGCTGGTACATCAATCGGAGCACGCTCCCTACATCATCAGGCAACATGGCGGATCCACAGCGTCGTGCCGGTTCAGGGACGCCGGAGGGAGACAGCAAGAAGGCGCCACGGCAGCTAACCGTCCATCAGACCCGGAGGGAGTCGCCACAGAGGTAAAGAGGGCAGAGTGAGGGTGTCGAGCAGCGACTGACGCAACAGTCCCTCATTGGTCCTTTTGAAAATTTACTAGGGCTGAGTGCCTAAATTTAGGCTCCTAGTTTCTCTAAGTTCCTAAAAAGGGGTGGAATTAGGGCGGGGAGACAAAGATAGCAGCTTAGCACTGACTTTCAGCACTAGGTATCTAACTTAGGTGCCTAAATCTAGGCCTACGTTTAGGGGAATTTTCAGTTGAAAATTATAGGAGTAATGTTCAGTCACTGGCTGGATAAACTTATCCAGCTAACTTTGGCGTGATAACCAGTGGCGCAGCCACATTACTGAATATAGCCAGCTATCTTAAAGACTACGCTATGGCATGAGTAGAGTTAGCCGGATAACTTATCAGCTAACAAACCCCTGCCCCAAATTGCCCCTGAAAGCTCCTATGTAATCTGACTAAATTTTAGTCAGATAATGAGTTTAGCCAGATAAGAGGGGGATATTGAAAAGTCGGCATTTAGAAGAATAACGTGAGTTATCTGGCTAAATGCCACTGAATGTTGAACTCCATAGGCTCCCAAGTTTGGCTGAAAATAGGTGCCTAACTTAGGGGCTTGGCTTTTTGGAATATTGGCCCTATTATTTCTGTACCGTGGCTAGATGTATGCAGTGCCATGCAAGCACACATTTATTTATTTCACCTTGATCACTGCTTCAGTCTTCCTCTCAATGCGGGTACAAAATAAGAATAGTAATACAGTTACACAAAAGATATAAAACTAAAAATAATAATATTACAATACATGATAAATAAGCCTAAAATAAAGTGCTGCATAATCAAAAAACAATAAAAGTTAGAATTGAACAAACTAAACATTCATGTCGTAACGGTTTTGTAAAACTGAAATAAGAAGTTTGACAGTGGCACTCAGGCACAGAATTTCAAAAAGAAGGAGTGGTGTAACTAAAGGCAGTTTCCCTGGATCCTTGCAAGGGGGAGGTGCATGCAAAAGGCCTTGCTGGGATGAATGTAGAGTTCTCAAGGGAGCATAGCATATCAGTAGCTTCTGAAAATATACTGGAGAAATCCCAATAAAAGGATTTCAATGCATTGTACATGCTTACTTTTCCTATTTATTTAAAAAATATATGCATGTACATTTTCTGCATAAAAATAAAGTAGAACTTATTTACATATATCAGGATTTATGCATGCAAGTCGGTGAATTTTAAAACATGTGCACATCAAGGGAGTTGCTAGTTTTACCATTTAGTCCACCAGTTCACCCAATCCTGTCTCAGGTCATTGAGACCCTCCTGGTTCTTTAATCTGAACTCTCTCCAGTTTATCCAGATCACCCTCCTGGCCAATAGTACACACTAAACATGTTTAATATCGCATATGCTGGCAAATTTTCACACACAAGTGTCTTTTAAAATAGAAACTTAGATCCTCTCCTCTCTGTGTGAAGTGTAGACGGGAAGGCGGGTCTCTTACTCACTTACTTTGGACTTGCATCTATATTAAACGCTTTGGGGCTAGAATTATCAGCCATTTAAATTATTTGGTGCATGCTCCGATTTTACTTTCACCAAAGTGGATATTGTTTGACGCCATCCCCAACAGACTGCTCCGGAATCCGGGGACTCAACTCCTGATCCGCGAGGCATGTTACGTGGGGAAAAAGTTAATTCTGTTGCATTGGCGGAGCCTGGATCCGCCTACTTATTGGGCATGGCGCAACCATCTTCATAAAATGATGTTAATGGACGGAATGGCGTCACAGACAACACAGACAACACAGATGGCGTTTTCAGCAGACGTGGAATCCATACATTCAGTCGCTGCCACCAAACTCCAGGAATCTACTCTTGAAAGTCTTTAGCCGAGGACAGTTTTCCTGATTGATCTTACCAGGACTATAGTACCATCTTTCTTGGACCTTAACCACATTATTTCATCCAGTATTTGGGAAGGGGTTTGGAGGTTGAGGGGGGACAGGAGGTGGGTGGGGGGGGGGGGAGTTCTGGAGACTTTAAACTGTGAAAATAATTGAACATCTAATGTGATGGCATATTCGTACACTAGGGTACAACAACACGCGTTTCTGTGATAATCTTGTTTGAATCATTGTACCTTTATTTGTTTCTAATAAAAACAAGTTAAACAAATGGAAACTTAGACACGTAAGTGTTGGTCCTGTCCTCGAACACCCTTGGAATGCCCCCTTTTTATGTGCTTGCAAAAATGAATATATGCGTGTATTTTCTACTTTTATCAAATACAGAATACCCGAGCAGAGGATACTTCTGTGCATGTATGCTAATTTTTATGCAGGTACCTTTTTGAAAATTCACCTGTAAGCTTGCATAAGCTTGTTGGGAAGACCCTGATAAGGGAATTGCACTAATCTAGTTTACTTGTGATTAAACATATAAAACAGTGTCTAGGTCAGATTTAGACAAATAAAAGCAAAGACATCTAATCTTACACAATTTAAAAATAGAAGCTGTAGCCACTGAAGCACTTTGCATTGTACCTGAAGACTGGAGGGTGGTCAATATAACCCCAATATTTAAAAAGGGCTCTAGGGGCAATCCAGGAAACTCTAGACCTGTGAGCCTAAATTCAGTGCCGGGAAAAATAGTGGAAACTATTCTAAACATAAAAATCACAGTCATAGAGCATATTTAAAGACATGGTTTAATGGAACATAGTCAGCATGGATTTACCAAAGGCAAGTCTTGCCTCACAAATCTGCTTCATTTTTTTGAAGGGGTTAATAAACATGTAGATAAAGGTGAACCAGTAGATGTAGTGTATTTGGATTTTCAGAAGGCATTTGACAAAGTCCCGCATGAGAGGCTTCTAAGGAAATAAAAAAGTCATGGGATAGGAGGCAGTGACCTTTCGTGGATTACAAACTGGTTAAAGGACAGGAAACAGATGGTCAATTTTCTCAGTGGAAAAGGGTAAACAGTGGAGTGCCTCAGGGATCTGTACTTGGACTGGTGCTTTTCAATATATTTATAAATGATCTGGAAAGGAATACAACGAGTAAGGTAATCAAATTTGCAGATGATACAAAAGGTGATGCATATAGGGATAAATAATCCATTCTGTAGTTATATGATGTTAGCTTCCATATTAGGAGCTACCATCCAGGAAAAAGGTGTAGGTATCATAGTGGATAATACATTGAAATTGTTGGCTCAGTGTGCTGTGGCAGTCAAAAAAGCAAACAGAATGTTGGGAATTATTAGGAAGGGAATGGTGAATAAATCAGAAAATGTCATTAATGCCTTTGTATCGCTTCAAGGTGGGATACAATTCTGGTCACCGCATCTCAAAAAAGATATAGTTGCGATGGAGAAGGTACAGAGAAGGGCGACCAAAATGATAAAGGGGATGGAACAGCTCCCCTATGAGGAAAGACTAAAGAGGTTAGGACTTTTCAGCTTGGAGAAGAGACGGCTGAGGGGGGATATGATACAGGTGTTTAAAATCATGAGAGGTCTAGAACAGGTTAATGTGAATCGGTTATTTACACTTTCAGATAATAGAAGGACTAGGAGGCACTCCATGAAATTAGCATGAGGCACATTTAAAACTCAAGGCACAATTAAGCTCTGGAATTTGTTGCCAGAGGATGTGGTTAGTGCAGTTAGTGTAGCTGGGTTTAAAAAAGGTTTGGATAAGTTCTTGGAGATGTCCATTAACTGTTATTAATCAAGTTGACTTGCGGGTAGATTTTTTAAAAATGCGTGCACGTGTCCATGTGCGCGTGCTACCTGGCGCACGCGTGTTATAAAATCCAAGCCAGCGCGGGCCTCCACCAGTTCCCTCCCAGTCCACTCCAATTAAGGAGCGGACTGGGAGGGAACTTTCCTCCCCCCCCCCCCCACCTACCCTCCCTCCCACTTCCCCTCTCCTCCCCGACCCCCTTTGAAAGCTCTACCTTTTGTAAAGTTTTTCATTTCCGAACTTACGCCAGCTCCTGAGCTGGTGTAAGTTGCTTGCGCCAGGAGGCTGCCGGCCCGTGATCCCCCAGCACAGCGGCAAATGGCCGCTGTACTGGCGGCCTCTAGCCCTGCCCCGCCCCCCCCCCCCTTCATAGAGGCCTGGTTCTTGTGCGCGTAACAGGGGTTACTTGCGCGGCTGAGCCTCTTCTAAAATACGTGCAGTGCGCGCAAGGCCTGGCCGCACGCGTAACATCAGTTTTTTACGCACGGTGGGGGGGGGGGGGGGTTAAAATCAGGCCTTTAGGGAATAGCCACTGCTATTACTGGCATCAGTAACATGGAATCTGCTTAGTTTTTGGGTACTTGCCAGGTACTTGTAGCCTGGATTGGCCACTGTTGGAAACAGGATGCTGGGCTTGATGGACCCTTGGTCTGACCCAGTATGGCAAGTTCTTATGTTCTTATTTTTCAACCATAAAGCCACTTCTTCTAGACAGCATGAAGCCTAGCAATCATCTCAGACTGATTTTGAGACACCCTAATATAGAGCTGAACTATGTGTCGACGTAAGATTTCATTCAGAGGCCAAGAAAACATTCAATAAAACAGGCAATAAAACTGATTACTGAGGGACCCCATATGGTGATACTTGACATTTTGCCATAGAGTCTTCATAACATTACTAAATCTATTAGAAAAGATGTTATCCAATTTAAAACTGTATCCTCAATGCCTACCCCTCATAAATGCTTAAGATCATGACTCATAGTGTCGAACATTGCAGACAAATTGAGTAATACCAATTCAGTATTTTCCCCATGTGTGCTTCCATTCTCATCTTATTCACAAGTGAGGTAAGTGCAGTCTCCATCCCATACCCCTGCCCAAATCCCAATTGTCTTGACTCTAGTATAGATTTATCTCCTAAAAAAGACCTTAACTGCTAATAGACTGCTTACGAATGAAAGATTTGATAATGGACAACAGTTTTCTGCCAGATTAACATTCAGACTGGGCTTTTTAAATATCGAGTGAATTATAGCCATTTTCAGAGAAGGCAGCACATAGCATTAGGACAGGGGTGTATTGACAATCAAAGCTAGATAACCCACATTGTGGCTTGGATCCACCCACAATGTGGGCTTCAATTAATTCAGAACCGTCATTATTTCCACTTCAGATGCATGCCGAAATTCCTACACCCCGAATTGCCCATAACAGAACCATCTATCACTGATGATGTCATATCAATTTAAGGGCAGGATTCATCATTCCTCGCGGAATGATGAATCCCGCAAAAAAGGGAGCGGGGGGGGGGGGGGCGGGCCCGCGAAAGGCCGCAGCCATTCACACCGTGGTGGTGCGATTTGGCCGGCCACGTTGAGGCCGGCTGTAGCCTTTCACGCAAATAGCATCACCGTTAAAGGTGGTGCTATTTGCTGCGCTACTGCCAGCGAGAATGCTCCTCACATTTTCACCGGCAGCGGTGCCGTGGCCGACTCCTCCCCCTCCCCGCCCCGACTCCTCCCCTCCCAGTCATTTACATCCCATCGCACGCGTGCGATAGGGGTTTATCGAGTGTGTTAGGGCCTTATCGCGTGCGATAAGGCCCTAACAAATGCGATAAACCTTTAGAAAATAACCCCCTTAGGGCTGTGCATGTTCATTCTTTTGTCTTTGTTTTTTCATTTTTCAGAGACTTTTTTTGTCTTTCATTTTTGGAGTTTTATTTATTTCTCATGTGTTTTGTTTTCAGGAAATGATGAACACTAATAGCGAACAGCGCATGCTATTTGCTAATAGCGTGCACTTTTTACAAACAGCAGGCATTATTTACAAATAGTGCACTCTGTTTCAGAAAACAATAAATTCACAAAATCTTTTTGTATCTTATTTATTTTTGGTTCCTTTGAAACAAAAGGAAAACAGGCTCATTCGTCCCATTTTACACTTTCATTTCAAATGAATGTACATCCCTGATCAATCTGAAATTCTTCTGTAAAGCTGTCTAACAACAAATGGCTTCTTCCCAGCTGATGGCTTTTTCTGGGTAAAGCTTGATCTACCAGCATAGGATTAATGGAGCTATTTGGCTCTAAAACTTCTCTTTTAAATCAAACTGAATCCCCTCAATTTCTTCTACAAAATAAACAGCAAAATCTGCATGGTTTAAACACCAGTTGAAGAGTCCTCTGATCCCTGATGGACCCCAGATAAAAGAGTCCACAATGAAGGTCATGGAAGTGAAGGTCCTTCCTCTGTGAATCTTGCAGTGTATTCAAAATGTAAACAAGACTAAAAGGGCCTGATCTTAAAAAGCATTTTCATGCTTAAAATTGGGTTACTGCCCTTAAGAGAAACATGGGGTAACATGCACAGCGCGGCAGATACTACCATGGGAAGCTTGCTGGGCAGACTGGATGGACCATTTTGGTACTTTTCTGCCCTCATTTCTATGTTACTGTGTTTTACTCCTGTAAGTGGGCTTTTGAAAATTGCTTCAATATATGCCATTGAATTGGCCATAGGATATTCACGCGGACATGAACTTTACGCAAATTGTTACGCTAGTATGTTACATTTATACACGTAACTCCTTTTAAAATTCACCTGTTAGGTTTCAGGAAATGCATTTATTGCAGTAAACATGGTTATAATCAAGAAGTCTATGGTCAGGAGAATACAGGGTATATGGCTTAAAAGCAGATTTAAAAAGGTGGCCTTTTTAGTGAAGCTTGAAGATAACCAGAGAAGGAGCATGCTGCACCTATTTCAGGATATCTATTCTAGGCATGTGGAAAGCAAGAAGTCAGGAGCTGGCAGAGGAGGAGGGGACTATATGGTTTACATAAGTCCTTATCTGCATTCATAATCTCTGTGTCTGTGTGGAGAAGGACACAGATAAAAGCAGCTTGCCTGATGAATGAAGGTCGTGAGGTGATAAGAGAGAGAGAGAGGTAGTGAGGAGCTGCAGAGTGATGGCACTTGTAGGTGAGTAAGAGAAGCTTGAACTGTATGTGGAAGCAGACGGGGGGAGCCATTGTAGCGAGTTAAGAAGAAAGGTTATATGGCTATAGTGACACTGGAAGAAGAGAAGTCACGCAGCTGAACTCTGAATAGATTGAAATGGAGCGAGATGGTTCACTGGGAGACCTGTGAGGAGCAAGGTGTGTTCGGGGCAATTCTCTATGGGGGAAATCTCCAGATGCCGCACGCTTTTAAGGCACTGCAAGGCATTCCAAAACTCGAGGGCCAGCACTTCCTGGCTGCTGATCTGCTGGGATCTGGAGGGGATGGGGGTTATGTCTCTCGTGGAGTTTGCGGTTTCTGGTTTGTGCTACTCTACTGTTGTCAGACCTCTCAACTGGTGATCTTCCAGCAGATGTGGAGCTGGGTGGCTTCCACTGAGAAACTGTAGATATGAAGTTGTCTGGTGGTAATGTCTAATGAACTTTAACAAGTTACTTATTGCACGTTAATTAAATAGCAGTAGACTGTTAAATATGAGCCAGAGCTTTTATTTCCAGTCTATGGTTATTTAATTAACTTGTAGTAGCTAATTGATGCATGCTTATCAAAGATGCTTGGTTTGTAGTTAATTAAAGTTCTGATTTTGTCTTTGTTTATTGTCCTCATAAAACAAAGGAGTCGAGTGCAGTATTTAGCAGAAGAGACATCACTCTTAGCCCAGTTACCCAGAAAGTAATTCTATTACCACACCAGAGTGCAGGAATATCAGTTTTCTGGATAAATGTGTAATCGTATTGTAATTCAGAGGAAATTATTTATTCTTGCTGGGAGCAGAAATCCATGAATCTTTGGGTTTCTCTCTCTTGTCACCTCTCTCTGCTCCAATAAAGTAAATGTCCAAAGGAAACGTCCAGACAGAAAGCATAGAGGTCCCTTGTGTAAACCAGCTTAGGCTTTAATCTAAGGATGAATTATGTGCTCTGTTTAACACGGGGAGCTTTCCAGTTAATAGGAGGTTCTGTACTGGGGAATTCTGCGCAAAATATTTAAAATTCTGTGCACAACATTCTGCAAAATTCTGCATATTTTATATTGGCCAAAATAACACAATTTACATGACAGTCTTTAAGTAATTACATTTTAAATTAATACAGAAAAAAATGTATTACTTAAAGATGCAGAATTTTAAATATTTTAAGTAGAATTTCCATAGAAATTCACTGTAAGAGTGCCCCTTCCACTCGCTCTCCCTTCTCCCCTGGCCACTTTGCCCTCTCAGGCCCCAACTCCTCCACCTGCCAGTATCTCTCCCCTTCACCTCTAGGTACAACCTCTTCCATTCTATCGCCAGTCTCAGAGTTTGTTCTCAGTATTGCCCTTCACACAGGCTCCCTCTGTCCCTCCTCTCTCACACACATGTTCCCTCTCTCTAATACACTTACACACACCCTCATACAGGCTCCCTCTGTCTCTCGCGCACACACACATCCCCTCATACAGGGTCCCTCTCTCTTGCATACACACCCACACAAGCTCCCTTTCTCTCTTATGCATACACCCTCACACAGGCTACCTATGTCTCTCTCTCACGCAGCCCTTCACACACTCTCTCACACATACACAATCCCTTCACACAGCCTTGCACCCTCACAATCCCTTTTTCATACACACGAGCTCCCAATCTCTCACACACATACACACTCCTTCACAATCTCCTCATATAGGCTCCCTCTCTTTGGCACCCACACTCAAACCCCTGCTCTCTCTCACACACCCTGCTTACCCTCCCTGGTCTCTCTCTCACACCCCCCTGGTCTCTCACCTCCCCTGCTCTCTCTCACACCCTCCTGTTCACCCCTCTACTCTCTCTCTCAAACCCCTGCCCCCCTCTCTCACACCCCTCCCCCGCTCTCTCTCTCACACCCTCTCCCCCTCCTCACACATTCACTCTCACCAGGGCCTTCATTTCTGCTGCGAATGGTACATGCTTTGTTCACGGCAGGCCGGGGTCTCCTCTGCCATTTTCTGTGCAGAATTTGGCAGTTCCGTGCAGAGCGGGGAATTCTGCGCAAATTCTGTGCTCTGCAGTAGCACTGAATTCCCCCAGGACTAGTTCTGGGGTGTGCACTTAGGGTATGGATGAAGGGAAGGGGATGGGTTTGGGAGGAAGGTATCCAAGGTGCTTTCACGAGCACTGGGCAGAGATGGGGGCACTTTGTGAGATGTGGTGGACGGAGACTGATAGACGAGTTAGAGTGGTTTCTGGGCTGGAGAAGATCTGACTTGTGTGCATGCTGAAGAAGCCTGGGAAGGTTTGGCAAGAGATTCTGGCAAATGCACTTCACCATCTTTTTTTTTTTTTTTTCAATTTGCCTGTCCCTATCTGTGTTACCTCCCAGTCCAGGGAAAGATGAAATTCAAGAGGAAACGAGTCAGTTTCTGGAGTAACATCACACTAGGAAAGCAGAATGTCTGCGATGTCACTGTCGGCAATCCCGCGCAGGGCTTCCATGATTGTCCTGTTTGAGGGTCGGAAGCTGCCTGACTCGACTAGTCCGGGACTGACAGACTGACCACAGGTTTGTGAGCAGGATGGCTTGGCCCTGGGTTGCTGATCCAGTCGGTGACTCCCGGTGATCTATCTCCTGTGGCTGGCATAGAGCTCTGAAGTGCTGAGATTCCTGTAATACAAGGAAAGTCTGGTAACAGTATGAGGGGATGCACCAACTCCACAGGTTTTTTTCCTAGCCCCTACAATAACTAAATTGGAACAGCAGGGGACTAGATTTTCCACTTAACTCTAAGTTGGTTTTGTGGCCCTGGCCAACTATGATCTAGTGGGCCACAATCCAGGATATGAATGCGCGTACAGGCCACAATATCCCATAATGTTTATGTCCAATCACACAGTGACCATATGGCATCCTGTGGGCTTTCCTGATCATAGGGAAACTCACCTGGCTTCAGCACCGGCTAGAGGGATCCTCGAGTCCACTTCTGGGATTGGATGTGTTTTTAATCCACAGCATATAAGGCTCTCCTGATATAACAGGAGTCGAAGACCCTGCGACTGAGAAACGGATTAACCTTGCAGAGTGAGCTGAGCCCAGCTGCAGAGTATGTGGTTCATTTTTTTAGTCATGCTATTTTATATAAATTATTGCCCATTTTTTAAAATTACTTTTAAAACTATTTTTTAAACTATTTTGTTCACTGTAAATCATTTTATGGTTTATTTTTTGCTTCCATTTTAGAATAATTAATCATTATGCTTTCTATATTCTTTATAAACTTTTGTCCTTCTTTATCTTTTTAGGGGACCGTACATTCACCTATTGATGAGTGCCACTGCACAAACGCACACTTTTTATACCTTTAGGAAGGTGTACACAGGGAACCTAACTTTCAAACCTATCTATAGTACAGCATTTAATCACAGAAGGGGACGAGAGGCGATTAATGGTAGCATTTTGTAAACTGTGCTGCAGGAGCTGCGAAGTTTAGAAAACACTATATATTTCTTCTCTGAAAGAACGGAGAAGAAAATTATAGTATGTTATAAACTTCGCAATTTAACATATGTTTTAGTACGTGCAAAGATTTTCAGTTCAAGAAAACACATACTTTATCTATTTTGTAAACTACATGCATATATTTTAGGTGCATATAAACATATAACATGTATGTATAATAATCCCAAGTTATATGCAGAGGCAGGTTTTATATATGTAACCTCTAGGCTGGTAGTCCTGGACAGAAGCTCCCAACGGCTGTACCTCAAACGCAGTCACATGATGGCAATCTGCCCTGTTAAATCCATGTTCTTAACCAGGAGAAAGATAACTTTCCAGGCCCTTAGCACTGCAAACATTATACAGCAGCACTAATGAGCGTTAATGTCACTAAGCAGTAAGAAGCACCCTGGAAGCTGACTTTGGTTTTCAACATTACTTGTAGCAAGATGTTATGAGAAGATGAAAATGATCTTTACAGCTGTCTTGATCACTTATCGAGGTTACAATTGCTCCTTAATAAATGCGTGACTTTTCAAAGGCCTGCTTAAGGTTTGGGACGGTAAAGCCAACTGATTCAGTTTTCAATCTGGTGCTTCTCCCCTCCCACTGGCATAGGGCAAGGTTCAAAGCTTCCCTCCCAATGTTATTAAAGATGAAATCCAATTTTAGATGTCTCTTCAAATGCACAGTCATTTATCTCATACCTCTCCCGTGGTTTTCTTACACTCCTTAGTCTTCTCATAGTATCAGAATGGTACTGGTCATACCCTTCTCCCAAGATCTTCAGTAGATACTCATGGGCCCTGTTGGGAGTCCATCCCAACTCCTTTCTCCCCCTCCCCTTCTCCTCTTGATGGCTGTAAGTCATCCCTCCTCTCTGGATACAGATGATCCTCACCTTCCTTCTCAGTGAAACCTTTCCCTTGTTTTGTTATCAACACAAAAGGCTGAGCCCCTAGTTAATGGGAACCCAGAAAATATAACAAAAATACTTTTTACGGAAAAAGGGGGAAAACTGCAAGAGTGCAGGAAGGTGGCAAAACTCCTTGCTCAGCTAAAGAAATCTTCTTAAAATGGTTCCTTTCAAAAATAAAAGAAAGCTCTCTAACTCCATCTCTGTCCCATGTCTCCGTTATGAGAACCACAGAGGCCTTGTCCCTTCAACCAAAGCAAAGAGGCAAAAACTGGAAGCCCACTGCCCACTGCAAGGGAAAACGGAAATGTGCCACAAAGTAACCCGCTGCTCTGGCTTCATGCAGGGGGAGAGCCATACACCCACACTACCGGACTGCTTCCTCCCACAAAAGACCTGGTTTAACCCTGAACATCCCCACCAGTTCACCCGCACAACACCCAAGTCTGATTGGGCGAGTCAGTCAGCAGATGTAAAAGCGTATGAATAAGTCCAGTAAGGAATAAGTGTATATCTCTTACAAAATAGCAAATACCGCGTGCACTTCAGAACCCTGCTTCTTTTTTTTCCACCAGTAAAATGTGCACATAGTCTCACCGGGGCCGATATTCAACCTTGGAGCGGCTAGTTACGTTATTGCGGCTAACTCTGCTCCTCCCCAAAACGCCTCCCGCCCAGCCTCGGAAGGCCCCTACTTATGCGGCTAGAATATAGCCCATACAGAGTTTACTATCACTGGTTAGCCATGTAGACGGATAACCTTTCATGTTTATAAAAGAGCATATCTATGCGAACATGCTCCTTACACATGTACTCGTTTATGTATGAAACAACCAAGGCTGCTCAGCTCTTCGGGCTGAAACATTTGCTATGTTTTTTTTTGCTAGTGTGTGAAAAGAAGCAATTGAAAAAAACAAAACAAGGGTTGAAGTCCTGGGCGATTCCAAATGAAGCCTCCTAGCACCGGAGTCCCCCCCCCTAGGAACTGTTTCTGATTTTGCTGGAAGCCTGCAGGAGCAGGAGGAGTGAAAATCATGCCTGGGAATGGAATTCCGAAGTCAACAGGAAATTAATCCATATTTGCTCTTGGAGCAGGCTCCTAGCGTGAAGAGAACAGAAAATTAAGTCAAAGTAGCACATTTAAGTAGCGGGAGCACACCAGGAGCTGGGAATGGATGTGAAAGCCCTAGCGGGGGAGGCTCGGTGCCTGACGGTGAAGAGGACCCGTGGTCCCTCTCCCACTGCTCCAGCTTCTCCTGCCTTGGGTCAGATGTCAGGAAGTGCTCTGGGGCAGCGCAAAGGTGAATCTGACTCCCAAGCTTCCTCCCGGTTTCTGATCTAATTGGCACTGCCAGGGTTGAGACCTTCGGGATGCCAGAGGTTAATGGGTTTAGCAGCTGAGCTAGTCAATGCTGGGCAAAATATTTCTCTTACAGTTGTTATCACATTTTTTTTTCTTTTTAAGCTGTGAGAAAGGAGCGAGCCAGACGTCTCTCTGCCTTCTCTTAGATCAGACCTGACCTCTAACTCCATTTCCTTTGTTTCCTTGCTGCCTGCTCAGACTATGACATTTGGCTGTTTGCTTCCCCTTTGCTGCTGGAGAAAGGATTTCATTTTCACAGGGTCTAAATCACTCTTGACAAGTGAGAAAGAAAGCACCCCTCTCCCCACCCATGCAGTGCCTGTGACTAATCAGCGGGCAGGTAGCGCTCTGCTGCTGGGCCCTCCAGCGCCTCTTCACTTCACTTCACTTCGAAAAGATTCCACAAAGAAGGCCGGGCCCCGGTGTCAGGGCCGAAAGAGAAACACAAAAGGTCTCCCACCCAGACTGCCCCAGTTTTGCTTGTCTCCTGTTCTGCCACAGGCCTTACTCAATCATAAGACTTGGCATCCTGGGACAGAGCAAGGGTCCATCAAGCCCAGCATCCTGTTTCCAACACTGCCTTAAATGCATCACCTAGTAACTTCATTGTGTGTACTTTTTGAAAGAGTAAACAACTGATTCGTGTTCTCCTGTTCCACTCCTCTTATTATGTTATACACCTCTATCATATCTCCCCTCAGCCGTCTCTTCTCCAAGCTGAAGAGTCCTAACCTCTTTAGCCTTTCTTCATAGGGGAATTGTTCCGTCCCCTTTATCATTTTGGTCACCCTTCTCTGTACCTTTTCTAATTCTGCTGTATCTTTTCTGAGATGTGGTGACCAGAAGTGAACACAATACTCAAGATGAGGTCACACCATGGAGCGATACAGAGACATTATGATATTCTCTGTTTTATTCTCCATTCCTTTCCGAATAATCCCTAGCATTCTTTTTGCTTTCTTGGCTGCTGCTGCTGCACCCTGAGCAGAAGAGTTCAACATATCAACGATTACACTTCGATCCTTTTCCTGAGTGATGACTCCAAATGTGGAACCTTGCATTGTGCAGTGCTAATTTGGGTTGTTCTTCCTTACCCACATCACTTTATAGTTGTCCACATTAAATGTCATCTGCCATTTACATGCCCAATCTCCCAGTCTTGCAAAGTCTTCTTGCAATTTCTCACAATACTCTTGTGATTTAACAACTTTAAATTATTTTGTATCATCAGCAAATCTGACCACCTCACTCATTATTCCCATATCTGGGTCATTATAAATATGATAAAAAGCAGTGGTCCCAGTATTCACTTTTCTCCTTTGGAAAATTGATCTTTTAGCTCCACTCTGTTTTCTATCTTTTAACCCGTTCTCAATCCACATTAGAACATTGTCTCCTATCCAATGACTTTTTAATTTCCTCAAGACTCTCTCATGAGGGACTTTGTCAGATAATTTCTGGAAATCCAGATACACTATATCAACTGGCTCACATGTATCTTTATGCCCTCAAAATAATGTGGCAGATTGGTAAGGCCTGACTTCGCTTTCCATGAACCTACCCAGCTACCCTAATGCTAAATACGTTTGTCTGGTCCACTTCTAAAGCTGGGTGGCAGGACCAGATTTAAGAGTTTGGTGCTTATAGGCAGGGTTGGAGAGTAGGGGGTGAGAGACCCTAGAGATGGGGAAGTCTCCATCACCTCCCAAAGTGCCAGAGTGCCACAGCAGCACCACTTTCAATGAATTGCTAGAGCGAGCTCCTTCTTAGCATAGTTGCACTCCTTTCTGGCTGGGTATTTGGTGCCCTAGGTAATAGCCTATGTTTGCCTATCCCTAAATCCAGGCTTTCTGGTCGGCTGACTTTAGCCAGGCAACACTGAATATCTGCATTGTCAGGCTATTAGCTGGATAACTGTGCTCTGCCCCAGAACACCATGGACTTATCTGGCTAAGGTTTTAGCCAACTCACAACATAGCCGGATAAGTCAGGAGCAGTCAAATGGGCAGGAATTCCAAAAGTCCAAACTAAGCCAGAGCTACCCCTTTGAATATGAACCTCTTAGTGTCTGTCCCATGCAGGCTTGAATTCTGCCCCAGTTTTGGCTCCTATCAGCTCCGCTGGGAGTCTGTTCTCGGTATCTTCCACCCTCTCGGTGAAAGGATTTTCTCACATTCCTGTTGAGCTTCCCTCCCTTCAGCTTCCTATCACGAGCCCTTGTCCTTCAGCTTCTCGTTCTATGGAGCATGGCTTCCTTCCTTCTGGAGCTTTATTGAAGACTGCTGGATATTTCAAGGTCTTCCCATTCCCTTCTTTCTTCTAGCGAGCACAGCTTTACCTCCTTTATATGACATGACTGAGATGTGTTATGACCGTCGGCCACCGCCACCGACCATTGCTCCGACTCTGGGCTCCTTAGGCGTGCAGGCGCGCCATCTGTCCTCCCTTTAAAGAGCCAATGGCGGGAACTCCAGGGTCACCCCAGCTGATGACATCATAAGCCTGAGATATTTAAGCACTTCCTTTGGCCTATGCTAACCGACTTGGCAACGAGTTCCCTGAGCTTCTCTGGTGCTTGTTCCTGTTCTCCGGACATGCGATTCCTGCCTTGGATCTCTGCTGTCTGTTCCTGGACTCTGGCTCTGGATACCCATTCCTCGGGGGCCTGCTCTGCACTTCCATTCCTGGAACTCTGTCTCCACGCTTCCCCGCTCATCGGGGCAGCCTCAGCGTTACTACGCCAGAGATCCTGTCTCCACGCTTCCCTGCTCCTCGGGGTAGCTTCAGCGTTACTACGCCAGAGATCCTGTCTCCACGCTTCCCCGCTCCTCTGGGTAGCCTCAGCGTTACCACACCAGAGATCCTGTCTCCACACTTCCCCGCTCCTCGGGGCAGCCTCAGCATTACTACGCCAGAGATCCTGTATCCACACTTCCCCGCTCATCAGGGCAGCCTCAGCGTTACCACACCAGAGATCCTGTCTCTATGCTTCCCCGCTCCTCTGGGTAGCCTCAGCGTTACTACGCCAGAGATCCTGTCTCCACACTTCCCCGCTCCTCGGGGTAGCCTCAGCGTTACCACACCAGAGATCCTGTATCCACGCTTCCCCGCTCATCGGGGCTGCCTCAGCATTACTACGCCAGAGATCCTGTCTCTATGCTTCCCCGCTCATCGGGGCAGCCTCAGTGTTACTACGCCAGAGATCCTGTCTCCACACTTCCCCGCTCCTCGGGGTAGCCTCAGCGTTACTACGCCAGAGATCCTGTATCCACGCTTCCCCGCTCATCGGGGCTGCCTCAGCATTACTACGCCAGAGATCCTGTCTCTATGCTTCCCCGCTCATCGGGGCAGCCTCAGTGTTACTACGCCAGAGATCCTGTCTCCACGCTTCCCCGCTCCTCAGGGTAGCTTCAGCGTTACTACTCCAGAGACCCTGTCTCCACGCTTCCCTGCTCCTTGGGGTAGTCTCAGAGTTACCACTTCAGGGGTCCTGTCTACGCGCTCCCCATTCCTCAGGGCCTGCCCTGCGCGCTTCTGCATTGGAGATCCTTCCTCTGGTATACCTCTCTCCAGACCTGCTCAGCACTGCGGTATCACTGAACTGACTCTCTCTGTTCCCGCTCCTTGGGACACCCTGCAGTACTGCTCAGTGCAGGCGCCTGCGATCACGTGGCTGTGACGCAGGCAGTTCTTCTACACCTCCTCTCTCCTCGGCCACAGCCGTGGTCCTGTGGCCTTTGTTTCCAGTCAACCTTGCCTCCCGACGGTGGGGACCTGTGGGGCGCAACCCTTCAGGTAGCATCAACCCTCACCTCGGACCAAGGATCCACAAAACCTACGAAACCTTACAAGATGATGACGATGCTCCTCAGTGAGGTGCATCCTCCCTAGGCACGCGCGCGCCTCCTGACTAAATTTAAAGGGACATGGCAGGAAAATTCCCATGGCCCCACTTGATGACCTCATTTGTCTTGGCCTTAAAAGGCCCTTCCTCCTTTCGACCAGCGCATCGGCAATAGGTCCACTACCCTGTGTACAGCAAGTTGCTTTAGCATTGTTCCTGGTCTTCATTCCTGTGTTCCTGGTCTTGTGTTCCTGGTTTTCATCCTCGTCCTGTGGTCCTTCTTCAGATCTTCCCCTGGTCTTTGTCTCACGGTCAGTCTTAAGTTCTTCTGTGTCTTCTGTGCCTGCTTGCCTGTGCTGTTTCTCCAGTGGCGTAGCTAGACAATTTGGCACCCGGGGCAAGAGACTTCTTCGGCGCCCCCTCCCTCCATCAATGATTTGCATCTTGCGTAAAAATTGACGGTAACATTGATTCGCTCTGGTCCGCCTTCTAGTATGTGATGCCTGATTTAGGGAACCGATCCGCTCTCCTTTTTATATTCCTTTGTAAAACTGGCGGACCAGGTGCGATGGATCCCTGGTTTTGGGTCGGCTGAGGCTTAAGTAACAGAAAACCAATTTTTCTACCGACCACCCTGCAGCCTGAAATAGGGTCAGGGCTGCTCCTACCCCTCGTTTTCCTAAGTTTCATGCTTGCTAAGTGGAACATGGATTGGGCGTGGGCTAGAGCACAGGTGCCCCTAAGTAAATTGAATTACCATTACCAGGGGCAGATTGAGGGAAAATAGTGGCCCGGGGGATTTTTCTCCATACTGGCCCATGGGTACCCAATTACATATACAATATAATTTACATATATAATTTACATATATATTTACACACCCCTATATTTCAGCATGGTCCTCCCGTATCAACACAGTACTATTTGCCAAAACTCAAAGAATAACAACCCCACCTATGAAAAAGAATACCACAAATATTACACCAGAATCTAAAATATCAATACACCTCCTATCAGGAAGAACAGAACAGGCCAAGCTACTACAGATCCCTACAGAGAAACCACTTGCTAATAGAATGCTTCCTCTCAGTCTTTGCATGCAGAACACAAACTCTCACCAAAAACAGAATAAAGCCACATAAAGTATAAATAGAAATGTGCAGACAAAAACTAAACTGTAAAACATATCATGCCAGACTCTATACAGTGCAACAATGAAAAACAAAAATGTCACCATTCCTCATGAAACAATCAATAAACAATCAATAAAATCAAGATATAAGATCATAATTATAAAATCATACTAATAAAATAATTTCAAAACAGCTAATGAATAGAATATCCAATAATTAAAGACTCAAGGAAATTTTGAAACCTTTACCAAACACCAATAAAATATTTCAAACAGCAGATACATCACATACTACCCAATAATTAAAATGGTAATCAAGAAAAATGAACTTAAAAAGCCACCTTTACTTACCCTCTCCAGCAGTTCTCCTACTCCTTTCCCTTGCAGGCGACGCCAGAAGCAGCAGTAGCTGCTGAAGCTGTCCTCATGGTCCTCTTCCTTAGGGACCACAACCAATCTCTTCTCTCTCTCTCTCTCACACACACACACCAGTCATAACCTCAAGACCAGTTTTTGTCTCTCACACACCAATCATCTCCCCAACCAGTCTGTCTCTCTCTCTCTCTCTCTCTCACACACACACGAGCACACACATACCAGTCATCTCCCTGATCAGTCTCACACATACACATGTCACCTCTCTGGCCAGTCTCTCTCAATCACACAATGCTCTCGCTCTCTCTTACTTACACAAAGGCTTTCAATCACACACATGCTCTCTCTATTTCACTTACACACAAGCTCTCAATTACACACATGTTCTATCTCACAGCCACAAGCCAGCCAAAAACATGCTCCATCTCTCTTGCACACACACAGAAGCACCCTCCCTGTCTCACACACATTACACTCACAGAAGCACCTTGCTTTCAGACTTGCAGCATTTTTCACTTTTACTAAAAGTGAAAGTGATGATCCCAACCATTAAATAAGAAAACCACATTCCTATCAGAAGGTGAAATGACACCCTTCTTTCAGGTTCTGTCCTCCCACGGGACAGCCACCCACACAGTACAGCTTCTCTTGTTTTACGCTTCCAGGCAATAAAGCAAGTGTCTTTCTTCAAACTATCAGTCGTATGATTATTCATGTGGGAGATATGGAACCGAAAGACATCCTTAGTCAACTTCCCTTTTAAATGGGAAGATTCCAGTCTTAGTCATTTAAAAATATACATTTTCTAAAGGCTTAAAAAAAATAGCAAAACCATTTCAGATTGGAACTATTCTAGTCTTCATGCTTAAATTATGCTAAAAAAAAACAAAACCTGGCATCAGTATCTTAAATTTGTGATTTTGCTGAGATGAACATTTTAAATAGTTTAATTTTTTTTGCTTTAGTATTTGTCTCTACCCACTTTGCTAAATTTTATTTTCTAGAAGAGGGATGCTTAACATTCAGTAATTTAATCTTTCATCCAACTTTTCAAAAGTTGCACTACCAGCACAAATTTTTTTTTTTTAAACTGGCAGATTCCTCTCTCACATACATACCGTATATACACATACAGAAGCACCATTCCTTTCTCATACACACACACCGCTCCTTTCTCACATACACATAGAAGCACCCTTCCGATCCAAGGTTGAACAGCTGGTCTCCGGCGGCGGTTAGCAGACCGGTGTTCACTTCTTCGGCCCCTGCCGGCCTCGATTTTAATGTCTTCGGCCCTCTTGGTCTCCGGCGGGGGCCAAAGACATTAAAATCGAGGCCGGCGGGGGCCGAAGAAAAGAAGATGGGCGCCGCCCAGTCGGCCCCCGCTTGAGGCTGGCTGGGAGGTGCCCATCTTCTTTGCTTCGGCCTCCGCCGCTGCCGGCCTTGATTTTAATTTATTCGGCCCCCGCCGGCCTTCGGGGGCCGGCTGTCTCCGGCGGAGGCCGAAGAAATTAAAATCAAAGCCGGCGGAGGCCGAAGAAAAGAAGATGGGTGCCTCCCAGCCAGCCCCCGCTTGAGGCTGGCTGGGAGGCGCCCATCTTCTTTTCTTCGGCCGCCGCCGGCCTCGATTTTAATTTCTCCAGCGGGGGCTGGCTGGGAGGTTCCCATCTTCATTTCTTCGGCCCATGTGCCGCTGGCTGATCTTCTTTTCTTCGGCCCCCGCCGGCCTCGATTTGTATTTCTTCGGCCCCTGCCGGCTTGGCAAAGGCGTTGAGGCTGGGCTGAAGAAGAGCCACGCGGTCGAGACCATGTGACCAGGTAGACCGGCCCACCGGGGGATGCCCGATCCCCCGATAGGTCAATCCGCCCCTGACCATTACTATAAATCTCTCATAACAAAACAAAAAAAAAAAAAGGCGATCTGCCAGTATTCAACAACACTTACATCTGGGCTTAAAATACTAATTTCTTTTTTTATTTGAATAGCTTTTTGGCGCCCCCTTAGACCCGGCGCCCGGGGCGGCCGCCCACCCCTCGCTACGCCACTGTGTTTCTCACCTCCCTGCCTGCCGATCTGTCCTGCCTTCCCTCGGATGGATCTCTGGTTCTGACACCGGTTTCCTTGACAATCGACCCTTCTTGAACTCCGTCTGCCACTGACCACTGCCCGATTGACGACTATGCCTGAACTCTGCCTGCCACTGACCACAGCCTGACCCCCGACCATGTCTGGATGCTGCCCGCATTGACCACCACCTGCCTTCGACCACAACTGAACCAGCCGCCTCAGACCCTGGCTTGTGACCTGACCATTGCCTCAGATATCCAGCTCATCAGCGGAGGCACCCGAGGGCTCAACCTAAGGGGAATGAGGACTGGTATAGGTGAAGCTCCAGTTGAGCCTCTGCCACAGCCAGCTCCGCCAGCTGATGGAGGGGACTTGCAGGGCTCCTCTCTGCAGGTTGAAACAGCTCCACCTTGGTGCAAGGTCCGCAACAACCTTTTAATATTTTTTCAAATGCAGTTAAAAATGCAAGTCACAGTTCCATTTTTTAAAATAAAAAATATAACATCTGTGAAGAAAAGCCACGACATCAGCTGACATTGCTTCAGGGGGATAATTTGGGAGGACAACTTATCTGAAAACTCTGTGCTCTTTCCTGAAGCGCTCACAGTCTCACATTTCAACCAAAATGGAGATCTTCCTGAGAGACATCCATTATCCACACCTCTGAGTTTAAATGAAACGTAATGATGCAAAGACCAAAAATCCGCAGTAAATATGACGAATGAATAAAAAAAAACAAAAACAGGACCACAAATTAAAAACTAACACTCAAAACAACGGCACTTTGCATGTCTCTTTCTGTGCTATTGTTCGTTTATTTAATAAACCTTTTCAACATTAAAAACTGACACTCTCAGCAAATAGCAAAATACATGAAAAACTCACTGGAGCAGCTATAACAGCGATAATAGGACACCAAATTTATAAGAAAATGAAAGAGAAGGTTGAGACATCAGGGGATTCTAAAGACATTATCACCATCATCATGTATTTATATCACATTTTTCCAACAAGCTTGAAACTGGTTACAGCAGGGTTTGCTATGAGTACAAAGTAGAGTAAGTAAGAATAAGAAGGGTCACGTAGCACCATAAATCGCATGCTACAGTCAAGTATAGTGCACAAATAGTACCGTGCAGAGCTTACTGTTATGGCAGGTATAGACATTACTGTGAAAGCAGTACAATACGGAATACTATAGGACAATGCAGACCAGGCGATGATGTCTCAGGAGAAACACACACAAAACTGACCTCGAGTGTAGTGAGTGACGTACGTGGAGGAGGTAGACACATTTTGAGGTAGGATGTGCTTGGGGCATTTTTCCTGTATGTCAGAATATGTAGAAGTTTTGATCGCAGTGTTCATGGTTAGGGGCCCTCCATCAGGGGTAAAATTATGGCTGTGTTCAGAAAGTTGCTGCAAGGAGCCAAGTTTTCAGTGGTTTCCTGAAAACAAGGCGCTGTGGAGCTGGTTTGATGTTAGGTGAAAGTGTGTAACTTCCCTAGGCTTGGAACTGATCTGAAAAACGTCTCTTTCTGGTGCTGGTGAGGCAAATCTCCTTGGGGGCTAAGATGACTCAATGGGCTTGTGGCAGTGAGCGTAGGAGGGTGGAAGGGTTAATATGGGATGAGCAGGGCCGGTGCAAGGGTATTGGGCGCCCTAGGCGACCCTTGCACTGCCACCCACCCCCCACTCCGGTCGCGACCCCCCCTCCCCCCTTCCTGTTTCGGGGCTGCTCGCAGCCCTGAGAAGCACACAGTGTCGCGCGCCCCCTCCCTACCTGTTTTGGCGCCGACTATGTGCTTCTCAGGGCACCGAGCCATAGGGGGCACCGAAGAGCAGCCACGTGGTGCCGCAAGCGGGGCCCATCTTGCTCACGGCAAAGAGAAATAGAGACTGTGTGCTTCTTGACCGCCAAAATTCGCCTAATGGTCGCGCCGGCCCTGGGGGTGAGACCCCTGTGTACTGCTGCGTACTGACTAGTTACAAATTCTGCAAGGCCGTGGAGGATATACTCCTGGATCAAGGTATAGACAAGTGACTAGACTGAAGAGGGGCTAGAGTGCTCAGAGAAAATATTTGTTCACATACCACACAGTTAACCTCTGGAATTCATTGCCGGAGGATGTGGTATTCTGTTTATTTATTTAAAATATTTACTACTTGCCCTTCCATGGTTCAGGGTGAGTACAGAAAAACAGGGGTACAGTAAAACATGCATAAAAATGATAAAATAAAAAATAAACATCTATTTTCACATGCGGTAATTACAAACCTTAAACATTACTGGGGGGGAGGGGGAAAACAAAGTGGCTAAGTGATGTCATACGCCAGTTTGAAAAAACAAGTCTTGAGGACTCTTTTAAAGGACTTCGTGTCTTTCAGGCTTCTCAGTTCTGAAGGAAGGGGGTTTCATAGGATGGGGGCAGCAGTTAACAAAGCTCTTTCTAGGGTTTCATCCAGATGAGCAGGCTTGGCAGAGAGTAGGTCAGGGAGACCTTGATTGGAGGATCGCAGTGATCACATAGGCGTGTGAGGTGTCAGTGTTGAGGAGATCCATGGGGAAGAAACATTGTTCAGCATGTTGTGAATAGTGATTACTCATTTGTATCGAATGCGAAAAGAGGCAGGGATCTAGTGAAGGGATTGCAAAACAGGTGTAATATGTTTGCAGACAGGTGTGTTAGAAGTTGGGATGATGGAGAGGTCTAATTATATGCACAAGAAAACCAACTAGCAGGGAGTTACAGTAATCTAGGCCTGAAAACATGAACGACTGAAGGACAGCTCAGAACTCAATGGCTCTAAGAGCAGTTTTAAGTGCCTGAGTGAGTAGTCGTAATTTAAAGAGGAGAGAATGGGACAGTGAGTCAACATGAGCCTGCATGGAAAGTGATGGGTCAATGAGGACGCCAAGCTTGCGCACTGTGTTGGAGATGGGCAGTTGACAATCATTAGAGGGGATGGAAGAAGATGGAAACCTGGAGAAAATGAGATTTTTGGTTTTATTAAGTGAAAGCATATTAAAGCGAAGCCAGTGTTGGACTGAATAAATGCACAGAGAAGCAAATTTTTGAGTTTGCACCCATGAAGATTTCAAAGAAAAGAAAAGCTGAATATCATCTGCTTATAGTCTATAGACTCTATAGTGTACCCTAAGGCTAGTGAGAAGGCGACACAGAGGGGTAAGGTAGATGTTAAATCAAGCAGCCGACAAGGTAAAGGCAGTTAGCGTAGCTGGGGTTAAAAAAAGTTTGTACAAGTTCCTGGAGGAAAAATTCCATAAACCATTATTAACCAGGTAAACTTGGGGAAAACCACTGTTGATCCCTGGGTGTAAGAAGTGTGGGATCTATCTACTATTTGGGATCCTGCCAGATTGGCCGCTGTTGGAAACAGGACACTGGGCTTGATGGACCCTTGGTCTGACCCCATATGGCAATCCTTATGCTCTTATGAATGAACCTCCTGTTCTTGTTTTGAACAAGTACCAGCTAAAACTTCTCAATTACTAGCTCAGATTCTCCAAAATATACTAAAATTACCCACTGACAGAACCGCAGAAGATCTAAAATCCAACAGGTTTGATGTATAAAGGGTTTTCTCTGTTTTGTGCCAATGGGAAAAATTGAGTGTTGACAAAACAGTAGGTGTTGAATCATTAGGGTACTATTATGGGCTTAAGTGAAATGTGAAGGTTTCATGCCAACTTCTGCTAGCAACAGCAGGCATGAGCCATGTACTGGCACACATAAAAAGGAATAGTGTGCAGAGAGGGGAAATCATTGTGCCAGTGCAGAAAGCCCTTGGGAGATCACACTCGTGTACAATTTTGGGCTCTACACATCAAAAAGGTATTAAGCAATTAGAAACAGAAACGTGATTAATGTTTGATCTGTGGGGGGGAAACCTGTTGTTTCTCCCCGTAACCCTCAATTTGAAAGTGTCTTTCCCGGGGGGGCTTGTTTTGCGCACACCGTGGCAAGAATGAGCCTCTCTCATGAGCCAGGGGTATGTTGGATACAATCTCAGTCCCTCCAGTTTACTGGTACAGCTCGTCTCAATATTTGCATAGTGCCAAAGAGAGCGAACTTCTGGAGTTCATAAGCTGCAGTGTGTATCAGCAGCAAATCAAGGTGGGCTTGGAAATTGTTAATAATCAGGCCTGAGGCAAAAATATGCAATTGGGATTGTTTCTGTTATCTTTCTGCCACCTTTTCTTTGTCTCGGCATCACTTGTTACCCGAGGATCTTCTCTCTGTCTCCATACTTTGTACAGAATGGTTGCAGGGAACTGAGATGTTTATTAGCGCAGTGCTTTTCCCCTTTACCATAATGTCTGCTGCTTGTGCAGAAGGTCCCCAGTGATCGCAGCTTTGTCGTTCTCCAGCGCTTTCCTGGTACAGCGATGTCAGAGTGCTTGCACAGCTTCCAGTGGACGAGCCTTGCAACCTTCTTGTGCCTCTCTGTATAGGGGCCTTCTGACATCAGCACTGTGCACATCCCACCCAGCGTCGAGATGTGGAACCGCTTTCACTTCTCTTTCACACAATCTGCATTTGTCTGTTTTACCCTTGCACTTTGTGAACCATCTTGTCCATAGTCCACTGACCTGTGTTACAATTATCAATCACTCGTCTTTAGGTTTAAGTTACCTTTCCTTAGCCTTTCCTGTGACGGGTTTTGATCTGTTTGTGGTTGAAGAAGTAACTCTGTATTTCTCTCTGGATTTGTACCATAACCAATTCTTTTTCCTTGTTTGCTGATCCAAATCTTTATGGAGTTTTTTTCTTGTTTTCAAAATTCTTTCCCCATCGTAAATGTGCTGGTAGATTTTCACGTATTTCTTCTATGCAATGAAACGATTGTCCAACTTTAAGGAGTTGGCTGTCTGCTTTCATACCTCATATTTGGATCTGTTGATGCTCTTAGGTATACTTGGAGGCCTATACACAGACATTAGGGGAAAAACTCACAGGACTGCTTCTATGGCCATGTCCAGAAGCAAAGCACATTCAAGCAGCATTGTCTGAATTATCAAGACTGCTCACCCCGTAAAAATGTTGCTAATAGTATTACTACCCTTAACATAATGCTTGGAGTAATCTGTATGGAGCAGCAGTTACTACCCTTAACATAATGCTTGGGGGCAATCTGCATGGAGCAGCAGTTACTACCCTTAACATAATGCTTGGAGTAATCTGTATGGAGCAGCAGTTATTATCCTTAACATAATGCTTGGGGGCAATCTGCATGGAGCAGCAGTTATTACCCTTAACGTAATGCTTGGGGTAATCTGCACGGAGTGGCAGTTACTACCCTTAACATAATGCTTGGGGGCAATCTGTATGGAGCAGCAGTTACTACCCTTAACATAATACTTGGGGGCAATCTGCATGGAGTGGCAGTTACTACCCTTAACATAATGCTTGGGGGCAAGCTGCATGGAGCGGCAGTTACTACCCTTAACATAATGCTTGGGGGCAATCTGCATGGAGTGGCAGTTATTACCCTTAACATAATGCTTGGGGGCAATCTGCATGGAGCAGCAGTTACTACCCTTAACATAATGCTTGGGGGCAATCTGCATGGAGTGGCAGTTACTACCCTTAACATAATGCTTGGGGGCAATCTGCATGGAGCGGCAGTTACTACCCTTAACATAATGCTTGGGGGCAATCTGCATGGAGCGGCAGTTACTACCCTTAACATAATGCTTGGGGGCAATCTGCATGGAGCGGCAGTTACTACCCTTAACATAATGCTTGGGGTAATCTGCACGGAGTGGCAGTTACTACCTTATGTTATGTTTGCCAGCTCACTGATTTTATTGCCCCCCCCCCAGCTGCAGCAGGACGCCGCAGCCTCAACAACGCACAGCAGGACACAGCCACTCCTACTGTCTCCTGACATGCCCCCTAGGCATGCGTGCGCCAAACCTGGCCAGACTTAAAGGGCCCGTGGCAGGAAAAGACCCATAGCGCCCTCAGATGACATCATATGCTTAGCCCTATAAAGGTCCTCCGCTGCTCCTCTCTCACTGCCTCAGGAATGGGTCAACTACCCCTAGGTAGTGTGAGTTGCTGCTTCAGGGGTCCTTGTCTTCATCCTTATCCAGCCTAGCCCTGCCTTCCTCATCTTCAGCCTCATCCAGCCTTGCCTTGCCTTCCTCGTCTTCAGCCTCGTCCAGCCTTCTGTGTCTTCAGCTTTGCCTTGCCTTTCTTTGGATTGACCTCCGGTATCGACCCTAGCCTGTCACCTGACCATCAACAATAGACCACCATTCATCCTTGCTTGCTGCCAGCCCTGATCACAGCCAGACTTCGGAACTTCTCTTCAGCCTTCACCGGAGACTATCACCTAAGATCTACCGGTCCCTGGAACCCAATTATTCGACCCACAGGGAAAGGGGCTGGTAAAGGCAATGCTCCAGCTCACTCTCTGCATTGTCTTCTGCCCGTTGACAGTGAGGACCTACTCAGCCTTCCCAGTGGGTAGCGTCATCAACCTCACTCCAACACAAGGGACCACAACTCTAACACCTTACCATAAGGCTTGGGGGTATCCTGCAAGGAGCAGCTGTTTCTACCATAGGAAACGTGCTGGGCAGACTGGATGGACCATTTGGTCTTTTTCTGCTGTTATTTCTATGTTACTATGTAACAAAGTAAATGATGGTAGATAAAGACCAAGGTGAACCATGCAGTCTATCCAGCAAGATGTTTAAGGTTGTAACTTTTGTTCTGTGGAGGTTACCCCCTTGCCTTTTGTTCAGGTTAGTAACTGCTGCTCCGTGCACCTCCACTAGCCTCCTGTTTAGGGTGGTCACTGCTGCTCAATGCAAGTTACACCCCTTGCCTTCGGTTAAGGGTGGTAACAGCCGCTCCGTGCAGGTTACCCCAAGCCTTATGTTAAGAGTAGTAACTGCTGCTCCGTGCAAGTTACCTCCCTCCCCTTGCCTTCTGTTCCTATTTTTGTAAGACCCACACTATCTTCAGCTCTTGGAATTTAGCGTCTCAGCATACTCTGATTCTTATAAATTACCTGATGGGCATTGAGAAGTTTTCTATTTCTTACATCCAACTGTTTGAGATCTTTGTGGGGCAATCTATAATTCCAGCACTGTAGGAGAGTGCAGGGATTGCAAATTGGTTAATAGCTTGTATCTTATTCCATACTGTTAAAGTGCTTTTGAAAATCAATTTCAATCTCCTGGGATATTCTTTAGTGATCTTGTCTCTCAGTAACTTGGGCTGGATTGTTGCATCTTCCTTTACGCCTAGATATTCACATACGCCTTTCTGCTCAAGATCATTTATGCTGCAGTCTTTTGCCGGAAAGATGTTTTCAGTTTTGCTAATTTTCCTTTAAGGAGGGTCGCTTTAGCACATTTGTCCAGGTCAAATGTCATCCTGATGCCATCTGAGAAGCTTTTTGCTACTTGGAATTGTTCTACTAAATGCCTGGTGACCCCAGGAGCCATCAAGCTTCAGAAAGTCTTCTGTGGAACCAGCCTGGTGGCTCAGTGCTAGTGCTGTGTGCTGCCAGGCAGAGGAACTGCACTAGATTTCTGGGCTCATTTTCGGATCACTGGGCCAGCCGGGACTGGGGTGCTGCAGAGGAAAGCTTTGCATGCAGTCACTGGAAGGAAAGAGTCCAAGCCATCGCTAAACGGCAACACTTAGTAGCCAGAATCATAGTCCAGAGGGAGCCGTAGTCTGTGGCTTCTGGCCAAAGACCATCCGGGCAACGACTAAGCTAAGCTGATAGGTAAAATAAAAGAGGAGGGAAAAGTCTGGGTAGTTGTGCAGGAAGGTTCATGGTGCAGTAGCTCTAGTAGAAGCCAGTTCTGATTAAGCTGGAAGCCCAAATGAGCAGGAAGAAACTGCCAAGCAGGAAAATAAGATATGTTTTCTTTCCAGTGCTAGAGAAGGCACCATTTACTTCTATAGAATGATGTGATCCCCTCATAGGGTAGGGATAAGGGTGATATATTTGTACAGAGTGATGAGATCCCTTTATAGGCGGGTTAGGGATAGAGTTGATGTTGTCATGCGGGTGCAGGCTGGACTCTAGGTGCAGCCCCGCAGGAGTAAGGCAGGGCTTGGACTTATCTTCTGCTTAGCCAGCTCCCTCCCCCACAGGTTAAGCCCTTGGGTTGTGGGGGCCTAAAGGGCTTGGCTTCTCCTACATAACATCATGGTAAATCAGGCTGAACAAGTCAAGACAAGCTGAACGAGACTGGAGAGGCTGGACAAGGCAGGGAAGGTACTGGCAGGAACTGAGGTCAGGCACAGGCTGAACATTTTGGCAGAGTGTTGTGTCCGTTGGTGCCCGACGCCCTCTCTCCACCCTCCTTACCTCTCTGGCGCCTCCCTCTCCGTCCGCGGGGAGATTGGCTGCCGTGGCATCCTTCTGCCGCAAGTCCTCGGGCGTTCCCGGACCGGCTCGACGCTGCTATCCGCCATGTTCCTGGAGGCCTAGGGGCGCAAGCGCGGCCCTGACTGAAGTACCAGCTCTGGCGCGAACCTTGGGGGCGTTCCCCGAAGATGACGTCACCCGCGATGAATATTTAAGGTCTCAGTATTTGCTAATACCAAGTTAGCAAGGGTTTCGCTACCTAAGCTATTCTGCCTCCTCGGACTTACCAGAGGTACCCGCTCCTCGGGGGCCTCGCTCTCTCCTTTGTTTTTCAGGTGACAGTCTGGAACCGGTACTCGCTCCTCGAGGGCCCTTGTTCCCAGACTTGCTTCATATACTCTTCTGCCTGGAAGTCATCACTACCAACTATATCAGCTACATCAGTGAGTTACCATCATTCTCTCTGAGCTTTCCCTGGAACCAGGTACTCGCTCCTCGAGGGCCTATACATTCCAGCTCCTGGGCTTTATTGGGACATTGTATGAGTGTTACCATCTGCATATCCTGCCTACTCACTATATCTCAGTTTCTCTACAGCTCAGCCTCCAGGGATCGCTGTTCCAGTATTTGAGGGACTACAGCCCAGCCGGGCTTTCCAGCTCACTACTGCCACCTCTGGTGGTTCAGTATACTGTCTAATAAAAGAACTAGTGTGAGTCTGTCTCCAAACTCTGAGCCTGACCAGTGGTCCCTCTCGGGATCTTTCCCCGGGGGCATGGTCATCTGCCACCGGCCCAAGGATCCACCCACAACTATCCCTAACTATAACAGATTGCTAACTCCATGCAGACTGTTAACTCCGAACTATAACAGATTGCTAACTCCATGCAGACTGTTAACTCCGAACAATAACACAGAGACAGGCTGGAAGCTGAAGAATGGATACTGGAGCAGGTTGGATGATGCTAGAAAAGCTAGATAGACAGGCTGGAACTGAGGACTGGATACTAGGCAAGAGCTAGGGCTGGATACAGACTCAGGCTGGGGAGTGAATACAGGCTCAAGCTGGGGACTGGGAAACAGACAAGGGACTGAACATGATGGTGCAAGACAGAACAAGGACTGGACAGGACTGGACTAGACAAGGACAGGACTGGATTAGAGAGGAACAAGCAATAAAGAACAGGTAAGCCCAACAGGGTACAAGGCTGGGCAAGAGAACCTAGCAGTTCCAGAGGCTGTAAGGCCAAGGGGACCAGAGAGAAAGGCAAGGAGGCCAGAGAGTGAAGCAGGAGGCAAAGAAAGGCCACAGGGCAAGGCAGAAAGCCTGGGTAGGCTGCAAGTCAAGACAGGATGCCTGGGTAGGCCGCAAGGAAAGAAAGGAATGAGAGAACAAGGTGGCCAGATCAGGGAGCCAAGGCGACTCGATGAAGAGACAACTAGGTAATGACAAGGCAGGGTTAAATGGGGCTGAGACTTGTAATCAGTGAGGAGGTCCTTGGCAAGGCTATCGTCAAAATTCACTGAGGATTCCTGGTGGAGGGAAGATTATGCATCAGGCTGGACCTTGGCAAGGAGAGACGATGTAACAGGCAAAACTGAGACAGATATATTTGTACAGAGTTATGAAATCCCCTCATAGGGCAGGTTTAGGGTTGTTATATTTGTACAGAATGATGATAATCCTCATAGCATAAGGTTGATATGTTTTACAGAATGACGGCATCCCCTCTCAGGGCAGGGTTAAGGCTGATATATTTGTACAGCGGGATGAAATCCCCTCGGATAGGGTTAGGGTTGATATATTTATATAGAGTGATGAGATCCCCTCATAGTATACGGTTAGGGTTGATACGTTTGTACGGAATGATGAGATCCTCTCATAGGGTAGGGCTAAGGCCGATATATTTGTACAGAGTAATGAGATCCTCTCGAAGGTTAGGGATAGGGCCAATATATTTGTAAAGAACAATGAGAAACCCTCATACGATAGGGTTAGGGATTATATATTTGTACAGAAATCCCCTTAGAGTAGGGTTAGAGTCAATATATCTGTACAGAGTGATCCTACCCCCTCGTAGGGTACAGTTAGGGCTGATATTCTTGAACAGAGTGATAAATTCACCCCAGCCTCTTCTCTCTCATTGGCTTAGTACAGGGGCGGATTGGCCTATTGGGGAATCGGTTGCTCCGTACACATGTTTTTGTTTTTTTTTAAGCTTCCTGCCCGAAGAAAAGATCGGCGGGGCCACAGCCCGAAGAGAGGCCTGCGCGGCCATAGCAGAAACCATCCTACTGCGGTCCGAAGAGAGGTCTGTGTGGCCACATCAAACCCCATGCTGATGCAGCCCAAAGAGAGGCCTGCACGGTCACGGCAGAGCCCATTCTGCCAAGACCTGAAGACAGGCCTGTGCGGCCGCATCAAACCCCATGCTGACATGGCCCAAAGAGAGGCCTATGTGACCGCTCCTGCTGCGGCCTGAAGAGAGGCCTGCATGGCTTAGACCCTCTCCCTCCCACTCCCTATCTTGCAGGAGCAGCTGGTAGAAGCCATCTTCCACCTCCCTTCCGGCAGTGGTCAAAGACAAGGCCAGAATAAAAAGGGAAGGCCTGAAAGCTCTGTGTGTATGCTTGTGTGTATGAGAGAGCACTTGCAACTATGTATGAGACAGCCTGCATGTGTGTGTGAGAGAGCCTGCGTGTGTGTGTGAGAGAGAGCCTGTGTGTGTGTGTGTGTGCGAGAGCGCCTGCATGTGTGTTTCAGAACCTGCATGTGTATGACAGAGTGAGAGAGCTTGCCTGTGTATATGTGAATGAGAGAGACTGTGTGTGTGTGGAAGCAAGAAAGCCTATATATGTGACAACATATATGTGAGTGAGCAAGAGCCTGTGTGTGTGACAGCATGCGTGTGTGTGTGTGTGTGTGTGTGTGTGTTGAGGGAGAGAGAGAATAAAGATTGTGAGGTGCCTCTCCCCCAATCCTAAGATCCCAGGTATGGAGAGCTGAAAATTTTTAATCCTATTATTTTAAATTTTGGAGTGTTATTTCATTTGTCTGCTGTTTGAAATGTTTTTTGGGGGGGAAATAGTAGAACAAAATTGTGAGTTATTTTAATTACTGGCTGTTTGTTGGCTGTTGACTGTTGCCTACTTGACATATTTATTTTTATTAGTATGGTTTAAATTTGAATGTTGATTTATATCTCTTCACTTTATTGCTTAATGTTTTATGAGGAATTATGTTGTTTCTGTTTTTCCATTATTGCACTGCATAGTAGTCAGGCTTGCTGTGGTTTCCACAGCATGTGTGTGAGACAGAGTTTGTGAGCCAGTCAGCGTGTGTGAAAGAGAATATAAGAGAGTTTGTGTGAGAATGAACATATATGTTAGAAAGTGTATATGTATAAGAGAGAGGAGAAAGGTTGTGCATACCTCCTATCCCTGACTAATCCATGACAATCTCAGAGTGACTGGGATCTAAACTTCCCAAGTATGGAGAGCAAGGGAATTATTTTAGCCTTAGTTTTAATTATTGGGTGTTATTTGATGCGTTTGCTATTTTGAAATATTTTATTGATTGGAAATTTTTTTTTAAAGTTATATATTTTTAATCACTGGATATTCTATTCATCAGCTGCTTTGAAATATTTATTATTTTTATGAGTATTGTTTTACTATTATGATTAATGGTTTATATAGACTGATTTTATTGTTTGATGTTTAATGAAAAATGGTGATGTTTCCGTTTTTCCTTTATTGCACTGCATATGTAGTCTGTCTTATTAAGGTTTCTAATTCAGTTTTTCTTTGTGTGTTACTCTAGTTAAACATTTTTGTCTATTTATTCTGTATTTGATGAGGGTCTGTGATTTTCTGCATGTGTGACTGAGGTGAGGTATTCTGCTAGGGTGTAGTTTCTGTGTAGGTATCTATAACAGCTTTGCTTGTTCTATTTCCTAATATCAAGTGTATTTGTGTTTTAGGCCTGTTGTATTATTTTCAATGTTGCCTTTTCATAGGTAAGGTTGTTACTGTTTGAATGCTGGCAGTTAGTGCTATTTTCGTATGGGAGGTTTACTATATTGTAATTCAGTTTACTCAGAGCTTTCTGAAGGCCAACATGCTTTACAATAGTCCTAATACCACATGGTTGCAGGTATCTTTTTTCGCAAAGTTTTCTACATCAATTGGTGGGGGTGCCAAGTGATATTTTTACGTTAGAACACTATAAATGCATAATGTTTAATTGTTTGTGGGAAGGTGGGGCCAAGAGTGTGTGCAAGGCTGTAAGGTTCGCCTATGACACCTAGAAACATAGAAATGATGGCAGAAGAAGACCAAATGGCCCATCCAATCTGCCCAGCAAGCTTTCATACTTATTTTTCTCATACTTATCTGTTACTCTGACCGCTGAGGTCAGGGCCCTTTTTGCTAACTTTTTGGTTCTAATTTCCTTCCACCCCCACCAATTGATGTAGAGAACAGTGCTGGAGCTGCATCGATGTGAAGTATTAGCCTAATTGGTTAGGGGTAGTAACCGCCGCAATAAGCAAGCTACTCCCACGCTTATTTGTTTGCCCAGCCTGTGCAATTTAGTCCTTGTTGGTTGTTGTCTAAATATAAATCCACTTTTCTTCATTCCTCCTGCCGTTGAAGCAGTGAGCTGTACTGTATATGTATTCAAAGTGAAGTATCAGGCTTGATTGGTTCAGGGTAGTAACCACCGTAACAAGCAAGCTACTCCCATGCTTATTTGTTTTTTCAGCCTGTGTAATTTAGTCCTTGTTGGTTGTTTGAATATAAATCTTCTTTTCTTCATTCCCCCTGCCATTGAAACAGAGAGCTGCTTGGATATGCATTGAAAGTGAACTATCAGACTAATTTGGTTTGGGGTAGTAACCGCCGTAACAAGCAAGCTACTCCCACGCTTATTTGTGAATGCAGATCCTTTTTCCCACATTTCCTCTTGCCGTAGAAGCATAGAGCAAAGTTGGAGTCGCATTAACCGTGTGTATGTTTACTGAATAAGGATAGTAGCCGTCATTCCCGTAAGCCACCCCCATGCCTCTTCTCTTCATTTCATTTACCTAATACCCTTGCACCAGCCTTGGGTTACTGGTTCTCTCCAATCTCAGCCAGGGCTTAATTTTCTCTTTTTATAAGCCCAGGGAACAGTATGGGTCACTTCTATTCCCCACTCCCCTGGAACAGATAGTTAGAGCCCAGCCTGAGGAACCATACCAGCAGCAGACAGTGTGGCTTGCAGTCAATGGGTATGTACTAGAGTGCTGGGAGGGTTGCAGAGAAATGGAGGCAAGCCACAGGCACAGGAGGGAAGGGGGTAAGCCAGGAGTAAGTGCCTATGCAGTGCTGGGGAGGCTTCTGTCTGAGGTGACTGTACTGAGCTCTGAAACAGCAGGCTGTGGAACCAGTGAGGCTCCTAGAGCATGAGATTGGGAGAGGGAGAGGGCTGCTGCAGAATGGGGAAGGGCTGGCAGCAAGCAAGAACTTTACACCATGAATAGCAGTGCCGTACTGGGGGCACTCACTGTGTGAGCACATAAGCAGCAGCACAGTATGTCTGCATATATATGTGTGTGTGTGTATGTCAGAGAGAGTGAGCGAGAGAGACACACCCTTACATACTTTGTCTGTGAGAGTGTGTGTGTGGGTGTCCTTCTCTCTGACATAGACACACACCCACACCAGGGTTGTCAGGTTTTCACGAAAGAATAAGTGCTATTTTCCAAAAAAACAAGCCCAAAAAAAGCCCAAAAACATGAGATTAAAACTACACAGAAAACACTTAAAAAATACTTTTGTAAGTGTAATGGAGGAAATACAGTGGCTTGCAATTGTATTTAACCCCCCTAAAAATGTCCATCAGATTTTTGTTGATTACATGACATTACACAGATTGTTCCAGACAGTATTGCGCTAAAAGTACATTTTTAAACTCACAATTCATTATTCAGCAATGGCTTCTATCTAGCTACCCTCCCATGTAGGCCAGTTGTATGACTGACTGGTGCACCACCACTCCAGTCTCAGCCACTGAACTCTGTAGCTCCTTCAAAGTAAAAAAAACAAAAAAAACCCCACAACGGCCCATCACACTCATTCTCCCCCACTCCCCCAGCACATGTCTGGCCCCCACACACTCATTCTCCCTCCCCCCAGCAAGTCTGCCCCCACACACTCATTCTCCCTCCCCCCAGCACATCTGCCCCCACACACTCATTCCCCCTCCCCCATCCCATGCAAGCACATGTCTGTCCCCCTTCACACTCACTCCCTCTCCCCATCCCCTCCAAGCACATGACTGGCCCCCTCACACTCATCCCCATCCAGCACGTCTGCCCCCTCACACTCATTCCCCCTCCCTATCCCCTCCAAGCACATGACTGGCCCCTCACACTCATCCCCATCCAGCACGTCTGCCCCCTCACACTCATTCCCCCTCCCTATCCCCTCCAAGCACATGACTGGCCCCTCACACTCATCCCCCCCAAGCACGTCTGCCCCTTCACACTCATTCCCCCTCCCTATCCCCTCCAAGCACATGACTGGCCCCCTCACACTCATCCCCATCCAGCACGTCTGCCCCCTCACACTCATTCCCCCTCCCTATCCCCTCCAAGCACATGACTGGCCCCTCACACTCATCCCCCCAAGCACGTCTGCCCCTTCACACTCATTCCCCCCCAGCACATATCTGCCCCCCCCTCACACTCACTCCCTCTCCCCATCCCCTCCAAGCACATGACTGACCCCCCTCACACTCATCCGCCCAAGCACGTCTGCCCCCTCACACTCATTCCCCCCCCCAGCACATATCTGCCCCCCCTCACACTCATTCCCACTCCCCATCCCCTCCAAGCACATGACTGGCCCCCTCACACTCATCCCCATCCAGCAGTCTGCCCCCTCACACTCATTCCCCCTCCCTATCCCCTCCAAGCACATGACTGGCCCCCTCACACTCATCCCCATCCAGCACGTCTGCCCCCTCACACTCATTCTCCCTCCCCATCCCCTCCAAGCACTTGACTGGCCCCTCACACTCATCCCCCAAACACGTCTGAACCCCTCATACTCATTCCCCCTTCCCCCCCTCTCCCAGCACACTTGGGTATCTCTTCTTTTTGATTGTTGTCAGTTAAGTGCTTCGCTCCCTTCAGTGTTCATGCCTGCCGTGCTACATAAAATCTTCCTTGGTCACCAGACGCTGTTGCTTGCCGTCAGTACCTATCTGCCCACGTGCTCTGCTGACGGTGCACAGGCCTCATCAGCGGCAGCAGCCAATCACAGGGACAGCTGGGCTCAAGTCCCACCCACCAAGTTAAAAAAAACATGATTGACAGCAAAAAACTCCCACTAATAAGCAACCCGTAATTGAAAAAAAAAAAGTGAATTGCTAGAAAAAAAAAGCCCAAACTCACGGGAAATAAGCGAGGTTGGCAACAACTGACCCACACTCTGTGTGGGTGTGTCTTTGGGTCTGAGAAAGCATAGGTGTCTTTGAGTCTGTCAGTGTGTATGTGCCAATAAAGTTTCTGCAAACTAAAAATCTGTTTGTGACTGAGTGAGTGTGTGTCTAACGCTGGCTGGCAGTTTCATTACTTGCAACTGGTTCAAGAGCCAGACAGGGAACCAGGATATATATCTCTATAAGAGATATAAGCAGATGTGTTGGGGGTCCAACCAATTTGCATGGATGGAACGGGGGCTGCAGCTCTGCTCACCCCTGGTCTAGAATGTGCTCAACCTCGTAGTTGTTTAGGAAAGATGAAGTTTAGTTTGGAGATATTTTGGCTCAGTTCTGCCAGGTTCCAGAGACAACTTGCCGTGCTTTTGGGAGCTGTTGACACGTGTGTTACAGGGAAAGTGCATGAGAGCGTGAGATACCCATGGGCCGGTTTTGAAAAAAATCCCCCCGGGGCTGATATTTTCTTGCAACCCGCCCCCGGTTAAGTATCCCTGTTCCTGCACAGAATACATCTTCCTTTCCATTTAGTTTTATTAATTTGTACTTGCGCATTAGATAATCTCTGATAAGCAGGAGGGAGAGGGATAATCTATGTCTCTTTTGCTTAGCCATTTTTTTCATATTGGAAAAAGTAAATGAGGCGATTAACATTTATCATGTCTTCCTCCCCTCACTGAACCTGTCACAGGCTCATCTGGGTCTAAATTAGCTTCTTACAGTAATGCCGCGTAAATTATTCCTGCCGTCCTTTTATCTGCCCAGTTTATCTTGTCAGCTTGTCACTCTTAATTCTGATACCCTCACATCTGCCCTCTCATGCTGCCAGCCAACCTCTGCCCTGCTGCACCTCTCTGCCTGCTCTTTAGCCCTGAAATTCTCTCATCCATGAAAAGTATTTTGCCACTTAAGATTTCTTTCTTTGGAATCTGCTTCTCGCATGGAGAGTTGAGGATCTTATCCCCTATACATGTCCTGCTATTCCCAGTACTATCTCTGCGGGACACTGCATCCCATGGCTCTCCCCATCCTAGCTCTCTTCCTTCCCAAATCTTTTACCTTTCTCCTGGCTTTGGTATCTTCTTCTCCTTCTCTTCCTGCTGGGCTCTGTCTTCCCTCTCCCTCCTTTTCTTCCCATGTAGTTAAAAAGGAAAAAGAGAATGGCAAACTAGACAGTAAAAATGAAACAGAGAGTGAAGGAAAGAAGCAGAAACACGGGAGATTGAGAAACGTTTATTATTTAGCTGCAGTCTGCCATGACCTGAGGTGAATAGAGCTTATGCTGTAGAAGCAGCCAAAGGAGGGACAAGCCCAGCACCCACTTTGTCCCTAAGACACGGTGGAGGAGGTGGCGGGAGGGCCATAAAACTCTCCATCCTCGGGCTATGGCTCATCATCTCACTAGAGAGAGGGAGAGTGGAGGAGACCCTGCTCACTCTGGAGCCTGCGGTGTTTCCTCGGTGTCTTAATCCTGGCTTAAGACATTGACATGCATGAGAATGAACTCAATGCCACTCACCCCGCCCACACACATACCCAGGCATACAAGCCCAACTTCACCTACCCACGCCCTACCTCTGTGCTCACTGCAAGACCGAGCTGCACCTTCCAGCTCTCCAGCCCATTCCCTACATGTCTCCTGTCTTCCTTTACTCTTGCTGCCATACACTTTCCTTCATTCTCTGGTCTAGATACCAGCTTTATTTCTGCACTAATAACCATGCCTGTTTGGCTTTATTCTTTCTCTCACCCTGGCTGTGGCCACTCTCAGGTCAATGCAATATATAGTATGCATCCAAAACCCCTCATGCAATAAAGGGATTAGTGCCCCAGTTCTTGTTTTGGGGTTAACTTGCCCACTCCCTCGTTCCCATTGGTGGGAAACAGTCTTTTACTGATATCTAGGAGCCACCTTAAGAAAGATCCTATAGGAGAGGGCTTCCTCTTATTCTTAGGAAGCCTGCCTGCAGTTCTCTGGGAGCACTAGGATGCCCAGCTGGGAAGCTGGAGGTTGGGGCATGTCTCCACACTGGTCTCTTTTCTCTTCTCTGTACTCACTGAGCCCAGTATTCAAAGATATCTGGTTACCTAAATTACCTGTCCTGGGCACTTGATGCAATTGGCAAATAAGCTGCCGTGTAAAAGGGAATTTGCTCGTCCCTAGTGCTCTGTATCGGGCGCCCAGGAGAAGTGTCTGTGGGTCTAGAACAGCCTGATCAGAACTCCCTCCCCACCACCCCAACAGGGCTGTTCCTGATTGGTCCTTTCCACTGACACTTGTCAGTGGAAAGGTCCAATCCCCTTTCAGGACAGCCTTCTGAAAGGGGATTGGTTCTTTGACTGACATGTGACAGTGAATGGACCAATCGGCAGGAAGTGAAGGAGTGATTACATTAATATCAAGTGCCATAATATTAATGTATTCACTGCTTCACTCACTACCGGCAGGGGTTCCGATTGGGCCAGACCTTGGGGATGCTGCTTTCTGTGTTTCCCCAATGAGGAACTACAGAAAGCAGGATTTTCTTTTTTGTTAAGCCCTTGAGCGGGACATAATTCTGCTTTCTGTGGTTCCTCCTATTTAGTATCGTTAAGCTACTAATAGGAGGAATCACAGAAAACAGGATTTTTTTTTTGTCAGACTTTGAGCACCGCATGCTTTAACGCCTGCTCCCAGGCAGGCGTTATATTTGCAGCGTTAAAATTGCGGGAGTTATTTTGCACTGGGGGGGGGGGAAGGCGGGTAATAGCTAATATCCTCATCGACATGAATTTACAGATGATGAGTGCCATTAGCTACGTGCTGGTTTGGACACGCCTTTTGGACGCTCTAATCCCCTTATTGCATGAGGGGTTTTGGACGCGCATGCAAAACATGCGTCCAAGCACATGTAAAGCTGTGCACTTGGCCGAGCGCACTGTATTGCATCGCCTTTGATGAGTCTCCAGAGGAGAGCGCTGATGAAACTAAATTACTGTGCATTCTTTTATGGAAAAGCATATTATGAATTCAATAAGTACATAAATCCAATAAATAAATACTGCCCAGATGAAACACAATGGCGGTGTCCTAAAAGAGCTTCAGAAGGGACAGGCACACTGGCAGCCTTTTGTTAAGCGGGAGCGGTTCAGTCCTTCTTAGGTAGTGTCCCAGATATGCTAAGGCAGTTTACTTTAAATATGGAGGATCCCTTTCTTCAAGAAACACCTGAACTCAATGCATGTTATAAAATACAGCAAAAAATACATAATACATCGATATTCATTGAGGGGGTCATTTTCAAAGGTCTACGTGGGGGCTGTGCGTGTAAAATCGGCAAATAAGTAAACTGTGCAGGCCAAAGGCCAGGACTACGTGGGTACTGCCACTACCATGTGGAACAGTGTACATGTACAAAGAAGGTGTTTCAAGGGTTAGAAAGTAGACCCACACGCGCACATTTTATAAGCGAGGTACGCATGCACATCACCAAGCATGTGTGGGCACTTTTACACCTGCTATTTAAGTTGCAGGAATGAAATATGACCTCTCTTTTCTCTGCAGTTGTGGGGTGGTGGGGTCTGGGCAAGCTGGTGGAGGGCCTAGGTGAAAAGGTAGAGGTGGTTGGAAGTGTTTTCACGCACTATGTCACCCAGCTTTACAAAATATCTCTCTGCACATAAACGAAGGGCTTCTAAGCGCACACTTTGCAATTATTGTGCATGTAAATTATGTATGTGCACTTTTATAAATTAGACATACAAAGTAGACAGGGGTCCCCTCTATGCACTTAAGTTTCACAGAATTTATGCACTTACGTTTGGACTTATGCAGATACTGTATATTCCTTAGTGCTCAGTCTTTAAGGGACATTGTTACAGTTTGTTATTGCTCTAATATGACGTGCTGAGTCTTCATTTTACTAATAGTGATTTGTCTGAAGGAACGTTAGGCTCTTTATTCTATTAAAACAGAGCCCTTTTTCAATGTTTCAATAAGTGTTGCTTTCAGTATAGCCTTACTGGTATCTTATAAAACTAATGCTGTTGAACTTTTAAATAAATGTAAGCCCAGATAAGAAAGTTACAAAGGGGTGCATGCTTTATAGTATTTATTATAATGTACTGCTGAATGTTTGGGATACTACATAAGAACATAAGAAATGCCATACTGGGTCAGACCAAAGGTCCATCAAGCCCAGTATCCTGTTTCCAACAGTGGCCAATCCAGGCCATAAGAACCTGGCAAGTACCCAAACATTAAATAAATGTCAAGCTAGTAGCTACTAGTGCTTATTAATAGCAGTTTATGGATTATTTTTCTCTAGAAACTTATCCAAACCTTTTTTAAACCCAGTTACACTAACTGCTACAACCACATCCTCTGGCAATGAATTCCAGAGCTTAACTATGCGCTGAGTGAAAAAGAATTGTCTTCAATTTGTTTTAAATGAGCTACTTGTTAACTTCATGGAATGCCCTCTAGTCCTTCTATTATCTGAGAGAGTAAATAACCAATTTACATTAACTTGTTCAAGTCCGTTTATGATTTTAAAGACCTCTATCATATCCCCCCTCCGTCTCCTCTTCTCCAAACTGAACAGCCCTAACTTCATTAGCCTTTCCTCATAGGGCAGCTGTTCCATGCTCCTTAACATTTTGATCGCCCTTCTTTGTACCTTCTCCAATGCAACTATGTCTTTCTTGAGATGCAGCGACCAGAATTGCATACAGTACTCAGGTGCAGCCTCACCATAGAGGGATACAGAGGCATTATGACATTCTCCTTTTTATTCATCATTCCCTTCTTAATAATTCCTAACAATCTGTTTGCTTTTTTGATTGCCACAGTTTTCACGTTGGCCTCTGCACGTCGGGAAAAATTGTAGCTTTATATTGTTGTATTGAGCATTTGACCCTTTCTACCTTCATAGTTGATTCTAATCTCTGGCTCACATCTTAGTAAAGGTGAGCCAAGAACTGAGAATTCGATATAAATGCCAACTGATCTTAACCTCTACCAATAGATTACCTCTACTGCTAATGAGCAGTCAGATCTAATTGGAAGGCAGTGAAGATAGCCAGTCTATTAACTTCCCTTACCCCTCAATCCATGAGAGCAATCAGTTCTAGTGGCCGATGCAATATGGGTGCGCGAACAACAGGCGCTCAGTCATGAGCGTCCATTTTCCTAACGGACGGCCAACCACCTCTCCCGGGCATGCGATGCAGTTTGCCAATAAGCTGCTGAATTAAAAAGGAGGTGCTAGGGGAAATTGTAAGACCGCAGTGCTTCCTTGGCATCGGGCACCCAGGAGAAAAGGCTGTGTGCGGGTTTAGGAAAATGGACGCTCGTAAATTGAGCATCCATTTTCCAAACCTGACCGCCATCAAGACTTTTTTTTTTCCCCCATGTTGCTGCTTTCTGTGGTTCTTCTGACTTAATATCGCGACGGTATTAATTTAGAGGAACCACAGAAAAAAAACAGTATTTTCTGCTTTCCTGCTTAACTTTTGGGGCTCCTCAATGCCAGTTCCGGGCTGGCGTTCATTTTTGAGGGTTAAAATGTGCGCATCGGGCGCACGGCTATTTTTTACACCGGGGGTTACTAGCTAATAGCCTCAACAGCGTGGCATTTACATGTGATGAGCGCTATTAGCTACGCGCTGGTTCAGACGCGCTGATCCCCTTATTGCTTCAAGGCTTATGGACGCACATCCCAAACGCTCGTCCAGCCGCGGGTTAACCTGTGCGCTAGCCTGCACGCACGATATCACAGCGGCCTGCTAGTGTATAAAAAGGGTCAGTCTCATAGCGGGGCAGGCCCCTTTTTTTCCCCCCTTTTGATCTCATGGAAAGGATGTGGTAGGAGAGCAGGCCTGTGTGGTCTGGATTGTATTCTGAGTTGAAGACCGCCTTTTACTGCCGGACTAATAAACCTCTATTTGGATTTCGGACCCTAAAAAGAAGAAAGGCCCACCAGCAAAGGCAACCCTGCTGGTTGGAAATCTCTTCTCATTCTCTCCATCCTGCTGAAGATGTAAGTGTGGGCCTGTGCAGCTCTTCGGGCCAGATTTTGACTTTCCTAGGATGAGGAGCTGATAGAATTTCACACGGCTACTACTGAACCCTTGCTTGTGGACTGTACTGTGGATGTTACCTGGACTTGTGAGCTGCTTATCTGCTCTGGCGTTTTATTGCCCTTAACACAGGTGTCCAGCTGTTGCCAGCCAAAGGGCCTGTCCCGACTCAGTTTGCAGAGAGGGGAATCCAGCGAGGTGAGGGATTCAGGGGAAGTGTTGTGTTTGCAGCTGAGTCTTCCAGTGCAGGCCACGGAAGTGATTCCAAGGCCAGGGCTAGCGTGCTTTATGGCGTCACTGGCGTGTTGCTAGGGGACATCCTCCTTGGGAAAGGAAGGGATCCCGGTCTTTTACCTGTTCTGATACCTCCTGCTTGTAGGGTTCCTCCCTCCATTCTCTGGCCAGCTCCTTTCTAGTCACTTGTTTTCCCTAAAACCCTATCCACAAGTTCAGTCAGGGGTTACATGTCCTAATGGAACACCCCCCCCCCCCCCACACACACACACACACAAAATCCCAATACACCAGAGGTTTAGCAAAATAGAACACATTTTAATCTAAATGTGAACTTATAAAAATGATAAATAACTTTTTAACTGGAAGAAGAACTAGGCTACAAAAAAGGGATAAAAGAAAAATCCCCCAGGGACCTGGAGAGGAGAGGTCTAGGCAGGCTTGGGGGGGGGGGCAGGGTACTGAGGTGCCAGCTATAAAGCTAACAACTGAAGAACAGCTCTAGGCTGGTAGCTATGCAGCGCCCCTCAGCCGCCTGCTCTCTGTGCTCACCCTGCATGCCGATCACATTTTTTTAATATATATATATATATTTGATTTATATTCTGCCTTGCAGCCATTTCAAAGCAGATTACATTGAGGTACTGTAGATGCAGCCACTCCAGAGCTGCCCCCACAGCTCCATGAGGCCTGAGCTCTGCTAAAGGCGCAAGCAGTCCTCCTGCACAGCTAGCCTCAGAAGCTGCCAGTGGCTCTGCAGTATGCGTGCCTATATGTGGCTTCCTCCTCCTCTACCCCCAAAAGGAGGTCCCCGCCAGGGCCTTTGTCCTCTGGCCTTATGGAGGCCAACAAAAGTGAGGGGTGTGGGCTGACGGTGGAGTGGCCTTGGGCCTGGCTCCTGCTGCTAGTAGGGACTGCTTGTGCCGAAGCAGCTGCTGAGGGCCTGCTCCTCCTCCTCCTCCTTTTCAGAGTGTTGTTGGTATCTGTAAAAGGAAACAATGTGGAATTCAAGTGAGCAGATAGCTGGACAGATAGCATGAGGAACAGTTAGGTTGGAGAAGTGAACTTTTCCCCAAAGTTTACTGATGACGTAGGGCGGAGATTCCCAAACCTGTCCTGGAGGACCCCCCAGTCAGTCAGGTTTTCGGGACATCCACAATGAATATGCATGAGATTAAATTTGCATGTGCAGAGTCTCCATAGAGAGTATGCAAATTTCATCTCATGAATATTCATCGTGGATATCCTGAAAACCTGGCTGGCTGGAGGTCCTCCCCAAGACAGGTTTGGAAACCTCCGATTAGGGTAAGGGTTGTGGCAAGGAAGCTACAATATTATAAAGTTACAAGCAAACAGTGGGATAACCTACTATTGGTGGGTATAAAAAAGGGAGCTTTCTTTATCTCTGAAAGAGAATTATTATCTTTGAAATCATCTGAATAATTTGGGAGTTGTTTCTGATGAGAATATATGTTTAAACACTTTTTTATTGAGCAAGAAATAATGACAAACAGCGTTTGACAACCTGCCCGGGAGGTCTTGGCACTTAGCCCCCCGCCGCAGAACAGTCACAAGAGGCTCATTTACAAATATACATTCCCCCCCACACAGCTTCCCCACCCTCTCCCACCCACTCCCTACTATCCCGTAATCCCCCCCCGAAAAAGTCCAAACATCATAGCTATAGTGGTTGTTGGGGTGGTTTACGCCTCCTGATCCGTGTGCAATACCAGCGTGATTAATCCGTCAGCGAGGAACTAGGGTCTGCAGAAGAATTAAGGATATGGCTCCGAATCCTATGTGGCAAGGACTGGATATACACCAACCAGATCCGTACAAATCTAGACCGGAGAAGCGGAGACGCCCTTGATGCCAAAAGTTCCATCTGTAGTAATTTGTGGAAATGATTTCGCCAAGTCCAGTTTGTTGGCACCTCAGGGCCTTTCCAATGCAACAGGAGGAGCTTTTTCCCTACATAGCATGCCTTCTGGATGAGCAACCGAGTATCCAATCGTTTGATTTGAGTAGGATTCGGCAGCCCAAACAGCATGGTGGCATATGAGAGCGGAACAGCGACACCCAACAGCCTCTCCAGATAGCGCACTATCGCCACCCAAAAACGGCGTACACGCGGGCAACTCCAAAAAGCGTGCGAGAGTGTACCCTCATCAGCAAAGCATTTTGCGCATTGACTAGTTTCCCGCAGGGAGGCCCGAAAAAGAAAACTGGGCGAAAGATATGCTCTCCAAAGGATTTTGTACTGCATTTCCCTATAGTAAAAGTTGCATGTCACCTTGGAGATTTGCTTGACGCCCAAACAAAGGAGGGGCGCGGAGATGTGGAAAATACCGTTGCTATTCCATCTCTCAGCCAACCGAACCCAATCTTGCGCTACCGTTAATTGAGTTAACCCCCTATTAGCCTCAGCCAGCGACAGTTTACGTGCCCGGTTCAACTTCAAAAACTTAACCAATGCCTCAAAGTTAGCTAGGTTTTTACAGGCCCCCGGCAATGAAGAAATATAATGTTGTAGCTGAAGATACGGGAACAATTGCTTTGGACGCAGGGTGTACATCTTGACAAGGTCTGCAAAGGATAGTAACGAGCCGGCCCCATCTATGACATGGCCCACTAAAGTGATTCCCTTCTGAGCCCAGAGCCGAAAGCCCATCGTGTGGGAGCCAGGTGTAAACTGCGGGTTCCCCTGCAGAGGCAGCAAACAAGCACAAACAGAGGGAATATGCAAAGATTTACATAAAAACCTCCACGTTTGCCGTAGTGGCTCCGTGAGGGGATGTAGGCAACTGGGAACCCGGACATTGAAGCACAAACCGGAGGTCAAGAGGGGCAACCAGCGTATGGTCCGCTGGGAGGTGGGTATAATGAGCACTATCCAACAGCCACTCCCGAACAATACGGAGGTTGCTGGCCATGTTATATTTCAATAAATCAGGGGCACCCATGCCTCCACCTCCCCACCGGGCTTTCAAGGTTGTTAATGCAATTCTGGGTCTCTTGCCCTGCCAATTGATGAGAATATATATATATGTCTTACATAAGAACAAGATCTGTAGAAACTTAAGAACATAAGAAATTGCCATGCTGGGTCAGACCAAGGGTCCATCAAGCCCAGCATCCTGTCTCCAACAGAGGCCAATCCAAGTCACAAGAACCTGGCAATTACCCAAACACCAAGAAGATCCCATGCTACTGATGCAATTAATAGCAGGGGCTATTCCCTAAGTAAACACTTGATTCTGAGAACTCTTTGGAAATTTTGAGTCATCCTCTACAAGACAAGCTTTAGAATCAGGGGTTCAGACATTGATTACCCCTAGGATTGACTATTGTAATAGTATCTTAGTGGGTTTGTCAGGTACCCTGTGTCATAAACTTCAGCAGCCAGATTTATTTCAGGGGTAAGAAAGTTTGACCAAATTTCTCCGATTCTGAAAGATTTGCACTTTAGAATTCAATGTAAAGTTTTGTTTTTTTTATGCTTTACATGATCTAGCACTTAAATATTTGAGTTCTCAGTTAATTAGGTAAGAACATAAGAACATAAGAAATTGCCATGCTGGGACAGACCAAGGGTCCATCAAGCCCAGCATCCTGTTTCCAACAGAGGCCAAACCAGGCCACAAGAACCTGGCAATTACCCAAACACTAAGAAGAACCCATGCTACTGATGCAATTAATAGCAGGGGCTATTCCCTAAGTATAATTGATTAATAGCCATTAATGGACTTCTCCTCCAAGAAATTATCCAAACCTTTTTTGAACCCAGCTACACTAACTGCACTAACCACATCCTCTGGCAACAAATTCCAGAGCTTTATTGTGCGTTGAGTGAAAAAGAATTTTCTCCGATTAGTCTTAAATGTGTTACTTGCTAACTTCATGGAATGCCCCCTAGTCCTTCTATTATTCGAAAGTGTAAATAACCGAGTCACATCTACTCGTTCAAGACCTCTCATGATCTTAAAGACCTCTATCATATCCCCCCTCAGCCGTCTCTTCTCCAAGCTGAACAGCCCTAACCTCTTCAGCCTTTCCTCATAGGGGAGCTGTTTTTAATATAGCCTTCCCTATATTAAAAACTGAAGTCCTAGAGAAAAACATTGAAGTGTTACCAGAAAAGAGAGAAAACCAATGCATGCAGAATTTCAAGATACATAACCAAAAGAAAAAGCAAATTGAGATGGATAACTCTGGCATCAGTGGCACAACTGCAAAAGGAAAGAGTGAAGTGAATAACAAATCTCAACTAAAGTCTCATAAGGAGTACAGGAAAAGCAATAATCTTAAAGAGAGTACCTGGAAAGCTATGACCACAAATGCTCATAGTTTGGGAAATAAAATACCAGATCTGCAGGCCCTAATGATAGAGGCAGAAGTGGACATTGTTGCTATCACAGAGACATGGTTCACAGAATCTCATGATTGGGATACGGCAATACCAGGCTATAACTTGTTAAGGAAGGACAGAGTGGATAGAAAAGGGGGAGGTGTGGCTCTTTATGTCAGAAAACAATATCCAAGCATCTGAGCTACAAGGAAGTTGGGGCAAGGAAGAAGCACTATGGGTAGACCTAAAAACAGATGATGGAGCATCAATTTATATTGGAGTGGTTTACAGGCCCCCGAACCAAAAGGAAGAGCTGGACAGAGACCTGGTTGAAGACATCCATAAGATAGGTAAGAAGGGAGAAGTGGTGATCGTGGGTGACTTTAATATGCCAGATGTAGACTGGAAAATCCCATCTGCAGAATCTAAAAATAGTAGAGCAATAGTGGATGCCATGCAAGTAGCTTTGTTCAAACAAATGGTATTAGAACCCACGAGAGAAGGAAATATACTCGACTTAGTGCTCACTAATGCAGATAATGTCTCTGATGTCGAGGTGGGCACCCACCTCAGCACCAGTGATCATCAAACAATATGGTTTAATATCACTAAAAGAATAGGGAAAAGAACCACAAAGACCCGAGTTTTACAATTCAAAAACACAGACTTTGAGGAAATGGGGAAGTACCTAGAGGAAGAACTAAATGGATGGGAGAATGAGAGAGATGTGGATCAGCAGTGGATCAATCTAAAAGGAGCAATCACCAAGGCAACTACTCTTATGTTAGAAATGTAAAGAAAAGCAAAAGGAAAATGAAACCTATCTGGTTCTCAAACGAGGTGGCTGACAAAATTAAAGCTAAAAGAACAGCATTCAAAAAATATAAAAGATCCCAAAGGGAGGAGCACAAAGAAGAATATTTGATTCAACTGAGGGAGACGAAGAAATTAATCAAGTTGGCAAAAAGTCAAGCGGAAGAGAGGATTGCCAAGGAGATAAAAAATGGTGACAAAACATTTTTCAGATACATCAGCGAAAAGAGAAAAGTCCATAGTGGTATAGTGAAATTGAAAGGTGGAAATGATCAATGTGTGGAGAGAGACGAAGAAATGGCAGAAATATTAAATGAATACTTCAGCTCTGTATTCACTAAAGAAGACCCTGGAGAAGGACCATTTCTACACAAGAAGCTGGAGGGTAGTGGAATAGATGAAAATCATTTTACAGTAGAAAATGTATGGGAAGAGCTAAAGAATCTGAAAGTGGACAAAGCCATGGGGCCTGATGGGATTCATCCAAGGATTCTGAGGGAGCTCAGAGATGTGCTGGCGGGTCCGCTGTGTGACCTGTTCAATAGATCCCTAGAAACGGGAGTGGTGCCGAGTGATTGGAGAAGAGCGGTGGTGGTCCCGCTTCACAAGAGTGGGAACAGAGAAGAGGCTGGTAACTACAGACCGGTTAGCCTCACTTCGGTGGTGGGAAAAGTAATGGAGTCACTGTTGAAAGAGAGAATAGTGAAATATCTACAGTCCGGAGAATTGATGGACCAGAGGCAGCATGGATTCACCAGGGGAAGATCCTGTCAGACAAATCTGATTGACTTTTTCGACTGGGTAACCAAGGAATTGGATCAAGGAAGAGCGCTAGATGTCATCTACTTGGATTTCAGCAAAGCTTTTGATACGGTTCCGCACAGGAGACTGGTGAATAAAACAAAAAGCTTGGGAGTGAGTGCCAAAGTGGTGACCTGGATTGCAAACTGGTTGACGGACAGAAGACAATGCGTGATGGTAAATGGAACTTTCTCTGAAGAGAGAGCGGTTTTAAGTGGTGTACCGCAAGGATCGGTGTTGGGACCGGTCCTGTTCAATATCTTTGTGAGCGACATTGCGGACGGGATAGAAGGTAAGGTTTGTCTTTTTGCGGACGACACTAAGATCTGCAACAGAGTGGACACGCCGGAAGGAGTGGAGAGAATGAGACGGGATTTAAGGAAGCTGGAAGAGTGGTCGAAGATATGGCAGCTGAAATTCAATGCCAAGAAGTGCAAAGTCATGCATTTGGGGAGTGGAAATCCGAATGAACTGTATTCGATGGGGGGGGAAAGGCTGATGTGCACGGAGCAGGAGAGAGACCTTGGGGTGATAGTGTCTAATGATATGAAGTCGGCGAAACAATGCGACAAGGCGATTGCAAAAGCCAGAAGAATGCTGGGATGCATAGAGAGAGGAATATCGAGTAAGAAAAGGGAAGTGATAATCCCCTTGTACAGGTCCTTGGTGAGGCCTCACCTGGAGTACTGTGTTCAGTTCTGGAGACCGTATCTACAAAGAGACAAGGACAAGTTGGAGGCGGTACAGAGAAGGGCGACCAGGAAGGTGGAGGGTCTTCATCGGTTGACATACGAGGAGAGATTGAAGAATCTAAATATGTACACCCTGGAGGAAAGGAGGAGCAGGGGTGATATGATTCAAACTTTCAGATACTTGAAAAACTTTAACGATCCAAAGACAATGACAAACCTTTTCCAACAGAAAAAAATCAGCAGAACCAGAGGTCACGAGCTGAGGCTCCAAGGAGGAAGACTAAGAACCAATGTCAGGAAGAATTTCTTCACGGAGAGAGTGGTGGATGCCTGGAATGCCCTTCCGGAGGAAGTGGTGAATTCCAAAACTGTGAAGCACTTCAAAGGGGCATGGGATAAATATTGTGGATCCATCAGGTCCAGAGGACGCATATAAAGAGCAGGTAGTAAAATACTGCACGGAGCGGCAGTAGCCACAGAGGCATTCACGGAGCGGGATGCCAGTGGCCAGTGGTAGGTGTCCACCTTCATGGAGCGGAAGGATGTAGGGCTGTCATCTCCCAATTAAATAAAAAACAAAAACAAAAAACAAAACAGGGATGGGATCCATCAGGTCTAGAGGACACATATAAAGAGCAGGTAGTAAAATACTGCACGGAGCGGCAGTAGCCACAGAGGCATTCACGGAGCGGGATGCCAGTGGCCAGTGGTAGGTGTCCATATAAAGAGCAGGTAGTAAAATACTGCACAGAGCGGCAGTAGCCACAGAGGCATTCACGGAGCGGGATGCCAGTCGCCAGTGGTAGGTGTCCACCTTCACGGAGCGGAAGGATGGAGGGCTGTCATCTCCCAATTAAATAAATAATAAAAAAACCCAGGGATGGGATCCATCAGTTCTAGAGGACGCATATAAAGAGCAGGTAGTAAAACACTGCATGGAGCGGCAGTAGCCACAGAGGCATTAACGGAGCGGGATGCCAGTGGCCGGTGGTAGGTGTCCACCTTCACAGAGTAGAAGGATGAAGGGCATCCATCTCCCAATTAAAAAAAGAAAAGAAAAAAAGAAAAAAAAACAGGGATGGGTTCATGGGCTTATAGGTATTACCAATTATTAGGCTTTTCAATATTTGATGATAGTTAATGTGACTTTCAAGGCATTCTTCACTTTCGGTGCATGTCCGGCATGACTCCTTGCTTCAATGACAGGGGAAAAGAAAAACTGATACTTCACACATTTCCAGCATTGCCCTCTGCTTCATGGCAGAGAGCTATGCTGCCGCTTACCCAACTAATCAAACTTAATATTTCACTTGGAAGCAGCTCCAGCACTGCTCTCTACATTAATGGTGGGGGTGAAAAGGGAATTAGAACATAAGGTTACTAAGAGCCAAGAGAAACAGTTAAGTATGAGAACAAATGTGTGAAGCTTGCTGGGCAGACTGGATGGACCGGTTGGTCTTCTTCTGCCGTCATTTCTATGTTTCTATGTTTCTATGTTCCATCCCCCTTATCATTTTGGTTGCCCTTCTCTGTACCTTCTCCATCGCAACTATATCTTTTTTGAGATGCGGTGACCAGAATTGTACACAGTATTCAAGGTGCAGTCTCACCATGGAGCGATACAGAGGCATTATGACATTTTCCGTTCTATTAACAATTCCCTTCCTAATAATTCCTAACATTCTATTTGCTTTTTTGACTGCTGCAGCACACTGAGCTGACAATTTTAATGTATTATCCACTATGATGCCTAGATCTTTTTCCTGGGTGGTAGCTCCTAATATGGAACCTAACATCGTGTAACTACAGCAAGGGTTATTTTTCCCTATGTGCAACACCTTGCACTTGTCCACATTAAATTTCATCTGCCATTTGGATGCCCAATCTTCCAGTCTTGCAAGGTCCTCCTCTAATGTATCACAGTCTGCCTGTGATTTAACTACTCTGAATAATTTTGTATCATCCACAAATTTGATAACCTCACTCGTTGTGTTCCTTTCCAGATCATTTATATAAGCCCTCTCTATCCTTAGGATCTGAGCCTAAGGAATTGTTATCTATACCACCAGTGAAACAGGAGAGGCAGTCAGAAGGAATCAGCTTATTGGATAGGGCTGAAACTAAGAGTCAGAGAATGGGAGAGGGAGGGGAGGGAGTGGGAGAGGGAGAAATAAAGAGGATTTGGGGTGAAAGGGTGGGAGGTGGAAAGAGGGGGATTTGAAGGCAGAATGAGGGAGAAAGAGGAGGACTTGGGGATGAGGGAGTGAAAGAAGAGGGTTTGGAGGCAGGGGTAGGGAAAGAGATAGGTTTTCTCTGTCTTCAACCTCCACCCCCCGAGGTTGAAGACAGAGAAAATTTTGTTAGTAGGGACTAGGGAGAGGGAGAAGTAAAAAATGAAACTGCAGACCTATTACTAATAATTTGTAAACAATCATTAAAATTATCCATTGTACCTGAAGACTTGGAGGGTGGCCAATGTAACCCTGATATGTAAAAAGGGTGCCAGGGGCGATCCGGGAAACTACAGACCTGTGAGCCTGACTTCAGTGCCGGGAAAAATCGTGGAAATTATTCTAAAGATCAAAATCACAGAACATATGGATAGACATTATTTAATGGGACACAGCCAGCATAGATTTACCCAAGGGAAGTCTTGCCTCACAAATCTCCTGCATTTTCTTTGAAGGGCTTAATAAACATGTGGATAAAGGTGAACCAGTAGATGTGGCGTATTTGGATTTTCAGAAGGCATTCGACAAAGTTCCTCATAAAAGACTCCTGAGAAAATTTAAAAGTCATGGGATAGAGGGCGATGTCCTTTCGTGGATTGCAAACTGGCTAAAAGACAGGAAACAGAGAGTAGGATTAAATGGACAATTTTCTAGGTGGAAGGGTAAACAGTGGAGTGCCTCAGGGATCTGTACTGGGACCAATGCTTTTTAATATATAAATGAACTGGAAATGGGAACAACGATTGAATTGATCAAATTTGCAAATGATATAAAATTGTTCCAAGTTGTTAAATCACAAGTGGATTGCAAGGAATTGCAGGAGAACCTTGTGAGGCTAGAAGACAGGGCATCCAAATGGCAGATGAAATTTAATGTGGACAAGTGAAAAGTGACTCATATAGGGGAAAGTAACCCACACTGTAGTTACATGATGCTAGGTTCCATATTAGGAGCCATCACCCAGGAAAAGGATCTAGTCTTCATCGTGGACAATATGTTGAAATCTTCAGCTTAGTGTACAGTGGCAGTCTTAAAACAAACAGAATGTTTGGAATTTTTAGGAATAAAACAGAGAATTTGGTACAATCACATCTAGAGTATTATGTGCAAATCTAGTTGCTACATCTCAAACAAGATATAATGAAACTGGAAAAGGTTCAGAGAAGGGTGAAATCGGATGGAACGATTCCCCTATGAGGAAAGGCTAAAGAAGTTTAAGGCTCTTCAGCTTGGAGAAGAGACGGCTGAGGGGAGATATGATAGAGGTCTATAAAATGATGAGTGGAGTGGAATGGGTAAATGAAAATCGGTTGTTTACTCTTTCAAAAAATAAAAAGACTAGAGGGCATTCTATGAAGTTACTAAGTAGCACATTTAAAGCAAATCAGAGAAAATACTTTTTCACTTAACACAAACATATCCTCCGGCAATGAATTACAGGGCTTATGATAAAGGTAACTTAGATAACTTAGATGGGTTTAAAACATATTTGGACAAGTTCCTAGAGGAAAAGTCCATAAATCATTATTAATCAGGTTGATGAAATCCACTGCTTATCCCTGGGATAAGCAGAATGGAATCTATTTACTGTTTGGGATCCTGCCAGGTACTTGTGACCTAGATTGACCACTGTTGGAAACAAGGTATTGGGCTTGATGGATCTTTAGTCTGATTCAGTATGACAGTTCTTATGTCCTTATGGAGAAGGAGAGGAATGTTTGAAGATAGGGGCTGCAAGAGAGAGAGGGGAGTAAGGGGTGCTACATTGTAGCCACTGAGCTTTTTCTTGTGTAGGGTGAAGTATGTAATGTTGGGGCCTCTGAGCCCCTGTCATTGCTCTCGCAAGGGTATTATGTATCAAAACATCCACTAGTCCCCATAAGAACAATGACGGGGGCTCAGTGGCCCTAAGATTAACTTATGTCGGGGCCTCTGAGCCTCTGTCATTGTTCTTGTGAGGAGTGAGGTTACTATGTGACATTATAGTGGATGGGCCCAATGTGCTTGTTTGCCGAGGACCCACCCAAGGGTTAATCCTACTCTGCATGGCACTGTTCTACACAGGGGCTTTCAGTATTGTACGTCTCAAGGATCAAGGGATCTGAGGAATCATATGTGGCCCCTGTGACTCAAAGTAGCACTATGGGCCTTAAGAAGTCCCTTATGGCCCTTAAGGGTCAGAGTAGCATTGAGACCCCCTGAAGAGTCACATGTGGTCCCAAGGCTTAGAATAAAATTGAGGGTCCTGAAGGGTCACATATGGTCTCTGAGGCTCAGAGTAGAACTGAGGGCCTTTAGGAATCCCATGTGGCCCTTGAGGCTAATGCTGAGGGTACTGAAGATGTGGTTCTTAGCCTCAGGGGTAGCATTGCTTTAGGTACCAGACCAAACCACCTCCATTGTTATGTAAATTGTGTGTAAATATTTAGGGGAGTGAGTGCATACAATTCTAAATATATGTGTGTTCTTCAGTCTCTTTAAGCATTTGTTCACAACAAAAGAGTAAATATTTCATTCAGACTAACACCCTTCAAAATCAGCTAATAGAATCCACTGGGGAAAAAGGAAAAGGGAGTTAATGAAATCCTGCACCATTTAACTGTAAAATGCTTTTAGCCAGGAGCTGGTGGCGAAGAGGAGCCCACGAACGCTCTCACTCTCTCCCAGAATGCATTAACCTGCAGATAAAGTGATGTCAGGTAGAGCAGGTTACCCGCACAGCCACGAGCCGTTGTCGTGGTGACAGCTGAAGGCTTAGTAACCATGACAGGTTCCCCGAGAGCTCTGAACCTGGCACGTCATCGTAGCCCATCAATTTCCATTCATTAGTGGCAGAAGTGTAGCTCTCTATCGTTGCTGGTGAGCGCAGAGAGCAGGACAAATACCGAGAGAAGAGGGCCTGGGGCCTGATGGTATTTGTACTAATGTAGTCAGGTGGGGGAGGGGGCGGCAGGGGGAGCAAGGGTGAAAATCCTGAGTGACCGGGAGATGCAGCGTGGAGAAATGTCTCACTGTATGGGCCTGTACAGCACGTGCCAGTTCAAAGACAGAAGGGGACAAATCATTCGTTTACCCTCCATTTACAAAACTCCTTGGTAGTGAAGGAAAGTGCAAACGCCCCTTCCTTTTCTCTCCTCCCACCTTCTCTTGTTCTCGTCTGATCTCTCCCTTTTTTTCCTGCATTTCCCGGGTCATGCACTGGATGTGATTTCCTTGGATTTCAGCAAAGCTTTTGATGCTGTCCCCCATAGGAAGCTCCTGAATAAAATGTGCAGCTTGGGAGTGGGCCCAAAGGGGGTGGACTGGTTGAAAATCGGGTTGAATGACAGACAGAGCGCGGTGGTAAATGGAAGTCACTCAGAGGAGAGAAGGGTGTATAGTGGAGTGCCCTAAGGTATCAGTCCTGGGGCCAGATCTGTTCTGTACCCTTTGGGGAGATATTATGGATGGATTAGGAGGAAGAGTTTGCAATTTTTTTTCAGATGTCACCAGAATCTGCCACAGAGCAGACACCTTTAAGGGGGGTAGACAAAATGAGAAATAATCTAAGAAAGCTCAAAGAAGGAGCGAGCGCCTGGCAGTAATGCATTTTGGTATACAATAGGGAGTGAAAAAACGGATGTGCACCGAGCAAGAGAGAGACCCCAGGGTGTAATAGTGTCTGGTGATCTCACAGTAGCGAAACAGCGGGACAAGGCGCTGTCCAGAGCCAGAGGGATGTGGTGCATAGGGAGAAGCAGAACCAGTAGGGGGGGAAAAAAGGCAAGAATATGGTCATTGGCGAAGCTTCATCTAGAATATTGGGTTCAGTTTTGGCGGCTGTACCTCTGGCTGGATCAGAGACAATCCAGAGAAACCAAAACGGTGTGGGCCAGCACTAAGAGCCATGTGAGATGAGACTGAAGTACCCTAGAGGAGAGGAGAAACACAGGAGATGTGATACAGACATTCAGATTGTTCTGAATATTAATAATGTGCAAGAAATAAACCTATTTCAGTTGGAAAGGAAGTTGTAGAAGTCGGGGTCATGATATGACGTGTGGTGGATGTCTGGAGTGCCCTCCAGGAGTAGATAGTGTAAACTAAAAAGAGCTCCCGACAAGGCATTGAGGTAACCCGAATTGGAGCTACCATTTATTTATTTATTTCTGTATTTCTGTATTTATTTTTTTTAAACCAGTCCAATCTGTAAACACCCAAAATAGTTTACAGTTGAACATAGGGCGGGTAGTTTTAAAAGACACCGTTTTACCTGTGGAAATTACTTTTTATAAAATTACACACCCAATATGTGGATAAACAAGATTATCATGGCCCAGCCATGGCATCAACTTTTTGAAATGATTAGGGGTGCTAAAGTCAATGCAAATTATTCCTTCCCGGACACAGCGAAGGAGCTTTTTCAGTACTGAGGGTGCTCAAGAGCTGGCACTTATGAGACCACCCAAACCTGCTTCCCCTCACCCCTCTTTTCCTGTCTCTATGGATGAGGGACTCATCCTCCCGGCTCCCTCAGTCCATAACCGTAGGGTGATCTTTGATGCCTCTCTCTCTCTCCTTCTGTATGCACATCTAAAATATTGCTAAAGTGTGCCATTTCCTCTTCTATAACTTTGCTAAAATCCGCCCCTTCCTTTCTGAGCGCGCTGCCAAAAATGCTCAGCCAGTCTCACATCACCTCCCGCTTTGATTGCCGCAACTTGTGGGCCTCCTGCTGAACTGTCTTTCCCCACTACAATCTGTTCAAAATTCAGCTGCACGACTTACCGATCTTCAACGTCACTGTGACCATGCAACTCCTCTTCTCAAGTCGTACATTGGCTCTCTGTCTGCTTCCACATGCAGCTCAAGCTTCTCTTACTCGCCTGCAAATGCATTCACTCCGAGGCTTCTCATTACCTCTCTTCTCCCTACACCCTTCCTCCTGTACTCCATTCAGCAGGCAAGTTGCTGTTATCTGTGCTGTTGTCCTGCACCGCCAACTCCCAGCTCCGCACTTCCCACCTCGCTGCATCATATGTCTGGAATAGACTTCCTGAATCAGCGTGTCTCTGGCTGTATTCGAATCCAGTTTAAAAACTCACCTTTTTTTCAGGCTGCTTTTAAATGCTAAACACTTCTCCACAATAAGTACACTTCCCATAGACTCTTGCTTGACAAGTGAGCTCCCTGGTGCAGGGAGTGTCTTTTGTGTATCTGTACAGCGCTGCATAGCTCTAATGGTGATTTAAATACGTAGAAGTTGTAGTAGAAATAGTAAACGTATGCCCATAAAAACATATCTGGTCTGAGCAGAGGCCTTCCTGGGGCAGAGTTGGGGGAACAGTGTGCCCTTATGCACGGATGTTTGGATTTTCCAAAGTCTGTGCGTAAACTTTCCTGAAATATTTCAGTGTACATTTTAGCAGGTGTCAGTGTGTGTGGGTAGCTGCGGTGGGATAACCTTTGAAGCAAACATTCACATGCAGGTTTCTCTGCGAAAACCTGTGTGTGCTTTTGCCGACTTTCTCATAAGGCCTGTTACAAAGTTACCCCCTAAAAACAGTGTGATGACACATAAAATAAACAGAAGATACAAACCTTCTAAAACATGACCACAACTGAACATGCTTAAAACAGAACTCAGCAGTTGAAATCCAGATGTTTTGGACAACAGCTTCACTAGGTTTTTGACGCCTGAGTCTGGCTTTTTATAAACCTTGGTAAGAAGATATGGAAGGCGGACCTGGGTGTTGGCTGGACTTCAGAACTTTTAACAGGTTTGGGCCGTGAATGGGTCTCAGATGGAGGGCAGCGGCAGGGAAAGGGTTGAAAGTGCAGGTAGAAGATCTGGGGGTGGTGATCTGGTGTTGAGCATCTACCCAATGTGGAAGAAGCACAACTGGGCTGCTGGGATGGGCCAAGATGCCTTTTCCTGCCTCATTTACTATTGGGGGGGGGGTCTCAATATTTCACAGACCACTTGGCAGGTAAAGATAACTGGGTAAGTGTACCAAATTGAGGTCAATATTCAGACGTAGCCAGCTATGTACGTTAGCTGGACGCCACACCACTGAATATATCAAGATAAGTTATTGACTAACTTTAGACCTGCTTAATAGCCAGATAAGACTGAAGCATCTCTACTTATCCAGCTAAGTTAGCCAAATAAGTAGCTCCTCCAGTTACGCCCCCCTCGAACGCCTCTTTTTTTATCCAGCTAGACTCATCTGGCTAAAATCTAGTTGGATAAGTGGCTGAATAAACCAAAACTTGCTATTTTAGACAGATAACTTTAAGACTAAATGGCATTTTGAATATTGACCTCACTATTTTTATCTGGGGAGTCGGCTGCACTTCTCCAGCTACAAGTGCGAATGACTATCTGGATAAATCTTCCCTCACCAGTGACTTTTACGGAGGCATTATGACCTCTGTTTTTCTGCAGGTTCTGCCTCTCCCTATGCCTCTGGACCCATTGTTTTGCTATCTTGAGATCATCAGACACTATCACCCCAAGGTCCCCCCAAAGACCTACATCAGCTCCTTGCCTACCCCCGCCCCCCATTGTGTATCACTCCCTCAGATTTCTGCACCCCAAATGCATGAGCGCAGTTTTTTGCATTGAATCTTAACTGCCAAGCATTCAGTCATCCGTCAAGCTTTCGGAGATCATTTCTCACTCTGTCTACTCCTTCAGGGGTCTCCACTCTGGTGCATAGCTTAGTGTCATTCACAAAAAGGCAAACTTTTCCTTCTAACCCCTCGCCCACAAAGATACAGAACCAGTCCCAGGCCTGATCCCTGAATCACGCCACACTAATCACCTTTCTTTCCTCTGCTTGAACTCCACCTACCACTACCCTCTGTCATCTATCACCTAGGCAGTTTCTAATCCGGTCTAGCAGCCTGGACCCCCACCTCTGAGCTACTCAGTGTATTAATGAGCCTCAAATGCAGGACAGTATCAAAACACCCCCTTGACACTCAGGTTCACCACATCCAGTACATGCCTTTCATCTAATTCTCTGCTCATCCAATCAAAGAAATTGATCAGATTCGTTTGATACGACCTGCCTCTGGTAAAGCCATGCTGCCGCGGGTCCTGCAGATCATTGGAGTGTAGATAACTCGCGGTTCTTTCCTTTAGCATTAATTTTCCCACCACCGAGGTCTGTAGTTCTCAGCTTCCTCTATGTTACCACCTTTGTGAAAGAGGACCACATCCGCCTTCCTCCAATCCTACGCAAAGATCTATAAAGCAGGCCTTTTCTGGCAGATGCAGCAGAACCTCTCCGGGCTCCCTTATTATCAGTACCGGATTTAGGCACAATGAAGCTTCGCCATCCCTAAGTGCCCCTTTTACCCCTTGATCATCTGATGGTCCAAGTGACTCCCTCGCAGGCCTTTTGTTTCGAATGCACCTGGAAAAGTCTTTATTATGAGTTTTTGCTTTTACAGCAATCCTCTTCTCAAATTCTCTCTTTGCCTTTCCCTGGCTTCGCTGGTTCATAGCTCACTGAAGTAAACACTAGGCCACTCCTCCACTTCTTACAAATGCACTTTGTGCCGTAAATGTCGTATCCACCCCACTCCCTTCCGTACTTTTGCCAACCAGCGGCAAACCTTCTCCAAGGCCTTCTTCAGTGAACACCAAACAGAAGTATTTGTTTAGCCCTTCTGCTTTTCCTGGTCTCTCTCCACACATTGCTCCTTGTCTTGTCTGGCCTTCCTCCTTTCACTGACCTATCTGAAAATAGTCTTTGTGTGATGTGGCTAGACTCAGAACATAATCCCTCCAAAACGTAACCCAAACTCATTCCAAAGCTGCTTATGAAATGTCCTGGAGTTTCCTTAAAAGCCTTTCACATCTCCAGCAAACATAACTAAAGAATGTTTACTTTTAAGATACTTTGGAGGTTGCGATAACTTTTATGAAACCAACAAAAATACAGTCACTAAAGCCAAAAGACTTACGTTTTGATTCTGACATTATTAAAAGGCATTTAAAAGACCAATAATATATCCAGAGTCTCAGTACTGGAGTAGCAGGGAGTGCTGTAGGGCAGGAGTGAGGTGCATTAACAGAGCTGCGTGTGGGAAAGGTTAGTACTGGAGTAGCAGGGAGTGCTGCAGGGCAGGAGTGAGGTGCATTAACAGAGCTGTGTGTGGGAAAGGTTAGTACTGGAGTAGCAGGGAGTGCTGCAGGGCAGGAGTGAGGTGCATTAACAGAGCTGCGTGTGGGAAAGGTTAGTACTGGAGTAGCAGGGCGTGCTGCAGGGCAGGAGTGAGGTGCATTAACAGAGCTGCGTGTGGGAAAGGTTAGTACTGGAGTAGCAGGGAGTGCTGCAGGGCAGGAGTGAGGTGCATTAACAGAGCTGCGTGTGGGAAAGGTTAGTACTGGAGTAGCAGGGAGTGCTGCAGGGCAGGAGTGAGGTGCATTAAAAGAGCTGCATGTGGGAAAGGTTAGTACTGGAGTAGCAGGGAGTGCTGCAGGGCAGGAGTGAGGTGCATTAACAGAGCTGCATGTGGGAAAGGTTAGTACTGGAATAGCAGGAGGTGCTGCAGGGCAGGAGTGAGGTGCATTGGCAGAGCTGCGTGTGGGAAAGGTTAGTACTGGAGTAGCAGGGAGTGCTGCAGGGCAGGAGTGAGGTGCATTGGCAGAGCTGCGTGTGGGAAAGGTTAGTACTGGAATAGCAGGGAGTGCTGCAGGGCAGGAGTGAGGTGCATTGGCAGAGCTGCGTGTGGGAAAGGTTAGTACTGGAGTAGCAGGGAGTGCTGCAGGGCAGGAGTGAGGTGCATTGGCAGAGCTGCGTGTGGGAAAGGTTAGTACTGGAATAGCAGGGAGTGCTGCAGGGCAGGAGTGAGGTGCATTGGCAGAGCTGCGTGTGGGAAAGGTTAGTACTGGAGTAGCAGGGAGTGCTGCAGGGCAGGAGTGAGGTGCATTAACAGAGCTGTGTGTGGGAAAGGCTAGTACTGGAACAGCAGGAGGTGCTGCAGGGCAGGAGTGAGGTGCATTGGCAGAGCTGTTTGTATTGGAGGCTCGGTTCTGGCACAGTAGAGAGAGTGCTGCAGTGAGAAATGAGGTGCATTGGCAGAGCTGTGGGGGAGGGTGCAGATGTGGGGTAGAGGTACTGGAATAGAAGGAGGTGGCACAGGGCAGGAGTGAGATACATTCTGTAAACTGTGTCATGGGGAGGGGGGGGGGAGAATGGGTTTCTCCTTATTGAAATAGCAGGGCATGCTGTAGGGCAGGATTGTGGTGCACTGGCATGCTTGCACTATCCCTGACTGTATCCATTGCTATTACTCTTACCTCCATGTGACCTAAGATTATACTAATAGAAGAGTAGGAGTTAAGTAATTCTGCTTTCCCTCTGTCTTCAAGATATCAGATGAAGGTTTTTAATTAACAGCTGATAGATCACATATTTTTATTGCCCCTTTGGAGAGGGGGGGGGGGTGAGGGTTCTTGCTGGCAGGCGGGGGACCACAGACGTCTCTGAGTTCCTTTGTCCCGGTGCTTCCAGGGTCTGTAAATCTTGTATTTAATTGTTGTCTTTCTTTTACATTCTGCTGGTGAGAGCTGACAGGCCTAATCGGGTAACTTTAAATGAAAGGAAAGCATTCAGCTGCCGAAAGAGCTGGGACCCGGCTTTTTTTTTTTTGTTCCGCTCTCTTATTACATTGGGCGAGAGACACATAAGTTGCTGTTTATTGCCAATTAGAATCTGTTGTTTGGGGGCCACCTCCAGGGCCAGGCCGGCTTCTTCTCACACCTGACCGTGCATTCCCATTCACAGGACCTTCTCCTCACTCAGCTTAGACAGTGGAAGGAAACTTCAGCCAAGTCAAACTAATAAAAAAAATCCCCAGGACTGCTGCATAGCGACCTTGAGGCCCCCTATCTCCATGGTAGACTAACCCTTGCTGAACTCTGCTTATGACTTCCGACTTCAGCCAGGCTCCTTCTTGTGCATTCAGTATTCTTTGCAAGGACATGGCCCATATGTTAGCTTAAAACATTACTTTTTTTTTGTTTACAGTGTCCTTCCTTAAACAGTATTTTTTTTATGTGTCCAGTGGTGAGCTGGCATGTCCTGTGCATACTCATGGGTCTTTGGGCCTTCTGTAGCTCTTCCTGTATTGTGCAAGCGATGAAAACATTGCTTCCACGTGTGAGTGATTTTAGGAAGCGCTTTTACTGCTTTAGAGCTCGAATCTTATTTTATAGAAGCCCTCAGGTTCGTGTAGCACGCTGCGTCGGCAGTAGCAGTGAGTGGCGAGGAGACAGTGCACTGCTCACTTAGCATGTGGCTCATGCGCCATACACGGGGATTTCTGGAGGATATGGACTGCGAAGCAGTAAATTACTTTGTAACGGGGTGTCAAGGTGCCTGCTACTGCATGAACTGTGGATGGCAAACGATAGGCAGCCTGGAGCCAAGAGGAACGAGACGTTCTGAGAGTCTGATATTCCTCGAAGGACATGTGATGGGTAGCGAAGGGGGCAAAGCATGGGGCAGTGGGAAAGGTTACAGAGGGGAGGGTAAAGGTCCGTTGACATTGTGAGTGAAAACTGTCATGGCTGACTGGCAATTTCCCCCCTATTGGATAGGATCGAATTGAGCCACCCAACAGCTGGTGTGTCAACGTCTGGGATTCTATGAAACCGGACATCAGAGCCCAGCAAATATTAGCCATGGGGGCAGGTACTCATACAGTTCCTTGATGTAATGTTAGACACTTTAAAAAAAAACCAAAAACAAACAACTCCTCTGCTCATGTGCTGGTGCTGTAAGCTTCTGGATTTCTCGGGGCCCTGTATGGTCAACAGCGAGGTTTCACCCTGATTCCTCCCCCAATATTTTTTAAATGCGTATTCGCCGTTGGCATTTTCAAAGCGCTGTTAGTAACAGAAAACATTTTGGCATAAAGCTATCTTGTAGGGATCCGCATTTGATTGCAACAAATGGGTAATTCGAAAGAATCAAGGCATTTAATTTTTGTTTCATTGAAAATGAAATGAATAACAAGTGCCCCGGAAAATAATGAACATTTTTATTTTCCTTCATTTGTGGATCTCATTCAAGTCTATGGGGAAAGCAAAGCTGCAAGGTTTTTTCCTACTTAAGGCCAGCCAGGGAAGGCGGACTAACCAGAGCCAGGGCGGGAAGGGACAAGGCAGGAACAGGAACAAATCAAGCATTGAAGCATTTTTTTAACCAGCCCCTTCTAGCAGGCACCTGCACGGATTGATAATGAGTTGCTAACTTTTTTTTTTTTTAAACCTGAAACTGAAACAATCTTTGGGCAGTCACCATTTTCTGCTGGATCTCAGACTGATGTTGAGTTGCTGAAGCTCTCTGAGCCACATTAAAAGTAGAAACATATTTGGAAAAGAAGCTCACTTGTTCCCCGTGGTCTGGATTCATCTAATAACCTTAGCTGAAACCAGCAACTCGTTACATCATATATCAAATAAAACCCATGCCATGCTACAGCACTGACCTTCTGTTATGAATGAACTGAGGTTGATTTTACTCAGCAACCTCAAGGTGTTCTGTACCTCTGGTGCCTGGGAACAGACAATTCCTCTGCTGACGGTGGAAGCCTTGCCTGGTATCCCCAGGAGATATGAAACATACCTATGGTGAGTTCCCAGGACAGCTCAGTGAGCAGCAATTCAGACTGTCAAAGAATGAGAAAAGTTACTGTGGGGAGAATGGAAATTGGTCCGGAGCTGTCGCAGAGCATGCTCACTTGTACAGGAGTCAATTTATATGAAATGCTGCCAAGCATCAGGACTGGAGAAGCAATTAACAGCAATAGCAAGTAGAGGGTGATCTCATTATAGTTGTACGCACTGCCACTTAGAAACAGGTGCCAGTGTGTTCACAGAAAGATGAGGTAAGGTGTCACCTCTGGCATCGGACCCAGTTCTGGGATGTGGGTCAGCATGTGTCACTTTTCCAGTCTTATCTCTAATGCATTCAAGGTGGACCAGCGGTCTGCCTGGTACATTGCAGAGCTGACAGTGGGGATTGCCAACTTTTCCACAGACCATAATTTGAGGAGCAGGGGATCTGATCTGAGAGCCAGAGGGAAGGGGGAGAGTTCTGCTGTCCGTTGTTCTAACTTGTGCCCCACTTCCTACCCTGCTGTATTGGAAAATGACTGCGAGCTGGGCAGATAGTGGAGCAAAGGGCTGGAGCATTTTGCCATCCCACTCCCTCCAGTGGACCTTCAATCCCCTTTTCAGCCATCGCTCCCCGAGCCCTGATTTATCAAAAGGACTCTGAGATGAGGGAAGCTATGTGGAGGGCATTTTCCCTGGAGGGGGGGGGGGGGTACTACATCATCCTCCCTTTCTCCCCCTGCCCTGTCCAGATTCCTTTTATCTCCCCCCTCACCCTCTGCTCTTCTCAACATGAACTCCCTTCTCTCTCCCTACCTTCTATACAGCATTGACCCCTCTTTGTAACTTCCCCTTTTTCGCCCAGCGGTGCTCCAAATTCCCATTTTCCTCTCTCGCTCCCCTTTTTCCCAGCCCTGAGCCAGCCAGCAGGCCGATCCTTAAAAACAGAACTGCAAAAGCCTCCAGTCCCTCCTCCTTCCTTACCAGCGGTGGCTCCAGTGACCGCCTTGGCACAGCGAAGGCAAAGTGTTCTCAAGACGAGTCCATGGAGTGCCTGCCTTTTTGTTTTGGGCAGCAGTGCCATGGTGGAAGGTGGCAGCTGACAGGAGTGGCGGGAAGATAGGAGGGGGCAGCTCTGCACAGAGCCTCCTCCTGCACGCGTCCTGTGTTCTCCTTCTGTGGCTGTGCTGGAAGCAGAGCAAGAAGTGCACGAGCAGGGGGCGCCACGGGGATCTCCAGTGCGTGGCGTGGCTGTGACAGCCCTTGCATCGGCACCTGTTCTGCAGTACAGATGCTGCCCAGTCCGAAACCCGGCAGATGTCAACCCTACCTGGCAGCTAAGTCTCTGCTCTGTCACTGACCTATGTGTAACTTTAGACAAGGCATTGGATGCCCCTTGTGGTCTGAGCTTTCTCAAAGGCCCTGAGAAATAATAGTGATACTTTATCCCCTGCCCTTTGGGTGGTGCCCAGCAATGGAAATCAGTATGCATGCCCCTGGAGTTTGCTAACTCTGGAGTGCTATGGAATCCAGTTTGAATGAGGCATCAGACCGCTGATGGAAAAAAAAACATCCTGCTTCTCTGCACTGGTTCTCAGTGAGGCTCTGCTACCATTCAGCCGAGAGCCAGGTCCTTCTGCCTTGGGGAGCCAGGGTTAGCAATGCAACTTTTCAAAAATGTAAATATGATTGTGCACCTCCAGGACAGGATGGGGAAGAGAGCAAAGAAAGCAGGCATGCAAGTGGCATCTGCTGTGAAAGGACACGAAAACCACAACAAAACAGGCTGCTTCGTGTCATTTTAAAATGAAACAAAATAAAAAGCATCAAAAACATTTTCATTTTCGTTTCAGTTTCCCTTTCACATGCCCACTTTGCATTTTATGTGCACAAAAACAGAAAATAAATGAAACAAAATAACCTGGAAACCTCCCCCCCCTCCCTCCCAAAATAAACCAAAAATAGATTGGGGTCCGTCCCCCTAGACAGAAGGAGCTGATTCAGTGACTAGGAAAAGCTGCGGCAGATCCTGCTCATGCCTGCCACGGGCTCCTGCCCTGCCTTGTGCCTGCTCTCTGCTCAGCTGCCTCCAGAAATCAATGCTCGCTGTTGCTGATTTTAAGAAAGGCAGACAGGCAATTACACATGAATATATCCGTGATAACGAATTAATTAGCGCCTCAGAGAGGCTTGCCGGCACAGACAGCACATCGCCAAGCTTGTCCATGGTATTTCTGTTGGATCAGGGCTATGGCAGTCTGAGTTGGTTCAGGCTTTGGGTGGACCCAGGGAAGGGTGGCCATACAGGGGCCGATGCGAGATCGTGCACGCAGGCTAGCACCTGCGTTTGGACGCGCGTTTTGGTCGCGCTAGGCTAACACCCGATGCAAAAAAGGGGATTAACATGTCCAAAACTCGCGTCCAAACTCGCTTGTAAATGCCATGTAGATGAAGCTATTAGCTATTACCCGCGATACAAAAAAAATTCCCGCTTAGTCCAACCCGCCCTTGTTAGAGCCGCAAACTTAATGCCAGCCTGGGAGCTGGCGTTAAGCCTTACAGCACGTATCGGGCTGAACGAAAACATAACAATTGTGCTTTCCGTGGGTCCTCCTACTTAGTATCGTTGCGATACTAAATTTATAAATGCGTGCCTGAAAAGAAATAATTCAGTGCGCACAATACACATGCACAATGTACACACTCCAGGTCATGTATGTTGCGCCTGTCAGTTCGCTGCTGCGGGATAAAACGGACGCTCGTAAATTGAGTGTCTGGTAACCCGCACGCAGCCACGTCTCCTGGGCAGCCGATGCCAAGGATGCGCTAGGGACGCACAGTTTATCCCTAGCGCATCTATTTTAGTACCGCAGCTCATTTACCTATTGCTTCGGGCACCCAAGAGAGGTGAATGGGCGCGTGTTAAAAAAATGGGTGCCCAATTTTGATGCCCGTTTTTCACGTGCATCGGCCTCTCAGTGTGAATCACTCCTTATCCAGGACAGCTTCTGTACTCCGGTGCACTCTACCCTATTCAGTAGACGAACATAAAAGAGACTCCTTCCCATGTCTCTCTGGAAGGCTTTGTAATCATCTAAATAGCCACTAATTATATCATGAACTTCCATTTCACTGAAAAAGGCTTACCTTCTGTACAGTGTTAATTCCATTCAGGTATTTGAATGTCTCTCTAATATCTCTGTTTGGATTCTTAAACCTCATTTCATTCAAGCCCATATCATTTTGGTAGGCCTTTTATGAACTATGCCCTTCTGGAGATAAGACTTCCACAATTGGAGACAATACTCCAGGTGAAGTCTCACCAACTACCTGTGCACCTACTAGTTGTGCCTCTCCCTATGAACCCTAGCACACCTCCAGCTCTGATCACCATCTTTTCACAGTTTTGCTACTTTGAACTCACTGGATATTATCTCCCTGAGGTCTGTCTCCTGCTTTTTGGCTTATCTTTTTGTATTATCTCTCCTCCTAGTGTAGTCTTTGCCTTGGAACTCAACTGTTCCGTCCTGTACAAGCCTCACCTGACCACCTATGACCTGTGTAACCCTGATTTTATTCAGGACTTTGGAGAACCAGCATCTATGGGGTTAATAGAGTTTTGCTGTTTTCTGTGGAGAAGAGTGAAGGATAGGGGCACAGGCACAGCATGAGCCAGTCAGCCAGGAGTGAGATTATAGTGCTGCTGCTGCTGCTGGGTCTGATTGGCTTTGGACCACAAAAGATAGGCAAACAGCAGAGACAGAGGAAGAGAAATTTAGGGCTAACTGCTGAGGGCTAGAGGACAGAAAGAGGGCTGATCCAGCCACAGAGAGAGAGAGAGAGAGTCAGAGTCATGGAGGGCTCACAGCTTGAAGCTATAGGATGAAGGTTTGATCCAGACAAAGAGAGAGAGAGAGAGATACTCAGAGCTTACAGATTGAGGCTAGAGGATGAAGAACTGATCCAGAAAGAGAGAGAGAGAGAGACATCTGGGGCTCACAGCTTGAGGCTAGAGGATGAAGGGCTTATCACAGTGGTGAGTTTGTACCCTGTAACCAGTACAAAATCATAGTGCTAGCTAAGTGCAGACTGAATTGCCTTGCCTCTCCAGTGCTGTGTATTAAAACAGCTCAGAAATCTGAGTGTAGAGCTGTACAACACAGAACAGCACTGCTGCTAAAGAGGACAGCTCTCTGGAGAGTTAAATATCGCATTTTCTTGGACATTTCTTCCGCTCTTCTACACAAGAACAGTCTCCCTATCTCGTGTCTATTACCCAGACAAAAGTACTTCCTACTTAGCTTCCCAGTGTGCACTCTGTCAACAGAGATTTGGGACTTCATTTTTCTTTGAAACAACTTCTGCCTAATTTAGACTCTGCCCTCCTAACTTTCACTTTGGTTTCTGTCCACAGTGCATTTAATTCATGTTTGAATTTCTTCAGTGAAAGTGAAGTTTTTTATCTGCTGGGTGAGAGAATTCTTGCTGCTCTACTGCAGGGTCGGGGAAGGGGGTGCAGGTGCCCCAGTATTTCTATTTCAGATTCTGGGCTCCTGAGAAACCTGGGTAGAAGGCTCCGCGCCTTCCCTGAAGATAAGGAATTGAGGTTCCTTGTTAGTCCACCTGGCTATGTGGAACCAAGGGGCAACAAACAGTCGTAGGTGAGACCATTTTATTGGACTGATAATTCACCTGTGATGAGCTTTCAGGTTTTTATCCTCTCTTCACTGACCTGATGAAGAGAGGATTCGTCACAGAATGTACGAAGTTAGTCCAATGAAAATGTATCTCCTAAGCAAGTTTATTGACCTTTAATTCCATACCTTTACAGAATGTAGCAACAGATTCTTTGCTCAGTTCCGTATGGGTATAATTTTTTTTTAAACTCTTTATTTAACAACACTTTGCAGCGCACAAACATGAAAAAATTAGCCCATAGTAAAGCAATACAGCCATCTCCTGAATGTTATCAGATATCAATTGGCAATATAATAATGATCTTGTTATAGAAGCAATCAAGCTCTATATTCCAAGTAGGAGTCCCACACCAGTACATACTTGTACTGCATATTTAGCAGCTCATACCTAAGCAGTTCAATACCAGCAATGTCCATCACTTGCTCACGCCAGTGCTCCAGACAGGGTGTAATTTAATAAACTGTACAGTATATTTACTTTCTATGTTAACACTCCTCCTTTGGATTCCTTCAGTTACTGAAAGAAATCAATGATGAGGAGGAACAGAAGGCTGCAAATCAAGCTTTGATGGGCATTGGGACCCGCCTGATCCCTCAGCTGAAGAAACGTGTTTAACTAACTTGATTGAAGAGTTACAGGAAGACGTAGCCACGTTGAGAATATTGTGCATTGTCTACTCCTGCACCGTCTTCTCACCAAGCTGAGGCATGAAAGCCTTAGTTGCTGAAGTGAGCCAGGAGACGGCCTCTCTGAAGATGAGTTTATTGCCCAACAAGGAACAAGGACCTGCTCTCAGGAAGTCTAAGTTGTTCTGAGGTCAAGGGATCTGTTTCCTGTTACTGATGTGGAGATGGTGGTCACACTTCTCTTTCCTGTTTTAAACCAGGGGATCTACCGAACGTGAAGCAGAAGTTAATCAGCTTCACTAAGCTGCAGGGGAACTTCAGAGGGAACCAGTGAAGGAGTGACTGGGGCTCCATAGTGTGAAAAGGTCCATTGCACACTAACTTGAAACCCACCTCATCAGCCCCCTGCTATTCCTAAAGACCTGATTGAAGCAATTCCTGTTATGTCTGTGATGGCAGAGGGTCACTCTCTGAAAGCCTCGTTACACAGGGAGTTACAGATGACCATCATCTTTGACTACTGGTATAAGGCCTACCTTTTGGAGGTTTTGACCATATGAAGTCTAATTCCAGCTTCCCCTACTGGGAGTATATCATTGTAGAGTGGAATTCCCAGAGGAACCACGCCTATGATGGCTCTGTTGTGCCTTTATGCCAGGGGACATGATGACACTCCTCTTATCACAGGAACCAACACCAGCAGTTAGCCAAAAGTATCAGCGGATTGTTGGGACCTAAATATGCAAGTGTCTTGACATTAATCCTCTGTGCCAGGAGGCATATAGGAAGAAGTGACATCACTACACAGATCTGGGACCCACGACAAAGATCTGCAATCCATGTTGTATGTGTTACAGAAGCCTTTGAAGTTACCACCTGAGACAGTAAAGCCAGTCACTTGCTACGTAGAGCAAACACCTAAGTTGAGAAAGCAGCTGCTAATGATTGAGACTCCATCAGATGCCAGTTTGCCTGGTGGATTGTTGGTGCAAAGTGGAATTCTACCAGTTTTGGCACTGAAGAGCAAACAATTGCAGGTTTGGGTAAGAAATGAATCGCAGAAGGAATTAATTTAATCAAAAGGATCAAAGTTAGACCATTTATATCAAATGCATTCTGTTACTTCCAGGTTTTGCCAGCATGAGGCAACAACTACCGAGACTGATCTATTCTCTATTCAACTTTGAGGATTCATCAATTCCCAACCATTAGAAGGATGGATTGATACATCAGCTATCCAGTAAGCCCAAAGTTTCTCCATCCAGACGCAGGATGTAGAATTAGATAAAGGAGTGGAGCATCCCATTTGACTTCACAATTCATGCCCATTCTGTGAGAGACCATGTTGTTTGGCCCAAGGAGATATAGAAGATATCAGGAAGCATCTGCAACAGCTACTAAATGCAGGTGCTGCCAAGGAGTCAAGAAGTCTATATGCATCACCTATATTTGTGGCCTGGAAGAAGAATGTATCTATTTGGATGTGTATCCACTATTGAATTTTGAACAGGAGAACTGTACTCGTTGCCATTGCCACATATAGATGATATGCTGGATTGTCTGACCAGAATCAAGTGGTTCTCTAGTCTTTGCTAGATCTGTGAAACATCCCAATGAAGGAGCATGAGAAGGAGAAGACCATGTTCATCTGCCCACTGGAGTTTTTACCAATTTGAATGGATGCCCCCAAGGGATCACAGGAGCTTCTAGTAATTTTCAAAGATTCATGGAAAAGACTGTTGGAAACATGAACGTCCTTGAAGTACTAGTGTACTTAATTGTTTTTGGAAGACCTTGGAAAAGCATGATACTCAGCTAATGAAGATCTTGAATCATCTTTAATTACAAGGTCTCAACTTTTCACTAGTCAAATCCCATTTACCCTAAGTGAAATATATGAGAGACATTGTTTTGCAAAGAGGCATTGCCACTGACCCTAACACAATAGAAGTAGTTGCCTCTTGGGACAGACCTAGTGATTTGAAGACACTCAGACCTTTTTAGAATTTTGTGGCTACTATAGAAGGTTTATCCAGAACTGTTCTTCAATAGTATGCCCATTAATTGATTGTACCAAGGGGTATTCTGTTACACACGGCCGACTGTGGGCTGCCCCCGCTGTCGGCCATCCTTATCTCCTATGCTGGGAGTCGCTGGCAAGACATTATCTGGACAAGACGCGGCAGGCTGCCATGCAATGCTGCCCATGCCATGTTGGGGATGCCACTCAGCTGAGTGGACATCCCTAGGCGTGCACACACACGCTGTGCCCGATTCTTAAAGGGCCCATGATGGGAACTCTCTACAATGCTCCTCGCACTGATGTCATCAAAACGCCCTTTTTAAGCAAGCCTGAACCAGACTCTGATGCCTCTGCAACAGGTCTCCTCTCTTGCGAATAGCTGGTTGAGTTCCTGCGTCCTTGGTACCTGTGTTCCTGGCTCCTGCATCCTTGGTTCCTGGTTCCTGCATCCATGGTCCCTGTGTTCCTGGTTCCTGCAGTCCTCTTCTGGTCTTCTCCTGGTGTTCCTGCACCCTTGTCTTCGGCTCCCTCCTCCCAGGACTGATTCTCTGGTTTGGACATCGGTTTGCCTTGACTCGTCTTCTTCCTAGACTGTCTTCTGGCTGACCTTGAAACTCTGCTCAACTTCACTTGTTCTGCAGCCTGCCCTCATTACGGTTAGTCTTCTCCACTTTGCTTGTTCTGCTGCCTGCCTTGACCTCGGCCTGTCTGGACCTCCTCTTAGCTTTCTCCTTCTTCGGATACCTCGCTTCTCAGAGGCTTGCGCCTAAGTCCAGCTGGTCCCAGTACCCAAGAGCTCAACCTGCGAGGAACGAGGACAGATAGTGGTGACATTCCTGTTAAGCCTCTGCATCTTCCTACCTCCGCCTGCTGACAGTGGGAACCTTCAAGGCTCTGCCCTGTGGGTGGCGCTAACTCCGCTTTGGCTCAAGGGTCCACCAACATAACATATTCTGGATTATGTATATTATGTTGTGAACCGCTTTTATTATTTTTGTGGTATATAAGTTTATTAAATACAAAATAAATATCCATCTTACGAAAGAAAAAGTAAAGACCTTTAAATCGGATGCCAACTACTTCAAACCATTGAAAGCATTTGGAGCCAGGTAAAATGCTAAATATAAAGAGGCACTTCAGAAGATCATCTGCTGCTCGACACATGTTCCTGTGTTGCCACTTGCTGACAGTAGATTGCCTTATACTTCCCAGACGGATGCTAGCCTGGCTGGACTTGGTGCAGTCTTGTATCAAGAACATCCTGATAGAATGAGACCTGTAGCCTTTGCAAGGTAAAAATTGAGTGATGCTGAGAAGAAATATCCAGCTCATCAACTGAAGTAGGTCATAGCAGGCAATATAACAGAGAAAACAATAAATGAGACCTAAACATACGACCAAAAGGGGAAACAACTGAGCCAAGAGGCAGACATAGCTGATATGTTAAAGACTAGCTAATGCAACCATTTTCAAAGTATTTTCCCTGCTAATTTAGAAAGCCATAGGGCTAAAAAGCTTTGTTTGGATTCGTGATCTTGGACTGCTGAAGATCCCAATAATCAGCTCTCAAATCTGGCCACATAGGAGCGAGTCCAGAAATGTCTGCTGCTTTCACAGGGCCACACTGTGATTGTACAACAGATGTTAACACAACACAGAGGAATGTATACATAGCTTAACATGATGTAGACTAGAGATACGTGACCTGCTAATTCAGAAAAGCTTTCTAAGGTCTCCTTGCTCCAGTTTTCGTATGACAGCGTCTATTAAACAAGCTAAAAACTCTATTCTGTATGCAGGATTATGAGACAGGAAAGTTTCTTCCTCTGGTGACATAGAAACTAAACCACAATGCTAGAGCAGGATCCTATGCATGCCACACCATCATACTCTGTCCCATAGGCCTATGCTATGCGGGGAAAAATTTGGGTGAAGTTCAGAGGTCAGAAAAATTGTTTTCCCCCAACTTTGGTGCTGATTTGGTTCATGCATCCCTGGATCTGTTTCCTTCATAAGGGAGGTACCCATGGACATTCGCAGGTGTGCATGGGAAACTCAGCTCTATTCATTCAATGTGGTATGCAGCTGGCCATGGTATAACCATCATATTTCACTCTACAGCTACCACTGGGGAACGAGAAGCAGAATTTTCAAGTAGTACCATGCAGAGCGAGCTCGGTGTGACAATCAAGTACAGAGCCGTTGATGCCTAAAGTTGCTTCTTTGATAAGCAGGAACTGCCCTCTGAAATAGTTCCTATTATAGGAAGAAGAAAAAACAACAAGCACTCAAGAAAACATAGACATAGGTCAGAAAGTGAATTGGACCATCTCATCTCAGAAGCCAACCTTTCAGTTTCAGTATGAGACTTTCCTCAGGGCAGTAAAAACATTTCTAAAATCTCGAGGGTAAATATTGGGCTGTTAGCCAGCCAGCAAAGTTAGCCACATAAACTTTTGTGGCTAACTTGGCTGGGATATTCAGCTGTGTGGATGCTCTTCAGCAGCCTTAAAATTAGCTGGCTATGTTAGTCGCTTCAGAACACTCCAGTTAGGATCATAAAGGGTTTATCAAAACTTGGCCATATTTCTTCTGCTCTCAAAGAGATACATTGGTTGCTGTCCGTTGTAGGATTTTGTTTAAAGTACTCAGCTTGACCTATAAAGCATTTTCCAAGGGTCTTCCTGAATACTTGCTCAATCTGTTGATTCCTTATCAACCATCATGAAGTTTGAGATCATCTCAAAAAAAGTCTTCTTATGTTGCCCTCTCTAAAGGCAATTTATTTAAAGGATACTTGACAGTCTGTGTTTCAATATCAGGCCCCCGTGCGTTGGAACTCATTGCCTTTGGATATCCATTTGGAAGGCAATTATTTGAAATTCAGGAAATTGGTTAAATCCTGGCTTTTCTCAAGTTTTTGATTAAAACCATCACCATTTTAAGTTCTTCTTGTAATTTCTGATTTTACTGTACTTATTGTAGAAAACACTTATGCGATGTGGGGAATTTGATATTGCTTTTTGTATTTTTATTTTTTATATTGATTTTAATGTTTTCTGTGTTTTAATGTGTATTTATTTTTTGTATTTTAGTTTTGCTATATTATATAACCTTGTTAATTTTTTATTGGTATATTGGTTTATTATATTGTATTACTTTTTAAATTTTTATTGTACACTGTTTTGATGTGATTGCGAAAATTGGTTTATCAAAAATAAATTACCATTACCATTGCCATAGTCAAATAAGTTAAAAAAAAATCCGGCTAACTTTGGCAGATAAGCACACTTTGATCCGGAATTCATCAGACTGCCCTGACTTATCTGGCTAACCTTTTAGTCAGATAAGGTTAGCTGGTTAAGTCTGGAGTGGTCAGACCAGCGAGATTTTAAATCCTGCAGTTTGTCTGGTTAAGTCTGGTGCTTAACCAGAAAAACCACTTTCGATATTGGTCTCTCAGCATTTTAGCCTCATTCCTGTCAGCAGCTCAACCACCATCATCTAAGAGAATTGCACAGTTAATAACTGGTGAAAAGGCTCATCACAAATTGTACGTGTGCAAACTCAGTGCTCCAACCTCCTCCTGTACCATTTCTCACACTGAGACTGAATATGCTGCACATACTTTTCCCAACAGCAAAACGTAAAAGGACAATTCTGATTGGGGCACCAAGAGTATATCTTAAGGAACTGGAATCATGCATCAAATGACTTGAAAAGGCAGTGCAAATATGCATTGTTTGACTGCAGTGGATGGAATGACTAACAGACGATGGAAATTATATATAGAGAGAGATTGTGAATAATAAAGGGCAAATCCATATAGCTAAATTAGATAGTCCCATGGCTATATTGCACTCGCTGTGTGATCAAGAACAGATCCCAAGGCAGAATGGACTTCCTGTTTGTCCCAAAGCTGTGTGCCTGGCTAGATCATTGCACCTGGGTCAAAATACTCTGCTATGTGAGACTCAGAAAACCTGCAGTGGGGCATGAAAGAGTCCATGCACTCAGAGCCACTGGAGTGTGTCTCAAATATCATCTCTCTCAGACCAAGTGGAAAGGAAAGCATCACGTATGCTCTGCCCCTCTCATACAGGCTAGAAATGAAAGGAGGAGGGGAACAGACAGGCATACGTCACCATCTGTTAAGCCCTTGTTCCTTCTGGAACCAAGGTGAAATAGGCAGTGTGGCCATAATAAAAAAATAGTACACACACATTTTATTCCAAAAAAAAGTGGGACAATAATGTAAACTAGGACAGGATGTCTAGCAGCTGTGCCAACGGAGGAAAAACAGATGTGGCTCTTGCATATAGCTCAGACATGTTGCACTCGCAGTAACCCGCACACCACAAAGTGCAGGGACTGTGGGCTGCTACTTATTACGTGACTGAGAAAGCGGGGCCACCACCACCACCACCACTGTAGCAGGATCCTCTCCAGCTGCTCCACCAATGTCAGGGCACAGGCCGCAGACCACCTGCTACCGTTTCTTTAAAAGTTGGCTTTGGCCATCAGGAAGTGTAGGCAGTCAGTGCTTTATCCAGAGCAGAAGACTGCCACCTTTCTAGGGATGTGAATTGTTTTTGAACAATTAAAATTATCGTCAGATAATTTTAAAATCGTCCAAAATCGTTAGAGTGCACGATACAATACAAATGCCCCCCATTTATCGTCAGGGGCATTTGTATTGTATCGTTAAATAGGGCGCGGGAAAACCAGCACACCAAAACAACCCTAAAACCCACCCCGACCCTTTAAAACAAATCCCCCACCCTCCCGAACCCCCCCAAAATGTTTTAAATTACCTGGGGTCCAGTGGGGGGTCCCGGCGCGATCTCCAGCTCTCTGGCCACGGCTGCGTTAAGAGAAATGGCGCCGGTGGCCCTTTGCCCTTATCATGTGACAGGGCAAAGGTAGCACCGGCGCCATTTTGAATATTGGCAATACGGCCCCCGTGCAGGAGGTCGCTCCTGGACCCCCGCTGGACTTTTGGCAAGTCTTGTGGGGGTCAGGAGGCCCCCCCAAGCTGGCCAAAAGTCCCTGGGGGTCCAGCAGAGGTCCGGGAGCGATCTCCTGCACGCGTGACGTCAGGAACCAGGAACCAAAATGGCGCCGGTGCTACCTTTGCCCTGTCATCTGATAAGGGCAAAGGGCCACCAGCGCCATTTCTCTTAACACAGCCGTGGCCAGAGAGCTGGAGATCGCGCCGGGACCCCCCACTGGACCCCAGGTAATTTAAAACATTTTGGGGGGGTTCGGGAGGGTGGGGGATTTGTTTTAAAGGTTCGGGGTGGGTTTTAGGGTTGTTTTGGTGTGCCGGTTTTCCCACCCTCCCCCGATTTACGATTTTTAACGATTTAAAAAAAACAAAAAAAACCACAACGATCAGATTTCCCTCCCCCCCCAGCCAAAATCGATCGTTAAGACGATCGATCACATGATTCACACCCCTACACCTTTCTGCCTCATAACATGTGAGAGCATAACGCGCCTTGCTCGAGAGAGAGATGTCCTATTTTTGCCAGATACATGCAAAGGGGATGCATAAGCTTAACTTAGAAACAGGAAGGAGGATTGAGAGAGCGGAAGAGGAGGGGTTAGACACTATCACTATGGACAGCCTAGCCTTTGTGGAGTCATCCCAGGATGAAATATCTAATAGGGCAAACCAAAACAAAATCCGCAAATGGAAGGTAAACAAATCGCAATTAACACAGCAACATTCCCAACCGATGGTTGACTGAATGTGAATCCCCACCTCCCACTTTTAAAATATTTTTTTCATGCAGTTAATATTGATAAAATTGTGTGAAGATTTTTTGGGAATGCTGCTGTGTTTTGTTGTTATATATCTAACAGGGCGACATTGCTCGCCTTCCTGTGTACTGAGATGGATACAAATCTGACATTGCGCTTGTACTTTAAATGTAAAGATGTTTCCTTTTGTGGCCAGAAAGTGAGGATTTTCCCTGATGTAGCTCCTTCCACTCAGCTTAGGGAGAAAATGTTTCTCTAGAAGAAGGCTCAGGTACCAGCAGTCCAGCATTGGCAGCTCCTGGTTTTTTTGGAAGATCTCATGCAAGTGCTTAGCTCAATTCCAGAGAAATAAATACAGTTCCTTTGACCCTTCCCATTTGGAGGATTTTCTTAAAGAGAGCAGTGTTGGAAAATAAGTTTTTTGTTTCTTTTGTTGAGATATAATGTTTAACTGACAGCTATGTAGTCAATGTTGTAGAATATCACGGCTTGTTTAAGCGGTTATTCTGGTTTTCCTGCCCCTCTCTCTAGGTATATGGACTAGATGCAGTTGTATTATACTTTTTCTTATAGATTTCCCATCATCTGTTTGTAGATGCATTTTACCTTATAAGTCTCTTAAACTTCTATAAATAAAAAAAAAACCCAGAAACGTGTGAGCAGTTGTGTCGATCATCAAGGCTTCCATCCTAGCTACTGAATGTTCGTGCATTGCTCATAAGCATAGTTTTATGTTGAGCTCACGTCTTCATTTGTAGCTCAAGGCAAGTTAGTGTGGTTATTTCCCTGTCCCCAGAGTGATTTCAAGCTAAAGGGGTTCATTTACTAAAGCTTTTTTCTCTTTCCCAATCTATTACCTATGGGAACAAAAGCTGAGTGAGGTGCCCAAGGTCACAAGGAGCATCAAGGGAATTTGAACCTTGCCTTCCCTGGTTCTCAGCCTGCTGCGCCGACCACTAGGCTACTCCTCCAGTTATCTTAGAAAATACAAATAAAAACATCTGAAGTAAAAGTAAATCTTTCACTCCCGCTCCTCAAGCCTGGATTGATGGGAAAGGCTGGGCACATCGTTCCTGCTTGGGTAGCGCAGGAAATGGGCAGGAAGATTCTAGCTTGCTGACCCAGAAAATCTTTTATTTGTTTTATTAAACAGGGAGTTTTTGTAGTAACCAAATCACAATCTGACAGTGCGGCCCAGGGATAGAGCGGGAGGAAGTTTAGGGGGTAAATCTTTAGCGTTCCCCTCTGTCCTGGATTCTGCCCAGTTCTCCCCGTAAGGGGTTTTACCCGTTTTCCTTTGCTCCTGGTCAGTTAAAGAGCTGTGCATGCAGTAAGTCTCGGGGATGGAGCCAGACTGCTTGCCCCTCCTTTCTTGTCAGGACCCTCCATTTTGGACTCTTGTATACTCCTTCTCAGGCCATTTTTCACTACAGATTTTGGATTTTGGGTGGGTTTTCTGTTACTTCGCAGTCTTAAGGCTATCTTTTAAAACATTCTGTTAGATGGTAGCCAAATTATTCTCCCTGGCGTTTTGACGTTACCGGGAGCTCAGATTTCCGGACCAATTTTTTTTGGGGTGGGGGAGGGGAGACTTTCAGTACAAGGGAGTGTCTCCCCCTCCCCCCCTCCCCCCCTTTCCCTTTTTGGTGATTTTATCAGTCTGTGAAGGTTTCCTTTTTATGATCTGACCATTGGAATAAACGCCCATTTTTTCTGTGGTCATATTATTTTGAAATCCGGTTAAGAATGAATAATAGGTATATAAAAAAAGAGAGGCTGGCTGGGCAGGCTGGTTCTGACTCTACGAATAGGGAAAGGAGGTTTGCAGGGAATGTGATTATCTAGGGGATGGGGAGATAGGGTATTTTTAAGTCCCTTGGAAGGGGACTTGTTGATTGATGCTAAAAAGCCAGAGGTCTATATTCAAGTGAGTTATTCAGACAGAAACCTCTAACTGGACATTTCCCCCTCTCATTTTAGCCAGGAAACCTTTGAGCAGGGTAAAATTAAGCCGGATAATAAGAGGGAGTGCAGGGGCCGTTCCAGGGGCCTTTAGCATTTTTCCCGTAGACACAGAACCAGGCTCCGAGTCCGAAAGATTCCCGGGAGTTCTTCTTGCTCACCGCTCTGCTTAATATGGACTTCATAAAACCTAGGAAGGATCCTATGGCGTCACCATCCCCAGCCTCTTGCTACGGCCGTTTCCAGCTTGTGCTAGTTCAGCCCCCTTTATGGTCCAAATACGAACTTCTTCGTTTTAATCAGGAGTGTGAAAGAAAACAGAAGTGACAAACTTGATTCCATCGTGCCCTGGCCAGTAGCGAATATATTGTGAGCTTTTTTTAGGGTTAGAGTGGTGAACAAAAAGCATGACGGTGCGGATGAATAACCCCGTGTGGGCACAGGGCGTCGATGGGGCACCCGTGCTGGCTCCACCTCCGCATTTCGTTCTTGGGAGTCTCACGGGGACACTTTTTTGTTCACCTCACATAACCTCGTCACAAGAGTTGCCACCCCCACACATTTCCTGAAATATTTGCCCCCCTGGAGCAGCAAAACAGAGGGGACGAATCATCCCCAAAGTGCAAAGTCAGCAGGGGAGATTGTCCTCCTGGTGTGGCTTAAATCTTGAATGATAGCAAGCAAATCAGGGGTTAATCGAAGGCAAACACAAGGGAAGGGGGACATCCAAGAGAATCCTGAGTAGAGGGTCACAGGTCAGCATAGTGAGATATACAGCATAAGTACAAGGAACCCGGCAAACTCAATTGAGAATTTAGTCTTCTGGATGAACGCCACTCAGTGTCTGACTTCAGAAGGCATCTTGGCACAAGAAGCCCTTCTCCCTGTCCCCCCCATCACGGCTATCTTTAGGCATGGATGCTCCGTCGCTTGAAATCTTTATGTGGAAATTAGATGTTGCAGAATTGAGACGTGTGTAACAAGGGGGAGAGAGATTTCTCTCCTCGCTTCAGAAAACGCTTGTGTTCACAGACTCTGACCCTTCGCTTTTTTTTTTTCTCTGTCTTGTCAACGTAGGCAAAGCCATGGAGACACTTTAACAAGTATATCGCACGCTCTCGGGAGAGATCTAAGGTAATTTTTGTAGGTTTGTGCCTCTGCTAAGCCCAGAGGAACTGCTAGGCCTCTTGAAATGATTCTGGGAAGAGAGAGAAATCCAGGAACCCCGCCGTTCCAAAGCCCTCAGTCCTAATGTGGTTCTATGGATGCCTGTGCGTGTCAGCAGCCAGCAACTTCCAGGGATATGTTTCTGTGCTACTCAGGCCAACTTTGAAATGCTATTTTGAGGGACACGTTGTGATGCATGTGATGGGAATACGAGGAGGCATGTCTTAGAGCTTCAATGAAATGCATTGGAGTGGATGAACTTTTTTTTTTTGTGTGAAACAGACTGAAAATCAAGGGCAATATTTACATATATATATATATATATATATATATATATATACACACACACACACATATATATATATATCATTTTTACCAAAATGAGAGACTGTGTCTCCAAGTGCAGGACGGTTGGGCTGCCCTGCTCCTCCTTGTGGTGGCTCTTGGCTCTTCACCACTCCCTGATCCTGCTGCTATAGCATTGAGAGTTTCCACCCTAGAAACCCAGCAAACGTTCAATGCTCTCTGCTGAGCAACAGCTGTTTGAGAAGGTCAGAGCACCCTGTGGTGCTGTGCTGGTTCCTAGCTGTAATTGTCCTCTCATCCGTAAACAGAGCATCCAGCCTAGAGACCCGGCCAACCATCTTACTAAACTCCCCCCCCCTTTCAAACCTAGCTGTTGTACCCTTGGGCAATCAAAGCATGTCTAAACATCCATCTTATTTGCAACACAGCAGAATAATGGCTTCAGACATTCAGGTCATTACATATTAACCTGCTGATGATATCACTTAACCTTTCTTTGGGTCTATGATTCAACGAGCAAAAACCTACTGTAGCGAGGCAGTCCCTTCAGAGTAACGCAGGAGTTGTAGCTGGATAAACAGAGGAAAGTCTCTTTGCGCATAAACTCAATAAAGTCTCCAGCATTTACGCAGTATCTGCTGTTTATCCAGCAGCAGTGAGAGGCCTGCATTTCCACCAAGCAGGTCCACAGATTTTTTTTTTACTCCCGTACCAAAGCATTCTGGAGTTTGTAGTCCTGCTTGTCCTAGAATGCCAGGCTATGGAAATCCGGGAGGAGATAGTACAGAGAGGATGATGGTGTGCGGCTGTGTCATGGGAAATGGGCTACCGAAACTAGGCCTCACAGTTTCACAACTCCCATGTCCAACTGTAAATAACAAGCATGCCTGCTCTTCCCTCTCTAACTGCTAAATATATTAACTGGAGGCACTCTTATGCACATAAGAACGTTATTCAGTAAAGAGTTGAGGTGAGAGGGTTCCATTTGGGCACCGGTCTCTCTATAAACTGCAGGACTTCTCCCTGAAAGCTGCTGTCTCTCAGAACCCCCACCTACTCTGCCATCATGGCCGAGCAAAGGAGAGAGCTGAGTCCCTGGGACAAAGTCTTGGATGAAATGGAGATGCTTTAAATGTTTGGCACTGTTGGCCAAAAGCAAATATTTTTCTCTCTGTTGAAAGTCCACATCTTCTGTTTATACACTGGTGAATGTTTTCTGAGCGCATGGAATGGGCTCTTAAAACAGTACCACTCTCTCTTTTCAACTGTGTTGGTTTTGGTTTTTTTTTTTTTTCCTTTCCTGGGTTCTCTGTCCAGAAATGATCTCAGCTTTCCACGGGAATCTGCTCGCCAGCATCAGGGAGGGAGGGACTCTCTCGGACCCTGCCATCTCCTGGAGTGTGAAATCGCAGTCTTCAGCGTTCACAGGCCTTGCCGCCGATGTGACTTGTACCCCAGAGGTGCTCCTCTGCCGTCCAGTCTGGTAATTGAAAAAAGGTGCTCCCCCCACTCTCCATCCTGCACAGGCCGTGCGCTTAATTAACCCTCTTCATGCATGAGCGAGCCTCATGAAGTAAATACATAACCAAACAGAACAAAATCTTCCAAGTTCTTTAATTAGATGAGACCTTCATGGGCCACTGCCTGAGAATGCTGGGAGTGGGACTGGAAGGACTGGGGCGGGGGGGGAAGGCTCATGGCTGTGGCTACCGGTTTAAGATCAACAAAACGTCAAGTGATTTCAATCTTCTTCAGGCCAAAGGTCTCCCCTCCACATAAACAAATTCCAATATTTTCCAAAGAGCCCGAGAGAGAGAGAGGAACTTGGATAAGTCTGCAGCTTTTCCTGGAGGCCCTTGATAGAAAAATGCAAAGAGCGCCCCCATTTCGTCTCAGATGTCAGAGGAAGGGAAGGCTCGGCGGCACTGCGGCATGCCCTTAATTACACATTTCACACGTCCAATAGAGAAAACATTTGTGTCAAAGGCCAACGGGCACAATCTCTACCTTTTCGTAGGCAAAAAAAAAAAAAAGTGACACCGCAATAGCATTAGTGCAAGCAACACAAAACGGCCGTGTGCATTAGAGACGCAGCCTCAGACAGGAAGAACCCGGGGGGGGGGGGAACCCAATCAAATTTTATTACAAAGAAAACTGCAAAACAGGGCTTGGTTGGAAGCTCATTTGCAGAAGCACCATGGCAGGGCTGAAACCTTTTTCAGAATGTAGATTCGCTTGTGAGACTGTCTGCCGCTAAAAGCCGATTTGGCTACCGGCTGCACGCCTGCTATTCCCGCAGTTTGCCAGCCTGGCGTGGGTCCTGAGGAAGGCCCGTGACCATCCGCTATGCGGGTGCCTTTCCAGGGAATGCCTTGGTGGCTTGCGCTCTTCCAAAAAAGAAACTTGCGTGTCCAGTCCTGCCATAACCAGGTGTGCTCGGCCCTCCGCAACTCTGTTCCCCCTTTACCCCCGTGCAGCAAGGAGTTGTGGGTACAATAAATGTGTGCGCATTGTTTAACCCTCGCATGGACATCTCCTGCTGATGACGGCATTAGTTCTTACCTCCTGCTTTCTTAGCACTGGAAGCTGATCTTCCCAGCTATGGGGCTGATCCTGGAGTTTTTGGTACATTATTTGTGTGCTTAAATTATATGTGCAAAAACATGGTTTATGTGCACAAATCGTGTTTTCTGAGGAGCACAGGACCCCAGCATAATGCAGACACAAATTTCCTACACAGAAAATGTTTGTGCATATAAATCATGTTTTAGGTGCAGAAAATATGATTTGTGCACTTAAACGATGTTTATATGCACTAACACTTTTTTTTATGCACTTTTTGAGGTGGTGTGCTTTTTCTTCACTCTCAATGCATTAGCATACCATTAGCATACTGCATCAGGAGTTGAATGGATTTTTAGCGAATGCATTAAGAACCTGCGCAGAATTTCGGCGCGCAGCTTATTACATCTGTCTTTGATTTCTACATCTCATGGAGGGGCCTCAGTACCAAGAAAGCCTGCTGGACAGAACTCCAAACTTTCTGTGGCATTGTCCAGATTTATGGATCTCCCTGGAAGATTTTCTCTTTTCCTGCAGGCCTGGAGAAGCTGGCACAGGGAGGTGTGTCATCCATTGCAAAGGCAAACTCAGCTTCTTACATTATGTAGGTCAGTGCGGTAAAGCACAAATATGCTGAAGTATTCTATTTTCACTTCTGGGACTTCAATTCCATTTCCAGTGAAGCATTCACAGCATATTTTATGACTACTGGTGTACCTCAACTCCTCAATCCTCACTGCAGTACTGAGCCTCACACAGCTCTGCCAATGTACCTCCCTTCTATTCCAGTACTGCCAATGTACCACACTCCTGCCCTGCAGTACCCCCTGCTATTATAGAACTAGGCTCACATATACAGCTCTTCCTATGCACTTCACTCCTGCCTTGCAGCATCCCCTGCTAATCTAGTACTGACTCCCCCCCCCCAACACACACACACATATACATACATACATCTCTGCCAATGTACCACACTCCTGCCCTGCAGTACCCCCTGCCATTACAGTACTGAGATCCTCCCCCGTCCCACACACATATCCCTCCTTCCTCCTGCCCTGCAGCACTCCCTGCTATTATAATACTTGATTCACATACACAGCTCTTCCAATACACCTCACTCCTGGCCTGCAGCACCTCCTGCTATTCAAAGCTTTGCTTCCACTTAGCTTTTTATGTACTTTCATAATTATCTCCATCAAATGCTGCGTCTAGCACTGAATTTTATCTGATCAGGAAATTCTCATTACACTCTGTTCTTGGTGTTTTCATGCTGTAACTGAATCATTTTTCTATCCAACTCCTTCCAAGCTGGGATTGATCTTCAGAGCTGTAGGGTCCCCATTCTTTCTGCAGCATTTCACATCATTGTGGCATCATTCGGGATCTGAGATCACGCTCCTCTGCTTCTGAACGAGGCATCTTTGACTCAGCCAAAGGAGCAGTGCCTGATCCAAGTTAGGGCCCAGAACCATGGCACACATAAGGCTAATCTGGCCTTGACCCAAGGTGCTACTACCCGAAAGATATCATAGCACCGATGGAAGCAGCATGGCCAGAGAGGCCTTAGAAGGAGAAGCAGTGCAGCCTGTGCTGCAGGAAGATCTGAGTCTTGAGCTGAGTTTGCCCCGGCAGCCTGAAGAAGTCATCTGTTGGCTACATGGTAAACAGAGAAGGAGATACATCAAGAGTCCTTAAAACAAATTATTTATTGTGATTAAGAGAATTGCCCAGTAGTTGCCTGACTCTGGCCAAGTTTCACCCACATACAAAGGGCTGCTTCAGGTGCTACAACATATAAAAATGACATAAAACACATATAAATAACATATAAATTCCAGGTAAAAATATAAATAATGTAGAAAACATATAAAGCTGAAACAAATAAAATAAATCAAATAAATAAAAACATTGGTAATTCAAATTGCAAAACTCTGTTCACAGGCATACAATTGAATGAAATTAAAAAACATAAATAAATACAGACATAATTGCACATAAAAAAAAATGGAAAAAGAAGAAAAGAGAAAACTATGGCACCAGTTCAAAAAAAGAAGGAAAAACATTAAGAAAGAAATAGAGTGATATATGTAGAGCTGGGACATATATATTGTGTGCTTCAAATTCTTTCTTAAAAACATGGAGCTATAAAATATTAATTGATTATTTTCACCCAAAGGGTTATAACTTGAAACCTAATTGAGAGGTCCTATTATGATCAAATATAAACAAGAGATTGTAGAGTAAAAAACCTTTATATTATAACAAAATAATAAAAACTTAAATATTCGTAAACATATATTGTTATGTTAGTGGACCCTTGTTTCGAGGTAGATTTATTTATTTATTTCTAATTTTTATATACCGATATTCTTACATAAAGGGGCGGATTTTCATACTCCGCGAATAGGCCTACTTTTGTTTGCGCTCCAGGCGCAAACAAAAGTATGCTGGATTTTAGTAGATACGCGCGGAGCCGCGCGTATCTGCTAAAAACCTGGATCGGCGCGTGCAAGGCTATCGATTTTGTATAGCCGGCGCGCGCCGAGCCGCGCAGCCTACCCCCGTTCCCTCCAAGGCCACTCCGAAATCAGAGCGGCCTTGGAGGGAATCCTCTAACGCCCTCCCCTCACCTTCCCCTCCCTTCCTCTACCTAACCCACCCGCCCAGCCCTGTCTACACCCCCCCCTTACCTTTCTCCGGGGATTTACGCCTCCCGGAGGGAGAAGTAAATCCCCGTGCGCGAGCGGGCCTCCTGCGCGCCGGGCCGCGACCAGGGGGCGGGTACGGAGGGTGCGGCCACGCCCCCGGACCGCCCCAGGCCGTAGCCACGCCCCCAAAACGCTGCTGACATGCCCCCGAAACGCCGCGACGACCGGGCCCGCCCCCCCGACATGCCCCCCTCGGAGAACCCCGGGACTTACGCGAGTCCCGGGGCTCTGCGCGCGCCGGTAGGCCTATGTAAAATAGGCTCACCGGCGCGCAGGGCCCTGCTCACCTAAATCCGCCCGGTTTTGGGTGGATTTAGGCGAGCAGGGCTCTGAAAATCCGCCCGAAAATGTAAATCAAACCGGTTTACATAAAACAGAACAAGCAGGAAATATAATTCCTTTGTCTGATACAATAAATAAGATGGCTACTGTCGAAGGGCGAGGCCTCTTGGACTGTAGAGGCTTGCTAGAAGACTTCACCCTGGAAGCACACGACCCCCCCAGGTGGAGCCCGTAGGGGTCCGGCCGCTGGGACTTAGGCGACTACTCAGAAGACTGTAGAAGGTCTGGATGCAGGCGCCTCCTGCAGGTTGTGGGTTCCAGACGGCTGGCGCCTCCAGCAGGTCGCAACAGTCTGAGAACGGAGTCGAGGAAGAGTCCAAAGCCGGTCCGAGAATCAATATACCAGCGGGGTCCGAGTCCAGTCCAGGGTCAAAGCCGAAGAAGGGTCCAGGGCCGTACCGGGGTCAAGCCAGGAGAAGGGTCCAACGCCGTACCAGGATCAAGCCAGGAGAAGACACGTCCACCAGTCCAGAGGTCAGAAGCCAAGAATCAATCCACGGAGCAGGGGAAGAAGAGCGGGTCGAAGAACCAAGAACCAAGAGTCAGGAACACACGCAGGCAGGAACCTCAATACCAAGGCAAGGTCTGAGAGGCAGACCTTGGCCTTTAAACCCCTGGAAGAGGAAGCAGCATCAGAAGGGAGCCACGACATTTCCTGTCGTGGCCCCTTTAAATCTATTCTTCAGCCGTGCGCGCGGCTCTAAGAAGCCAGGAAGGGGGAGGAGTCATCGCAGCCCCGCTGGGCTCCGCGGCTGGCCAGGACAGCGGCCAAGGCCGCGAGAAGATCATCGGAGGAGGCTCCCTGCTCCTGCAGGAGCCTCCGAGTTCCCCCAATGTCTCTGGTGAGTTGCTACTCCCGGCCGCGGTCCGCTGCGGCCGGTGGCCATGACGGCCGGCGGCCATAACATATATATACCCCCCCAAAAAATTTTTAATTAATCAATCATGCATCTATTTATAATTAGAAGAACCTAAACAAAAAATGTTTAAAGAAACTGACCCTAGAAGTTTTTAAATTTTAACCAATAACCAAAAAAAATGTTTATAATAAAAGGCAAATGAACTAAATTTTAAACCCATGTTTTATATTAATTATATTAATTCTAAAAAGAAGTTGATGTGCCTTTGATATTTAATCTAATGACAAACTACACAGCATGGCTACCATCAATAATACCTCTACCGCGAACATACCAAATAAATGCGAAAATAAGTAATGAAAAAGAACATTTTTAAATTATATAAAAAAAAACATTAAAATAATTTAATAAGATACGCGATTTGGCTCCTATTGTGAAATATAGAGGCAACATACCGGCAAAGATACTGAAGCAATGTCACGGACAGTCTAAATAAAAAACAGTATCAATAATAAAATTATAAAAATGTTAGTACTCATAAAATAAAACATTTCTATACATAATAAAGGAGCAATCATAAATGATATAGAACACTAACATTTTTTCAATTAGGGAAAATATGGGGAACAGAATCTGTGAGAGAAGAGTCACATGTTAAATGGGAAATCCTTTTATACCATGGAAGAGGAAGGAGGAGAAGGAGATGTTTTTACAACCCCTACTAGATACACCTACTATAGATTCACATAATAAGATTGTTAATATTTCCACACATACACTTATTTTTGCATTTATTGGTTAAAATTAAAAAATTCTAGGGTCGGTTTCTTTAAACATTTTTTGTTTAGGTTCTTCTAATTAGAAATAGATACAAGATTAATTAATTTAAACTTTTTTTTAATATATATAGGGGTAGATTTAAAAAAAATTCGCGTGCGCACATGGACGTGCGATTTTATATTTGATCATAATAGGCCCTCTCAATTAGGTTTCAAGCTATAAGCCTTTGGATGACAAGAATCAATTAATATTTTATAACTCCATGTTTTTAAGAAAGAATTTGAAGCACATAATATATATGTCCCAGCTGTACATATATCACACTATCTACAGTTCACAATAAAGGTACACATACCAACATTTTTTTTCTCTTTCGCAGTTTTTCCCCCTCTTTTTTTGAACTGGTGCCATCATTTTCTCTTTTGTTCTTTTTCCATTTTTTTTATGTGCAATTATGTCTGTACTTATAAAGTTTTTAAATTCCATTAAAATGTATTCCTGTGTACAGAGTTTTGAAATTTGAATGACTAATGTTTTTATTATTTATTTGATTAATTGTATTTGTTTCAGCTTTATATGTTTTCTACATTATATCTTTATGTTTGATTTTTATATGTTATTTATATGTTTTTATAGGTGTTTTATATGTCATTTTTATATGTTGCAGCCCCTTGTAAGTGGGCGAAACTCGGCCAGAGTCGGGCGTTTCTCTTATTCGCAATAAACAATTTGTTTTAAGGACTCTTGATCTATCTCCTTCTCTGTTTACCTTACGGCTATGATAGATTGTCTTCCTTGTTGGCTGCATGGACAGAAAGAGAAGACTGCAGTTGCTGCTGCTGCTGCTTGAAGAGAGAGGGAAAAGACAGCTTTAAGATAGCTGGGTATAATTCCATGGCACAACTGCGCTGCTGGCTGACTACACCCTGCTAGTTAGCCAGATAACTATCTGAGTCACTCAGCGGCTGAATATTGCCCCCATTATTTATATTTCTTTGATTTTATTGTTTCATGAGGCATGATAATGTTTCTGGTTTTCCATGTGGCACTGCATACAGAATTTGGGTTGTTGCAAGTTCCAGTTCAATTTTGTCTGCATGTTTCTATTTATTCTTTATGGCCTCTTTATTCTGTACTTGGCGAGGATCCGTCTGTATTCTGCATGTGTGACTGAGGTGAGGTATTCTGCTAGCGTGTAGAGAGCTATAGCAACTTGGCTTGTTCTGTCTTCCTAATAGGAGGTGTATTGGTGTTTTAGGGACTGGTTTAATATTTGCAGTGTTGCCTTTTTATAAGTAGTGTTGTTGTTGTTTAAGTGCTGGCAGTTAGTGCTGTTTTGATATGGAAGGTTTATTGTATTGTAATTCTGTTTTCTCAGTTTTCTGAGGGCCAAGACACATTACAGTAGCCCTAATACGATATGGACTCCAAGTGCCTTTTTTGCTTTTTTGAAGGGTTTTCTGGTTGGCACCACAGCAGTACATGTAAATATAATATACATGTCGCTGTAAGTGATATTTTTGCCTCAGAAAATGATACTTTGAATGTTCTTTTTCATGTAAAATCTGTTATTATAAATGCATAATTTATAATTGTCTGTGGGGTGGGCGTTATGGGGGTGGGAAGGGGGGTGGGGGGATAAAGGCTGTAAGTTTTACCTATGGTATCTAAAACCCTTGCACTGCCCCTGACCATTGTTACACAAACATTTACGAGAAACTCCCAACTATGGTTGCCAACTGGATCCAGATTTTCAGGACAGGTTGATCCAGTCCTGGTTTTACTTTTCTGCATGCAGAGGACTACAAGTCTCTGTATATTATATTTACATGTACTGCTGTGGTGCCAACCAGAAAACCAGAAAATCAGAACATTGTTTTTTCTTAGGGAATGCTCTAGGGAAATGAGAACAAGTCCCTGCATGCAATGGGGTAAAACTAGGTCTGGATCAACCTGCCCTGAAAATCTGGAGCCACTTGGCAATCAGCTGTTGGTGTCCTGTGTTGTGTAATGGGCGAGGGCTATAGGTACCAAATTGCCTGGCTATGGCTTTGTTAGGGCCTGAGTCACTCAGCTTTCTCCCCATAGACGCAGAATGGGGCAGATTTTCAAAGGGGTATGCGCGTAACCCCCAAAAAGCTGCCCCTTCCACCCCCTGTGCGCGCCGAGCCTATCTTGCATAGGCTCGGCGGCGTGCGCAAGCCACGGGACGCACGTAAGTCCCGGTGCTTTCCTGGGGGGGGCGTGTCAGGGGGCGTGTCGCAGCGGCGCGTCATCGGGGGCGATCCAGGGGGTGTGGCCACGGCCTTCGGACCAGTCCCTGGACCGGAACATGGCGCGCCGGCAGCCGGCCTGCGCACGCAAGTTACTCCTGCCTTGGGCAGGCGTAATTTTTGAAATAATGGTAGGGGAGGGGGAATTAGTTAGGGCTAGGGGGCGGGTTAGTTAGGGGAAGGAAAGGGACGGTGGGGGGCGCCGGAAAGAAAGTTCCCTCCGACGGAGCGGCTTTGGAGGGAACGGAGGCAGGCTGCCGATTTTGCGCAGCCTTACGTGCGCCGACCCCGGATTTTAAAAGATATGCACGGCTATGCGCATATCTATTAAAATCCGGCGTACTCTTGTTTGCGCCAGGTGCGCGAACAAAAGTGCGCACGCGCATACTTTTTAAAAATCTGCCCCAATGTGAGAAAGGCCTTCATAAATCCAGCCCTCTGCCATACCTGTGCCGTTTTGCTCACTTTCCCTTCCTAGTACCCATGTATATCTCTCGGGCTATTGCAAAAGGTATTGCCAGAAACTTTGCATTCTACGCTTTTGATTATTATTGCTGGATGGAAAACAACATATGATGTATGGGAAGCTACATTTTTCATTCCACATGGGGATGAATCCTGGGAGTCTGAAGGCCACTGCAACTAGCCAGGACCTTTGCATGGTGAGGAGAGATGGCCTGTCACAGGGTTTGAGATGGATGGGGCTTTGGCTTGGCCCTCCATTGACCAAAGCTCCCCTGGGTAGGACCGCTGGCCAGGTGCTGGGTCCCCAGGAAACCTCCCTGCTCGACTCCGCAGACAGGGAGTCTGTCCGCGTCAGCGGTGTTACTCTTCTGAAGGCTCATTTTCTTTGCTCGGTATTTGGAGGCATTTATGCTTAAAACCACATGTGTATTTTTTCAGAAAGGCTTGCCGCCCAACGGGTAGATTTGGTTGGGCCTTTGGAATGTAGGTGTCATCGGACACCAGACATGAGTGAAACCTTATCGGTCACTAATGTGCACGTCTGCTGAGTGGGCGGCTTTCCCAGTGCCTCCAGGCCTCTCCCTGGGAGGCGGGGGCTGGCTTGTGCTTGACTTTCCCTGGATCAGAGTGTTGGACTGTTGGAAGTTAATTTTCCTCCAGGTCACACTTGAAAAATGGCGAGAAGGCCAAGCCTCGGGTTACGGCCCCTTCCACAGGCCTGTTGCACACAGGCAGTCAGCTCGCCTAGGTGCATCCTGGGTTCACCTCTTTCCTGAGGGGACTGCTCAGAATTGTTCCAGAGAGTATTGCCACCATTAATGCACTATTCCACAAACAAGCTTGTGTTTGGGAGGGGCAGGGAGTGCTGCATTGCACACAGGACTTGTGCTTTGCTCCTAAGGCTACATAAAAAGCAGGCAATGCACCTGACAAGAAGCAGCATAATTTGCTGAAGAAGAAGCTGCTCCGGTTTAGGTGCTTGTGGTTTGCGGGGAGTTCCAGTGCGTTTTAGGGGGGGAGGGTTCTTGGGTGAGGTTTCAGCCTTTTTGCCTTTGCCTGGGCAAGGGAATCAGTCGCATGCCTCAGCCAGGGTGCAGTAACCATACTCCTGGTACGCTTTATACCTTTGACAGGGTCCTGGCCATTCAAACATGGGCTTGGGAGTTCTTTTCTGGAGCAGGTTGCCATGGATGCCTCCTGAAATGCCTTTTCTTTCGCCCAGCACAGAGCTAAGCTGAGGTATTATCGTAGCTCCCTGAGGTTCACTTTTTTTTTTTTTTTTCTGAAACCAGCAGTCAGTGCCTGGGGCGAGGAGACTGGGTGGCTCCTGCGTGAGAGCTGTGGCTCTGCGGAAAATGTTTTCCTCTCAGTCACTGGAAAATGGCACAGATTGATGGGCAGGAGAGAGAACTTTGTTATGCCCACCGGCCGCGTCCACCCGCGGCCGGCTCAACTCACCGCATGTCATGTTTGGCCTTCCACTCCCGGTACTCTCGCTGCTGCAGCCAGTCACTGCCGCCGCGTTCCTCCTGGTTCCCGGTGCTCCACGTGGTGGCTGGGATGCCGCCGACCAGCGTTCCGCCTCTGGTGCTCCCTAGGCGCGCGCACCATCTGTCCTCCCTTTAACGAGCCTATGGCGGGAACTTCAGGCCTGTCCCCGGCTGATGACATCACTGGCCCGGTATACTTAAGGACTACCTCTCACCACCGCTAACTGACTTGGCAACGAGTTCCCTTGGTTCCTAGCTGGTGCTTGCTCCAGTTCTCTGGACCTGTTGTCCCTGTTCTCAGGATCCCTGCTTTGCTCATCTGAGACCCCACCTCAGCGCTCCCACTCCTCGGGCCTGCCTCTGTGCCGATGCAGCTGGGACCCTGCCTCAGTGCCCCGTTCCTCAGGGCTCTGGCTCAGCACTTCTACATCTGGGGGCCTGCCCTAGCACCTCTACATCTGGGACCCACCTCAGTGCCCAC